>NC_080042.1:27509099-27821107 GCF_012489685.1 Lotus japonicus | reverse complement strand
TGTTCCACAATAATAACAATTAGCATGTTCCAAGTAAGTTTATCAAATAGCAACCACACTCATCAACTAAGTCAGTATGCATGTTGCGTGATATGTATGCAGGTTAACCCAGTCAACCAATATGCAATCCGGAACGGATGGACATCATCGGATCAGCCCTTCACCAGCCACGGTGGTGCCATTTCGGCCAGTGATGCCTCTTACTCCAACAGGGGTAGTCAGATCAGCAGTAAACCCGTAGGTCTGCCATTTCGGTCTGCTACAAGAGACGTCTACAAACGCTCTTTCACGGCATTCCGGGTCTTATGACCATTTTGGAAACCGACGAGGTCCAGAGTACGTCCTGTGTTAATACCTCATTAATGTTGCATGTATGCAAAATGATTAGTCAAACAACGTCTTCGACCTCACTCGACACGTCGCCACGTGTTCTAGGGAAGTTAAAGTCTCTAAAAGCTTACCCTAAGGTAAAGTCGATTCTGCGACCAAAAGACACACTTCATAACGACACATAGCTGCTCCAACAGCACCACAACACACGCTGCTCCAACAGCACAATAACACACGCTGCTCCAACAGCACAACAATAAACGCTGCTCCAACAGCACAACATCAAACGCTGCTCCAACAGCACAACGACAACATACTCAACACTTGGATCCGACGACACTCCTCGTTTTCCAAAATTAAGATTTCACTTCCAATGCCTTCCTTCGAGGTTGTTATCATTACTTAAAGATTTAGAGGTTATTTAAGGTCTTATGAGTTTTTCTTTATAAAATAGATTCCATTTTGTCTTATCGCAAGTCTTATACATTTGCAGGATCTCCCAATCCCAAGTCGCTTCCAGAGGATGTCTCGATCCACTAAACAAAATCAAGGCCCGAACCTCGTTCGTCCTATCAAACTTTCTCAAAACTCTCAAAATAAAATCGGCATGACCTGCCCGCTATTCTCACCATTCAGAATCTCAGATTTCCAGTGTAAAGCATATTTAAATCATCACAATCAACAACATGTCATATATCAAGAAATCTCAACATTAACACTTAGCACTTAGCATATAAAGCATGCACCACACATCCTAGATTACCCACATAGCACATAGCATGTAAGTCAATCTTCAAAAACATTCAGTAGATGAATCATCTACATTGTCAGCCGAAGCCTCAGAAAACATTTCCAATCACACACAATCTCAGTGCATAAACAGTAAACAATGTCGAAACATCGACCCTAAGCATTAACTAGAGATTCAGTGAGAAGCCCTCACCTGAAAGTTCTCCAGAATGATCAACTAGTGCTTCCTCGCACTCAAAGTGTTGGTCCTCGGGGAAATCCTCAAAAGTACCTTTACAATGAAATCACAGAATACTATAAGAATCTATCGGAACTAAGCTATCGATACTTACTAAGGTTACTCGAAGTAATCTATACTCTAAGGTACGATAATCTAGCGCGAAAAGACAAGTTTTCGGAAAAGGAAATTTCCTCCTCCCCCCTCTAATAGGCTCGGCCACTTTTCACAATTAAGGGGCTCGATTTTTCTTCGATCAAACTTGGTTCCTATGCTTTCATAAGCCGTAACTAAGGGTATTCTGAACTCGGAAAAATTATCGGATCAAAACTGTCGCAGGGGTATTTTGGTCATGATTTTTAACTTAGGATTTTCAAAATTGAAATCCCAAAAATAAAATTTTGCAGGGACGTCACCAACGACGTTTATGACAACTAATCCTACTAGCACTAAGCTAAGGCGATAGTTTTCAGCCTAAAGGTTGGAACTTTACTCAAAAACTACATAAATGGGTATTTTAGGCTAGAATTGATTCCGGCGGAATTCCGGCGACATAACGGAAAATCTAATCCGGCAGAAGTGATCTTGGGCACATATAGAAGAGGTTTAGAATCAGAAATGAAAGATTCAGGATAGTTTTACAAAAACCCATAAACTATCCGCTCAGAAAACTCTACAGAAAAGCTATGGAAAAAGCGATCGGAGGTAAGGATTAGCGACTATACCTCGAAGCCTTGAAGCAGCAACTGATTGATCGACGATCAAGCAAGGTTTGAAAAAAAACTCTTCTTCCTTCTTCCTTGTTCTTGGCCGCGGGTTTGAAGAGAGAAAATGGAGGAGAATTTGAGTTTTTCTTCCTTTCTTTGCTATATATAGAAGGTGGAAATTCGCGGGAAAATGAAAGTTTCGTGAATCTGATTTTTCCGGCGTCATTCTCCATGAATTATTAGATATGTTTTGGCAAAAGAATTCCAAAACTATAAAGAGGTCTCCTTGTATTTTTGGCAACTAAAGCATAGTCGGTATAAAACTATTTTACCCGATAAGTTGCTTTTTGCATCGAATGCCGGAATAGAAAACTTCCTTCGGAAGAAAGATTGAAATCATCAAGAGAAATGGGTGTACGCGTGTAGAATATTCATTTGAAGCTCTGAATAGATAAAGTCCCCATAGTCGGGTGATTCTAGGGTTTTGAAATACCAGGGATTCGGTTTCGGCAAACTTCCGATGATTGAAATCGGACGTTCGTAGATCCTAGAGTTTCGCCTCGAAACGATTGTGATATATGGAAAAAGAGAAGTTCTAACATTTCTCTGAAGATTTTTTGGAATTAACTTCCGTCGTGCCTAAAAGTGAAAATTAGCTATATACTAGGGTTTCTGACCTAGGTTAAGCGTATAACGATCGTACTATAACTTTTATCGATCATGATGTAATCCTTTGAACTTTTCCTGAACTTTCTCCTTCATAAATATATTTCATTTAATAAACTTTCGTTCAGGTTTCCCTTCACATTACATCAACCCTAATCGTGAATAAGAAGTTTATTCACTTAGCATGAACTTAAAAACTCGGGCCTTACATTTGATCAACTTGTATTCCCAGAAAGTACTTTAATTCTCCCATCATACTCATCTCAAATTCAGCCTGCATCATCTCAGAAAATTCTTTGCATAGGGATTGATTAGCAGAACCAAATATAATATCATCAACATAAATTTGCACAATTAAGATATCATCTTTATATGTCTTGCAAAAAAGAGTTGTATCTACTTTACCCCTTACAAACTCATTCTCCAGAAGGAATGAGCTAAGTCTCTCATACCATGCTCTGGGAGCTTGCTTCAGACCGTAGAGTGATTTCTTCAATTTGAACACATGGCCTGGTTTCTTCTCATCTTCAAAACCTGGGGGTTGATGAACACAGACTTCCTCTGAGATATAACCATTTAGGAAGGCACTCTTTACGTCCATCTGATGTAGAACTATGTTGTGATTTACTGAGAAAGAGATCAACAGTCTGATTGCCTCCAGTCTTGCTACTGGAGCAAATGTTTCAGTGTAGTCTATTCCTTCCTGCTGGCTGTAGCCTTGAGCAACTAGCCTTGCCTTGTTTCTGACTACATCTCCTTTCTCATTCAGCTTGTTTCTGAATACCCATTTCGTTCCAATAACATGGACACTCTCAGGCTTCTTCACTAAGCTCCAAACATCGTTCTTGGAAAATTGATTCAATTCTTCTTCCATGGCCAGAATCCAATCCTTGTCCTGAAGAGCTTCATCTAAGGACTTGGGTTCAATTAAGGACACCAATCCTTTCAGACTGAGCAAGGTCTCTTCAGAGGGTCTGAAGGCAGATCTGGTTCTGACTGGTTCGTCTTTGTTGCCCAAAATCAATTCCTTAGGGTGAGCTGCAGTGATTCTGCTCTTCTTCAGAGTTTGTGAGTTAGAGGGACCAGCTTCTTCCTCTGGTTCATCTTCCTCTGGCTCAGCTTCCTCTGGAGCTTTGCCTTTGTCAGAAACATTAATGCTTAAATCTGCAAACTTTTCAACTAGCTTTGACTGGTCAGAGTCAAGCTTATCGTCAAATCTAACATGAATAGATTCTTCAATAGTCTTAGCATCAGTATTATAAAATCTAAAACCTTTAGATCTCTCAGAATAACCGAGTAATAGACACTTAGAAGACTTGTTGGGTTTTATCCTTAGTATTGAGAACATAACAAACACAGCCAAAAGGATGAAAATAAGAAATGTTGGGTTTTATGTTCTTCCACAATTCATAAAGAGTCTTATTCAGAATTGGTCTCACAGAGATTCTGTTCTGAATGTAACATGCTGTATTTACTGCCTCTGCCCAAAAGTGCTTAGCCATGCCAGTTTCTTGGAGCATGGTTCTAGCCACCTCCTGAAGAGTTCTGTTCTTCCTCTCAACAACACCGTTTTGTTGAGGAGTTCTGGGACAAGAGAAATCATGTGCAATTCCATAGGAATCAAACAGACTCTCAAACTTGTCATTCTCAAACTCTCCACCATGGTCACTTCTGACACGCACAATCCTACAAGCCTTCTCGTTTTGCACTTGAGCAATGAAGGTAGAGAACACAGCATGAGACTCATCCTTGCGTGTTAGAAACTTTACCCATGTCCAGCGGCTATAGTCATCAACGATAACCATCCCATATCTCTTGCCACCTATAGACTCAGTTTTCACTGGTCCAAAAAGGTCGATATGCAGAAGTTCTAACGGCCTTGAGGTTGAGACAACATTCTTTGCCTTGAAAGGGACTTTTGTGAATTTGCCTTTCTGACATGCTTCACAAAGAGCGTCTGAAGCGAACTTCAGATTGGGTAAGCCCCTGACAAGGTTTAGCTTGCTCAGCTGAGAAATCTTTCTCATACTGGCATGCCCTAACCGTCTATGCCATACCCACTGCTCTTCATTAACAGACAGAAGGCACTTCACATTCTGAGCCTCCAACTCAGATAATCTGATCTTATAAATGTTGTTCTTCCTCTTGCTGTTAAACAGAACAGAGCCATCGATTTGACTTACAGCCCGGCAGGACTTTTGATTGAATATAACATCATAACCCTTGTCAGCTAATTGACTTATAGACAATAAGTTATGTGTTAAGCCGTCTACCAATAACACATTATCAATGCATGGACTACTATCTACACAAATAGTACCAGTACCAACAATTTTACCCTTTTCATTTCCTCCAAAGCCAACTTCGCCTCCAGGCTTAAGTTTCAGCTCTCGGAACATACGCCTTTCTCCCGTCATGTGACGCGAGCATCCACTGTCCAGATACCATGATTGGTGTTTCAGTGGAGCTATCAAGGATATCTGCAACATAGATAATCTTGTCCTTAGGTACCCACTTTCTGGGTCCTTTCTTGTTAGTTACCCCAGAGGTTCTGATCACCTTGGGTGTCTCAACATGATATTTTAAAGGAATATTTGCATGATATTTAGTCATAGAGAAGGATCCCTTTTTAAGAGGGTTTTTAGCAACTTTAGCAGGTACAGGATCAGGCAATATGGTACCAGAGGGAACAAAGCATTCATACAAGGATTTAGCTTTAGACACGGAGGGCTCATTTCTAATTGGTTTAGAATAGCCAATGCCATGCATTCCATTTCTGCTTACGCCATAGATCATTGAAGCCATTAAGCTTCTATCCACGCTTTTAGCTAGGAATCTTTGAAAAGACTTTTCATACTTAGATTCATTTCTACAATCAGAGGCATCACAGGCAACAATTTCTTCTAACTTAGCAATCTGGTTCTTAAGCACAGAGTTAGAATTGATCAAGGCATGATTATCATTTTTCAAATCAGAAATAATTTTCTCATGTTCAGAAGGAGTCTTGGAAACAGCAGATAAGTTCTTTTTCAGCTTCTTATGCTTAGACAATAAGGAGTTATACTTATCCATAATATCAGACAATGCATGTTTCAGTTCAGAGGTAGAGAAAGAAGCGAATACCTCATTTTCATCGTCTGAGTTAGGATTTCCTTCTGATTCTGAGTCAGAGTCAACAACTCTCTTTGACTCTGCTTCCTTGTCTTTGACAATAGCCATGAGTCCTTGGACTTCACCATCAGAGTCAACATCCTCTGACTCTGATTCATCAAATGTCACCATCAGACTCTTCTTCGTCTTGAAGTGCTTCTTTGGCTTCTTGTCCTTCTTCAATCTTGGACAGTCACTTTTGTAGTGCCCTGATTCTTTGCACTCAAAGCATGTGACTTCCTTAAGCGAGGACTTCTTATGACCTGAGGATTCAGACTTTCCTTTTGCCTTTCCAGAGCCTTTGTATTTGCTCTGCCTGTGCTTCCAGATGCGATTGAGTCTCTTGGAGATCAGAGTCAGCTCATCTTCATCAGAATCTTCTGATGCTTCTTCAGATTCCTCTTCTTCAGCTTGAAGAGCTTTTGACTTCTCAACCTTAGCCTTTTCAGATTTGGATTTCAAGGCTATGGACTTTTTCCTCAGATCTTGCATCTCTGAGCGCTTCAGCTCATGGCATTTCAAAATGCTGATGAGTTCTTCTAAACTCATATTCTCAACGTCTCTCGTGAGCTCTATTGAAGTCACTAAAGGCATCCAACTTTCAGGAAGACACCTGATGACCCTTATGACATGATCTTTTGTTGTGTAGCTCTTGTTGAGAGGTCGTATGCCAGCTACAAGCAACTGAAATCTGGAGAACATTTCTTCAATGGACTCATTTGGCTCCATGATGAAGGATTCATACTTTTGGATCAAAGACAGTGCCTTTGATTCTTTGACTTTCTTGTTTCCTTCATGAGACATCTTCAGAGATTCGAAAATGCCTTTCGCAAACTCACGATCTGTAATCTTCTGGTACTCTTCATAGGAAATAGCACTTAGAAGAATTGCTCTTGCTTTGTGATGTTGTGAGTACAGCTTCTTTTGATCTGCAGTCATCTCTGACCTTGGGATCTTCTTGCCATCTGCATCAACTGGACGCTCGTAGCCATCCACAATAATATCCCAGAGATCTGCATCGAAATCCAGAAAGAAACTTTCCAGTCTATCTTTCCAATATTCGAACCTTTGACCGTCGAACATAGGAGGCTTTGCATTGTAACCATCTCTTTGAGTTTCACTGGTGGTGGCAGCCATTGTTTTTCACACCGGCCCGGATCACTGAACACTGTTAGGTGTGGTAATCAGAACTTGCGCTCTGATACCAATTGAAGGTATGAAAAATGGTAGAAAGGGGGGGTTTGAATAACGTTTTCAGTATAAAACTTCCACCTTAAAGATTTTGACAAATCTTTCGAGAACTTAAGTGCTAAAGATAAGAGATAGAGAAGCACACAAGGATTTTATCCTGGTTCACTTGATAAATCACTCAAGCTACTCCAGTCCACCCGTTAAGGTGATTTCTTCCTTCTTAGAATGAAGGCAATCCACTAATCAGGTAAGAGTTACAACTGCACTTGAAACCTACAAGTGACTAACAATTACACTGACTTAGCTCACACTAAGATTCACTCTCTTAGTCTTCTCTAGGATCCGATCAGCCTTGATCTCCTAAAGGAACTAAACAAACTGTTTATCAAAGAATTGTTTACAAGAGATTTGCTTCTAAAAAGCTAATAGTAAACTCAATGAATTTCAGATGAAAGAGAGCTTAGAAGAATTTAAGATTGTCTTGCGCGTATGTGAATGCTTCTAGCCGTTTCTTTCAGTCTTCAGCCTCTTTATATACTCCAAGGATTAGGGTTGAGCGTTGCATGGGAAATGCTACCGTTGGAGGGCAGTTCTGGAAAATCCAGCTTCTGTTGTGTCTGAGACTGTTAGGTAAGTCGTCAGGAAGGTACAGTTGCTTTTGTACTTGGATAGCGACGCGACCTTTAAACCTAGGAGACTTCTGATCAGGGGAATGCTTCATATTGGAACTTGTGAAGCCGGTTGATCAGAGTCAGAGGGAAAGCCCAGATCCTCTGACCATTGTTTCTTCTGATTCTGAACTCAGAGGGAAGAACATGGTCTTCAGAGTATCTTGCTTCTGGACATCAGAACTTCACTAATCAGCTTCTGGATCTTCAGAGTCTTCTACACCATCAGAACATCTGAGCCTTCAGTGTTTCTTGGTTATCAGACTTTCTGGATCTTCAGAACTTCTAGTGACTGAGTCCACATCAGAGTTTGTATAACTTCAGAACTTCTGAAGCTTTTCCACTGTTCATACTGAACATGGTGAATGCGAAAGCGTTGCTTGGGTTTCTCTTTATACACAGTGCTTCTGATTTGTGTGAGATTGAGTTGAGGTCAGAGCCTGCAAATAGCACACTCAGAAAAACACGTTAGAGTACCACAATTGTTCATATCAAAAGGTTAACTTGTAATCATCAAAACATAGAGTTGTACTACTAGATCAAAACTTTGATCTTACAGTGCTCCTATATCTGGCAACCCTTCGTCATCTACCTCTCCAGGGTCTACCACTACTCCGTCTGCGAGACCACCCATACCACATTCGAAAGTTTCTCATGCAGCTATTATGCATAATAAGCGACTTAGAGGTTACTACGACAGTTCTCCCCTTGCACCCATAGGTGCCACTCAAATGTTTGGCCGCTATGACTCTTTTAGGACAACTCAACCTTCAGACGATGGCGCCGCCGTGGACAGTACTCCCCGAACTAGCCCCACACCTAAAAAGAGTTGCATTGAAATTGTTACTCCCACCAAGACGGTCAGTGTACCTATTGGTCCGGGAATAAAGATGTAAACAATTCGCACAGACCACCCCATAGCTTTGACGAATAAAATGAATAGCTTCCCGCACAGTGTGACAACTTCAACCCTATCTGTGGACCCCTATCTGTGGTTGTTATGCCAAATGTGAGTGCAGCATCGCTATCCCATTTTTCCTGATATTATCCACAATATTGTGCAAATGTTTGACGTTCATTGTTCGTTTTCAGTCAATCAAATATAAATTTAGACCTACAAGTGATCTGGGTGTCTTGATCGCAGATGCACCTTTTGTTGCTTACCTTTTTCACACCAATCTAACTGATGGGTAAGTTTGTAATACACAATAGATGTAGTTTTTATATTGTTGGTGACGTAAATGCTATACCACCGAATCACCTGACATTTTTCACCGACTTCCGCAGCGAGGAGCTCCTGGGGATGAGAAATCTTTTTGCCACCCGAAAAGATTTTGAATGTTTTATCCCGTTCAACAGAATTTCTTCCAATGTACGTCTTGTTGTTACATGTCTCATTAGATTTTTCGTATTGTTGTTAAAATTATAGGTGTATTTATTGTTTTCTTTGTTACAGGTAATTGAATGGAGTGCTACAAAGGCAACAATTAATCAACAACTAGCCTCGGAACAAACCAATTGGTCATTGCCACCGTCGTTTGCAGTTTAGTCTCTGTCTCGACTATTTGATATCACATATATAGTACTATGGTCGGCAAATTTTTATTTTAAAATTTCATTTGTTTTTCAAACAGATAGACGTAAACGAAAGCATGACAATCTCAAATTTGAAGGACAAATACAAATCTTGGATGCCTACTACCCCCTCTATCAAATATGTTAGATGCAAAACCTTAATTAACATCTTTACAAAAGTCCTTTCTAATGTGTTAAAAGTTGATGCTTAGTTTTGCTTCCTGCTGTAGATATACATTCCAATAGAGGAACGGTCGACGGATCACTGGTACTTAATGATTGTATCCGTTACTGATCGAGTCATTCACCATTTCGATTCAAATCTTCAAAAGCACAAGATAGAGCCCAGGAATGAGATGATGAGGAACTTGGTATCCTTTACGACTATTTCAGTGAAAATTTACACAATAACGTATGTATTTACATCTTGTTTGCACTTTGCAGTGTTTGGTCGTTGACCTACTTCTACCCGCGCAGGATTCTGCAGTCAATTGTTTAGAAAACGCATTTAAAAAGGACGATTGGAAAGTTATTTGTGGTAGTCTGATTCCCCCATCCGGAGAAAGGTTTTTTTTTTGACTTGTTTTGTTTACCTGACCTTCTCAGTGTTCATCATCTAATTATCGTTTGAATTTATGCTCATATTTCCAGTTATGACTCAACGCTTCGCGTGTTGGATTTGATGGGTATGGAACATAACTTTAGATCCAATATCCCTGCCGAGGTTAGCAACATCATACATGATTGGTTGCTTGCCAATCAAAATAGCTATTTTGCTTTAACTTTTCCTGACCGCTTTGTTTTGCATTAGTAGATTAATGAAAGTGCTATCCGGATGAAAATCGCAATTGAAATGTTTAGGGGTAATCACAACGAGCTTTGGACTACAAAGATGATAGAAAAAGCTAATAAATTCTGGGCGAAACAATCTGCTTTGGACTACAAAGATGATACACGAAGCTAATATATTCTAGGCGAAACAATCTGCCCCCTAACTAAATTTCCTTCAACTACAATATTGGTTTCCTGCGTGCATCTCTTGGCAAATGTGGTCATTTTCATTTTGTATACAATACTTAGATTACTTAGACATGGATGTCATACTTAAGTGGTCATTTTCATTTTGTGGGATAGAGAGTATGTTGCATAAAGATACCTGGACATTTTATGGCTGAAGTGGAAATTATTGGTGTCTTTCACATATTTAGGGCAGCTTATACTATCGTCGATAGTCTTGCAAAACAGGGCTATGAACGCACTCTGCCTCAGCCTATGTCAGAAGTTCTCCCTCCCCCTTCCTTGAAGGGTCTCATCTTATTATGCTCCTGCAAATACGATTCTGGTGTATTAGTAGTGGAATCAAGATGCTGCCATTGTTTTCCCTACGGATGCGCTCTTAAAGCTATTCTGTTACCTTTTTATTTTCCTATGCTCTGGCGTGATGTATCTATGTAGTTGTAGTTTCTGTTTTTCTTTCCCTTATGTCTTCTATGTTTTTATCCTTTCTGCATTGGATTTTATCATGTTAGTCCCTTTGCTTGCTTGTATCTTCTTTTTCAGGTGGACTAGAATTTACCTTTCTTAAAAAAAAGGGGCTTGGACATGGATTTAATGTTTAGTGTGGCATGTATGATCCTGTCAATTGTAATATGAAATTTTTTTTTTATCGCAACTGTTTAGCTTTGTTTGTTACTCTTCCATTATTTTTTAAGTGCCATCCTAGATAGTGAGTTATTGGAGTCTTTTTTCCAATTCTATCGTCTCACATCAAAATCATGAATTTATAAAGCTTTCTGAACAAGATAGTGGATAATTAATTTTTTTCTATTCTCTCATATGATTAAACCATTTATCATTCTTCCCTCCCTATTAGAATAAAAAATTTATAAACTCCCTCCAATTCCATCTATTTCTTCTTTGACATAATTTAATATTAACACCTTTTTCAATATAACTTTGGAATATCTTTTCGGTACTTTCATGGAATTTAATTTAAAGTTACTACCCAAGTATTTGAATTGATGTAATGAGAATTTAATTTTCATTTACTAGTAAGGGTATAATAGATAAAAAAGGATCAAAATTTTTCTTCTAAGGGTACAGTTAAAAAAACAAAGAGTATGTTTTTTCCAATAAATACTAATGTTGTGTGAACAAGCCATTATTCTTTTTTTGGCCATCATCACATATTTTTAACAATAAACGGTTAGTAGTAAATTTAATGTGATATTGGCTAGTTAATACCATCGTATATGAATGTGTGGTTAGTTGTTACCATAAACGGTACCTAGTTTTTAATATCTTAAGGAAATATAAGACATTTTACATTAAACTATTAAAACAATATACAAAATACCCCTCAAATTAGTTGTCTCAATTCTATAGTTTTGTTCACTCTATCATTAATTATACTTCCGATGTATAAAAAAAAAATCATTAATTATAAAGAGAAAATGTGAAAACTTAAATATAATGGAAAGTTTGCTATTTTCGTAATGTAATACATTAATCATATTTATTGCTTATCCAAAAACAACTAATCATAGTTATTGTTTTCTAAATATGCGATCTTTGTTGTAAGGAATAATAGTAAGTAAGCCACGATTATTGACAGTATTTGGGCATGAAACCCGTGTTGTTCTTATTAGGATAAAGACAAATTCCATGAAGCTTCCTTATGGAAGAACGTGCCTGACATCATAAGGTGACCTAGATAATTGTGAGACATAAAGCTAATGAAGGACCAACAGTTGACAACATCTCAGAGTGTGTGCTATCGCGCCGAAGGACACAATGAAGCGTGACATAAAGCTGTATCATCTCGTAAGTGTGTGACATAAAGCTGAAACCTCTCGATAATTGCGTGACATAAAGTTGGCACCTCGATTTTTGCGAGACAACTACTTTTAGCTGGAACGCCGAGTTCCAAGAACTACACGGGAGCGAGCCAGAGTCACTATTGTATCTTTGGTGTGAGACACTCAACAAATTTGAGATGACAGCAAAGTCATAGTCGAATACTCCCTTCGTCTTCGTTTATAAGTCACTTTTACCTAATTCTCTAGGATTAAGAAAAGAAGTTACTAGTATTAAATTTGTAAAAAGTTTTATTGAGTTTCCTAGATTACGCATCAACTTCTCTCTTCAAATTAATTTCTTTTCAAAATTACATTATCTCTTTCATATTAAATATAAGGGTAAGTTTGGAAAAAGGCATTAAATACTACATTGGTAATATAAATTAACTTATATTTTGGGATAAAAAAAACTCTCAAAAAGTGACTTATATATGGGGACGGAGGGGAGTAATATCCATAAGTTATGATGGGATATTCGGTAAAGACTTTGTGCTAATGCAACTAAAACTCCTTAATAATGCATTACAATAATACAAAGGCAACAAATAATGGATTAAAACATTACATCACGTTAAACAGTTTCCATAGCACTTAGTCTCAGACATCCAACGATACCGAATGCGAAAGACATGCAACCCATACCCGTCTGTGGCATCCTAGTAGGATGCAACATGAAACAAATTAAGTTAGATTTATACAGTTTTTTTGTTTTTTTGTTAATAATGGAAATGATCACTAAAAATCATAGGTATTAAAAAAATAACACCTTCAAGGTCATCAAATTCATGATCCCCTCCCGTGGAGGATCCCTCGGTGGACGTTCCTTTAACCAATGGGCAAGTTAAGCGATTGTGTCCAATCACTTTGCATGCGCTACACTTCAAGGGTCGCTTGGCCCTCAATCGAGAAGTTGACGGTCCACGGGGACGACCCCTGCGCCGGTGAGTGGTTAGACCTGCGTTAGCAGATGGAGGTCCAGTGACACCTTCTGGAACTGAGGGATTGTTTTTATTCTCTAAGTGTTGAGTGTGACCTCCAACAATCTCCCATGTCTGGCGAAAGTCATCAATAAGCGGACAAGCAAGTGTACACATTTTCCTACAGGCTTCGAGCATACAAACATACCTGGCAAGGACCGCGGAATCTCGAAAAAGCGACGGGGATGACCCCGGCGTTTCAAATAAATGATCCTTTGCACCTTGACTCCACCTTTCAAGCACAGACTTGGGAATGTTATGTATATTGAGATCAACCAAGACAGCAATGATGTGAGAACAAGCTAAACCAATGCTTTCCATTCTCATGCATGAGCATCGGAATTCATATGTAGCCGTATAGTATGAAACAAGCCACTCCCTACTAGATTCCTGAGACCGCTTGACCGTGTACATGGACATGCCAAGGGTATCTTCACAATTAGTAATTATCATGTCAACGGCAGATACAATGGTGGGACGGAATCGAAAGAATAATTGTCGGGTCAAAATACGTGAGGCTGAAAGCTCAATACTTTGAAAAAGGGGTGGAGCTTTCAAACCCGGGTCTCCATAGCCTGAACGAAAATCAGCTTCAACTTCTCTATGTCGCATGTATTCGAGACAACGATGAAAGTGCTGTAGAAACTCTTTCAAGTTGTATCTTCTCTTGACAAACTTCCCAAGTTGGGCGTTGAACCCTTCACACCGAGATGTAGTCCTAAATCCGGCAAAAAACTTACCACTAAAGTAGGCCGCAGCCCACGTATGTCTTCTGGCATACATGTCAATAATCCACGGATGTTCATGTAAATTAAATTCTTCAACCAATGATTCCCACTTTCTTTTAAAATCACCTATTTGAAAATTACCGAACATACAAGTCTTGAACTTAGGGAGGAAGTCAGGAATTTTGATATTATCGGTTGCATTACACATCAAGGGCCACGCACAGAGTCGGTGACTGGCATTGGGAAAGACCCTCCGAATGGCATTCCTCATTGCCTTATCTCCATCTGTGATAACTGTTGTTGGACTCTTCTTGTCCATTGCCTCCAACAACTGCTCTAGCAACCACACATATGTTTCTTCTTTCTCGTTGCCAATTACAGCACCACCAACAACGGTTGTTTGATTATGGTGATTGACACATGAAAATATGACGAGGGGACGCCGATACTTGTTTTTTTTTATATGTGGCATCGAATGCTAAAACATCCCCAAACACGCTGTAGTTCATCCGACCAATCCCGTCACACCAAAACAAATGTTCCAGATTTTTATCAGCGTCCTCCGTGTGCCGCACAAACATAGATGGTTCTTTGGTACCTAACGAGGCTTGATAATCTAATGCACTGCGTCCATCTGATACATGTGCTCGTCGTTGCTTCCCAACTTGGTTCTGCGGATCTTTCAAGCTGTATTGCGTGTTGTTATACCCCCCAACCAGTGCAGCATGTGAATTGTAGACGTTGACAGTTGTTAGACCCGAACTCAAATGAGTTGTCAAACTCAAGATATCTGCTTCGTGCATTTGCCGGTGTGTAGCCAACATTGCTGCATGACTTCTTTGGAGCACGTCGTGGTTATGAGCGTGTACAAACAAGCTGATGTACCACCGTTTTGAGTAACCCTGAATATGGACCCGTAATTTAGCTTTGCATCCACACCTATAATTACTCCTAGCCTCAGCTGTCCGCTTCACATCACTGTTCTTGCGAAAGCCTTCCCTATGACACACAAAAGTTTGTTGGCGTACCTCTCCTTTCTTGGTCCAGCGTTTGGTGTCTTTACGAATAGAGAATCCGGACAATCTTCCAAACCAACAGTAGAACTCGAACGCCAGCTCCAGTCTCACAAATGAAAACCTCATGATTTCCTCCAGTCTCATGGTCATTAGATCCAGAACGAGAAAGTCATCCTTTGAATCAATTCTGAAAGGATTGACGGGTATATTGCCATGCATTTCGTTATAGTTTACCCCCGCTACATCATATGTATTGTCAGCTGGGTTAGCTGTGTCAGGCGAACCTTCGTCCTCATCACAAAAAGAGTTGTTTTCTTCGCCATCGAGATCGCTTGTCGACCTTTCACCAGAGTCAAGCTCATCCTCATGAAGATCATAATCGTCGTGGTCACCAAGGCCCTCACCCTCAAATTGATAAGATGAATTGTTGTTTTGTCCATCATCGTAGTCATTGTCGTCTTCATTCATAGATTGACCGTCAACACCGTTAAAATAATTTTCAAGGGCCTCAAAATCATATTCATATTTTTTCTACAAACAATCAAGAAGGAGATTCTTAGAGTGCGCAGCCATGGTTAAAGTATGTTACAAGTACATAATACACCGGTCAATGCATACCTCCTCATTTGCTGACCACGAGTCATCAGATGGTGAACTCTGCGAGTCCTCATCCAGGCCAAAATTCAAGTCAACCTCCATGTTGTCAGATTTATTACTTACTTAGAGGACCTTTGACAGAGTAGAAACCCCGGCGGCATCACTATAGTTTTTAACTTCCATAAAATAAAATTAAATGCACACAACTCAAAGGAGATGAAGTCAATCTCAAGGAGTATACTCACAAACAAATTTCTTCACAAATCTGTGAACAGCACACGGGTAGCCAGATAAATCAATATAACCGCGCCAACAATAGTAAACCGTAACAGATTTGAAGGCCTCACAATGCAACAGGGAGGATCTTATTCGTTTGTGGAAGACAAGATAAGGTTTGGATCTGCTCTACAAGGAATACACCTAGTTTTCGTGCTCTAGCTATGCAAGGGAAACGCTAAAAAATAAACATTGAACTGGTCTACAAGAGTGTTATAACTCTTCTTGTTGCTTATCAATGGCGTGTGGAGATGAGGTAGAGCACAGATAAAGATGAAATGACTAGCAGAATATGCATTCATGTGAAGAAAGATGAATTGGCTGAAGTATTTTGTCTAAGACGGATTTGTGTGTGAGACCCAAGTTTTTAAGCTTAGAATAAATTAATTAAATTCATATTCACGATTAGGTTTCGATGTATCGTGAAGGAAACCTGAACAAGTGTTTACCAAATGGAATAAATTTATGAAGGAGAAAGTTCAGGAAATGACTAAGAATAGAATTAAAGTCGATATAAGTTATAACGCGAGTCTTATTCGCTTACGCCTAGGGCAAGAGCGTTAGTAAACGATTAATTTACCCTTAAGAGCGCTATAGAAACTAATTTCAAAAATCTTCAGAGAAATGTTAGAATTTCTCTTATTCATTTCCATGACAAGTGTTTCGACACGAAACCCTGGAATGTACGAACGTCCGATTCCAATTCTCGGAAGTTTGCCGAAACTGAATCTCTGATAGCTCAAGAACCTTAAAGTAAAATGTTGATGAAGACTTTTTCTATTCGAAGCTTCAAACGAAGATTCCACACTCGTACACCCATTTCTTTCGATGTTTCTAATCTTTCTCCAGAAGGAAGTTTCTTCATCCGACGCCAAACGCAAAAAGTAGTTTTGCGGCGTATTTCAACCCATACTACGTTCAAGCTATTTTCTCACTTAAATGAACCCGGAACAAGTATCGACATTTTATAGAGAGATACTTAACTCTGATGCATAATATGACAACTTCATATTTGTTATGATCGTCTCACAAATATTCTTTAGCTCAGTTTTTACTCATTTCTTTGTCCATGGATCACTTTAATTTGCTCAAAGTGATCCAAACTTATATTTTATTATTTCATAAAGTTTCTCATAATTTTTAGGATAATAATATATCATCCTTATATTTTTCTCTTAACTCTATTGGATAAATCTTCCGGTGTCTAAATCAATTCGTACCAGTTTTGAAAATATCTCCTCAAAATATCTATTCATCCTTATCCCTCCCTTGATACTTATCCTCTCCTTCTCATACTCGACTCACTCTCTCATTCTCTCCATTTCACTTTCCTTCTTCAGACCCATTTCCTTTTCTTCTACTCCTCCATTCTTTTCTTTTCCAACGTGCACCCTCCAGCACCCATTCCTTCTTCTTCACTTCTTGTTGCTGCACCCTCCCACCATGTTTTCTTCTCCATTCTTTTCTTTTGCTGCAGTAAGCAGACATCACCACCGACGTCCTTCTCTTCCTCTCGACGAGGCCACGACGGCACTACCCACGCAGCACCATGCTCCATGCTTCTTCTTCACGTTGTAGCACCACAAATCACAAACACCACCATGCTTCGTTCCCCTCACCAGGCCAGCCACCATCAAGCTTCACCTTCATCATTTTCACTGGCCATGACAAGGCACCACCACCATGAACACGGCAGCAACGACCACCACTCCATCCTTCTTCTCACGTGAAAGCCACCAAGGGCCAGCCACCATAACCTCTCTTCTCCACGGACAATGAGCAACCACCACCATACGAGACCAGCAACCATGGGCGAAGAAGCATAGAAAAGGACGAAGAGAAACAGAGGTGAAATCAACGTGAAAACAGAGAAAACGACGCCGACGCCGCCGACGTCGCCGACACCGCAATCTTCGACCTTTGATTCCGGTGTCATCGGACCTCCGTTCATAGCAAGGTTAATACTGTTGAGATCCTTGCGACGTGCACAACAAAACCCATGTTCTGAATCGTCGTTCCATCGCCGTCGACCGCCGCCGCTGCCGCCTTCGGGAGCTTTTTCCGGTCAACTCCGCCGACGAATGGAAAAACGGAGTGTACTGCGACGATCCTTGCTGCGAGGAGAGCTAAACCCTATTTTCAATTTCATATTTGGGTCATTTTATTCGACGACCCCGACGACCACCGTCGACCTTCGGCTAAACTTTCGGGAAAACCGTCGATCCTTTGGGGAAACGGACAGCGCCTTTGAGGTTCTGGCCGCGAAAGGATGAAGGAACAACCTTTCTTTGTGTCTCCGGGGACAGTTCCTCCGTCAACCCCGTGAGCCGCAACTTTCTCTAGCGACTCTTCGCCGACAAGTTTCAGAAACTTGATTTTCGTAAGCCTTCAATTCTTGTATATGTTTTAGCCTCGAGTAAGCAAGTTTTAAAGAAAAATAAACATTTTCATTGTTATTGTGAAAATCGAAGTTTAACAGTTGATTAGTGAAGAGTTACGATTTATTTTACAAAATTTTTTTCATTTCAAAAAGAGATATGTACTCTACTAATTACTGTAGTTGTTGACTGAGAAAGAGTCGTTTAACATGTGTTCGCTTTGAGTCAATTGCCTGAAGTCATAGCTCTAGACTTGAGTAGTAAGTAGCTCGATTAGTGATTTCGTTAAGTATGCTTGTGAAAGGTACGACGAACGGAAGCACCTTGCATCGAAGCTACACAAGGGAAGGAATCGAGCCGACGCAGGCAACCAAAGATGTAATCAGATCGGAATTGCACCTTAGTATGGAAATTGGCTAAGGTTAGGGCAACTTACTTACTAGCTATTTGTATTGTAGGCGTCGATAACTTCGACTTGAATACTGCTTGATATTGAGGATTGCATTGAATGTTGTTTACCGCTTTGAACTGGAAAATGTTTTCTGGAGGCTTCGGCCGAGTGAACTTATATGAGACGTGTGTCTCCGTTTTCTGAGAGGCTTCGGCCGTTTACTGGTTTCCGTTTTATGATTTCCGCACTGAGTTATTGTTATATTGATATTGGTATTGAACTGAGCTATATGCCATTATTTCTGCTGAGTTTATGATGTTTTGCATATGCTCTATTGAATTGTACTGATTTGTGATAGTACTTGATTATATGATTTCGGAGTGTGGGGAAAACGTGATGTTATGCCATGCTAACGACGAGGTTTGGGAAATGTTAGGCAGGCTTTGACAGGAGGTCTAAGCCATAGTTATTTTAGGATCGAGACCTTCCCGGGGAATTACTTGGATTTATTGGGATCTTTTTACTTATAGAGTTTTGGAACAAAAGAGAAACGAAACTTGACTTCATAAATGAAATTCATAATGCATTAACCAAAGATAGAACATCTTCAAATAGTAATAACAATTTCTTGGAAAAGGCTTAGGATCTGAAATAAGTTTGAAAACGGGAAGTGTCGGCGATCCTAGCGTTGTGACTGGGACAGTCACTGAGTGTAGATGTCACTCCTGATTTGTTAAATGTTGGTTCGATCATCAAGAAGATGAGTCGTTGTGACGAGAAGTCACTGAATGCGAGCAGCATTCTCTCTAATCGTTGATGAGTTGTTTGGCCATCGAGATGGTGAGCAAGGGTAACTTGAAAGGTCACTCAGTGCGAGATGCATTCTTTTGCTCGTTGAGCAGTTTGGTTGGTCATCGAGACGGTGAGCCAAAGTGACTAGGAAAGTTACCAAGTGCGACTAGCACTTCTTTGTTTGCCTTAGGGTATTGTAGAGACAATGTACTCTAGCTAGACACGCGTACCTTGGTGAGGACGTTTCGTTGTTTGGCTAACCATATTGCATTCATGCATACATTTCTTGGAAAGTGTGCTGCTTTCCGAAGGACGATATCAGATCGGACTTCATTGGAGCGAGATGCTTCACAAGAGCGTGCTGCTTCACAGGAGCGAGATGCTTCATAAAAGCGAGATGCTTGGCTTGTCCCATCCATCGAGATGGTGACATTTTATCCGGATCATCTTTTGAGCATGACATTGCATTGGCACGCCATGCACCTAACTATATTTGTTGATGTGTTGAAGATCCAATTGTCATTTGTGATTTGATGTTGATAAACATCATTATATATCTTGATGATTTGATGTTGATAAATATGCTATGTATATACCCTAGGGTAGGCAATACATAAGTTATATGTATATATACAACATATATATATACCCCCTTATTCTTCACATGTTGTTTGTATTATCTATTATATTTTGTGAGTTGACCCTAGCGCCTTGGCTTTGTTTGTATGTCTGTGTTTGGGCCGTCTGCCTGCTGCCAGACGTTCGACAGCTGGTTCGTGATGATTCGTCACTCGGGGAGGACCATGAGCGTAATGACCATTACCGAAGTTTCGACGAGGACCCGGACTGAACGCATGACCAGATGAGGGTCGATGATGGAAGTATAGGGTATGGGTGTTTAGAGCCTACTAAGGTTGGGTGTTAGTGTCATAGCTCTGATTTTCATTTCTTTTTTTGGGGCAGGGTAGGTCCCCGACTATTAGCTTTTTGTGTGGTTCTCTTCCATGAGGATCACAGGGAGTTTGTCGGACGTAGGAGGTCCTTTGGAGGCCGTTTTGGGCTGACTTACTTTCTTGGAGGACTGTATTTTTAAAACTTACTACTCTGGCTATGGGTCGCACTTGTTTTCCTGCGGGCACCACTTTCGGTTACTTGATGTTACTTTCCGTCACTTGAGGACACTCGTGACGATGATTTTGGGTTGCAGCGAGTGCTGTGCTTTCATTGTATATTAGTCGCTGTTAATCGCGATTGGGTTGAGCCTTTATTTCGACAAGTCTTTTTATTTAAAAAGAAAACGAAAAAAAAATACCTACTTTTCCGCTTTATTTGATTTTTGGTTACTAAAGTGACACCACCGAAATCGGGGTGTTACATTGTGGTATCAGAGCTTGTCGAGTCTTTCGGGAGTCTTTGGGGAATAGGTCTTCTGTGCTAGGTTGTGTGACTCTGCAAAGAGTAAAAAATTGATTGTCTACCAAGCGATTTTTCGCTTAGAATTGATTGAAGTTATTGCTTTATCATATTGTATAGTTATGGTAAATGCTATCATATGATTAGTACTAACTGTTTGTTTAACTAAAAAGAATGATGGTAACCTTCTAACCATTCTTTCCTATTTTAGTATAATACGCTCCAGTACTCTCGTAGCGCGTGCAACACACCTAACTTACTTATACTGTTTGAGCTTTGACCTTATAGTTATTACACCTATTAAGACTTTATTTGACTGTTGCTCGTATTTTAACTATGGAAGTTACACGAGGTTTAGAATAGTACGCTAAGCCTAGAAAGTGGTCTTGCACCGATGCGTTTAAAAGGAAGCGAGAAGCTGAAGAATGAATCTCAGAGATATTCCTTATGGGTAGTGTACGTATTATGTTGAAGGTGAGTAGTTCCGTAGCGTGATCGTTAAGGACTTGATATCAAGATATTTGTGACTACTGGATGATAGGAACTCATTGACTGTTCCAGTGGATTTTTTTCTAAATTTCCACCTTCGATGCATTAGGCCTGATCAACTTAATATTGAGGGGGTGATATTCGGAATCACAGCTGGTAATGGACTTTGATAGAAGGATGTGTAAGATGAATTTAAATTGATCGAGGATTAGTCGGGTTTGGGAGGAAAGTTCGTGTTAAGTAATTGATTTTCTTTGGGAAGGAGTTGTCGTTTTAAGAAATGAATATTCATTTAAGAAGTGTTAGAGAGTTAAAGGATATTAGAGGTCCAAACTTAGTGAAGGTTTAGATTTTAAGCCAATCGATTTGATCACGAACGCGTGAGACATGAAGTCTTGTCAGGTTTTGATCGAGAGACTAAGTATTGAATTGATTGGAGGATGATCAAGTTACAGAAAGGAAAGTGTTAGTATTAAGATGAATACTTGAGGTTTTTATATTTGGACAAGTTTCATAGAGTTTAAGAGTGAATGGAACTTTGTTATGGATTTCGGTGATGCATGCTAGAGTTAGCAAGTGAATTTTGCTAAGTTGAATGAGAATCCTAGGGTTAAGATTGACTTCGAGAGTTGAAAATCATGTACGAATAAGAGATTTAGTGGTGTTAGCATTTACGATTGTAGTTAAACCTCAGAAAGTTGAAGGATAGGATGATAAAATGACTAGTTAAGTCCATTGAGGTATAGTTATAATTTGATCTTCTAGGGGATGAGTCCCGAATTGTGCGAAGGCTAGGGATTTCAGCAAGTGTAAATTGGTTTGAGTGAGGAAAGTTTTGAGGAAGGAGATGACAATAATGGATTGTTAGATATTAAGAGGATGATTAGCTTATGAGTTGTTGATGAATTTATGTTAAAGGGAATGAGTCTTGTGATGCACAAAGTATTAAGACTCAAGTCGAGTTTTAATTTGAATGGTGACTAAGTAGAAGATTGATTTCATGGTGCGAGTGATGATAGTAACGAAGTTGGAAGTGACGTTAATGGACTATTAGATTCCAACGCAATATTTCGTCTAGGAGTTATCAAGCGATCGAGTTGAGTTTTGGATCATGAGTGCAGATCAGGAGGATAGGTTGAACATTCACTCTGGAATGGCAGAGGTATACCGAGTTTAAGCAGAATTTCGAACGAACGAAAGCAAAGGAGCAAGTGGTTAAGGTTGTGCGATTGCACGGAATGCCAACAAATATTATGTCCAACGTAGACCAAATGCAAGTGGTCAAGCTGGACAACATAGAGCTGATAGATGATCTGTCTTTCGAGACGCCGCCAATTAGCATTGGTGACACAAGGATAAAACAGTTGAGGGAAAATGAGATTGTGTTGGTGCAAGTTATTTGGAACAAGGATACAGGTGATGCTACATGGGAACTTAAGGAAAAGATCAAGGAACAGTATCCGGAGCTTTTTACCGAACCGTAAGTTTCGAGGTCGAAACTTTCTTTTTGGAGGGTAGTAATGTGAGACCCAAGTTTATAAGCTTAGAATAAATTAATTAAATTCATATTAACGATTAGGTTTCAATGTATCGTGAAGGAAACCTGAACAAGTGTTTACCAAATGGAATAAATTTATGAATGAGAAAGTTCAGGAAAAGACTAAGAATAGTATTAAAGTCGATATAAGTTATAACGCGAGTCATATTCGCTTACGCCTAGGGCAAGAGCGTTAGTAAACGATTAATTTACCCTTAAGAGCGCTATCGAAACTAATTTCAAAAATCTTCAGAGAAATGTTAGAATTTCTCTTATTCATTTCCATGACAAGTGTTTCGACACGAAACCCTGGAATGTACGAACGTCTGATTCCAATTCTCGGAAGTTTGCCGAAACTGAATCTCTGATAGCTCAAGAACCTTAAAGTAAACTGTTGATGAAGACTTTTTCTATTCGGAGCTTCAAACGAAGATTCCACACGCGTACACCCATTTCTTTCGATGTTTCTAATCTTTCTTCAGAAGGAAGTTTCTTCATCCGACGTCAAACGCAAAAAGTAGTTTTGCGGCGTATTTCAACCCATACTACGTTCAAGCTATTTTCTCACTTAAATGAACCAGGAACAAGTATCGACATTTTATAGAGAGATACTTAACTCTGATGCACAATATGACAACTTCATATTTGTTCCGATCGTCTCACAAATATTCTTTAGCTCAGTTTTTACTCATTTCTTTGTCCATGGATCACTTTAATTTGCTCAAAGTGATCCAAACTTATATTTTATTATTTCATAAAGTTCCTCATAATTTTTAGGATAATAATATATCATCCTTATATTTTTCTCTTAACTCTATGGGATAAATCTTCCGGTGTCTAAATCAATTCGTACCAGTTTTGAAAATATCTCCTCAAAATATCTATTCATCCTTATCCCTACCTTGATACTTATCCTCTCCTTCTCATACTCGACTCACTCTCTCATTCTCTCCATTTCACTTTCCTTCTTCAGACCCATTTCCTTTTCTTCTACTCCTCCATTCTTTTCTTTTCCAACGTGCACCCACCAGCACCCATTCCTTCTTCTTCACTTCTTGTTGCTGCACCCTCCCACCATGTTTTCTTCTCCATTCTTTTCTTTTGCTGCAGTAAGCAGACATCACCACCGACGTCCTTCTCTTCCTCTCGACGAGGCCACGACGGCACTACCCACGCAGCACCATGCTCCATGCTTCTTCTTCACGTTGTCGCACCACAAATCACAAACACCACCATGCTTCGTTCCCCTCACCAGGCCAGCCAGCCACCATCAAGCTTCACCTTCATCATTTTCACTGGCCATGACAAGGCACCACCACCATGAACACGGCAGCAACGACCACCACACCATCCTTCTTCTCACGTGAAAGCCACCAAGGGCCAGCCACCATAACCTCTCTTCTCCATGGACAACGAGCAACCACCACCATACGAGACCAGCAACCATGGGCGAAGAAGCATAGAAAAGGACGAAGAGAAACAGAGGTGAAATCAACGTGAAAACAGAGAAAACGACGCCGACGCCGCCGACGCCGCAATCTTCGACCTTTGATTCCAGTGTCATCGGACCTCCGTTCATAGCAAGGTTAATACTGTTGAGATCCTTGCGACGTGCACAACAAAACCCATGTTCCGAATCGTCGTTCCATCGCCGTCGACCGCCGCCGCTGCTGCCTTCGGGAGCTTTTTCCGGTCAACTCCGCCGACGAATGGAAAAACGGAGTGTACTGCGACGATCCTTGCTGCGAGGAGAGCTAAACCCTATTTTCAATTTCATATTTGGGTCATTTTATTCGACGACCCCGACGACCACCGTCGACCTTCGGCTAAACTTTCTGGGAAAACTGTCGATCCTTTGGGGAAACGGACAGCGCCTTTGAGCTTCTGGCCGCGAAAGGATGAAGGAACAACCTTTCTTTGTGTCTCCGGGGACAGTTCCTCCGTCAACCCCGTGAGCCGCAACTTTCTCTAGCGACTCTTCGCCGACAAGTTTCAGAAACTTGATTTTCGTAAGCCTTCAATTCTTGTATATGTTTTAGCCTCGAGTAAGCAAGTTTTAAAGAAAAATAAACATTTTCATTGTTATTGTGAAAATCGAAGTTTAACAGTTGATTAGTGAAGAGTTGCGATTTATTTTACAAAATTGTTTTCATTTCAAAAAGAGATAAGTACTCTACTAATTACTGTAGTTGTTGACTGAGAAAGAGTCGTTTAACATGTGTTCGCTTTGAGTCAATTGCCTGAAGTCATAGCTCTAGACTTGAGTAGTAAGTAGCTCGATTAGTGATTTCGTTAAGTATACTTGTGAAAGGTACGACGAACGGAAGCACCTTGCATCGAAGCTACACAATGGAAGGAATCGAGCCGACGCAGGCAACCAAAGATGTAATCGGATCGGAATTGCACCTTAGTATGGAAATTGGCTAAGGTTAGGGCAATTTACTTACTAGCTATTTGTATTGTAGGCGTCGATAACTTCGACTTGAATACTGCTTGATATTGAGGATTGCATTGAATGTTGTTTATCGCTTTGAACTGGAAAATGTTTTCTGGAGGCTTCGGCCGAGTGAACTTATATGAGACGTGTGTCTCCGTTTTCTGAGAGGCTTCGGCCGTTTACTGGTTTCCGTTTTATGATTTCCGCACTGAGTTATTGTTATATTGATATTGGTATTAAACTGAGCTATATGCCATTATTTCTGCTGAGTTTATGATGTTTTGCATATGCTCTATTGAATTGTACTGATTTGTGATAGTACTTGATTATATGATTTCGGAGTGTGGGGAAACGTGATGTTATGCCATGCTAACGACGACGTTTGGGAAATGTTAGGCAGGCTTTGACAGGAGGTCTAAGCCATAGTTATTTTAGGATCGAGACCTTCCCGGGGAATTACTTGGATTTATTGGGATCTTTTTACTTATAGAGTTTTGGAACAAAAGAGAAACGAAACTTGACTTCATAAATGAAATTCATAATGCATTAACCAAAGATAGAACATCTTCAAATAGTAATAACAATTTCTTGGAAAAGGCTTAGGATCTGAAATAAGTTTGAAAACGGGAAGTGTCGGCGATCCTAGCGTTGTGACTGGGACAGTCACTGAGTGTAGATGTCACTCCTGATTTGTTAAATGTTGGTTCGATCATCAAGAAGATGAGTCGTTGTGACGAGAAGTCACTGAATGCGAGCAGCATTCTCTCTAATCGTTGATGAGTTGTTTGGCCATCGAGATGGTGAGCAAGGGTAACTTGAAAGGTCACTCAGTGCGAGATGCATTCTTTTGCTCGTTGAGCAGTTTGGTTGGTCATCGAGACGGTGAGCCAAAGTGACTAGGAAAGTTACCAAGTGCGACTAGCACTTCTTTGTTTGCCTTAGGGTATTGTAGAGACAATGTACTCTAGCTAGACACGCGTACCTTGGTGAGGACGTTTCGTTGTTTGGCTAACCATATTGCATTCATGCATACATTTCTTGGATAGTTTGCTGCTTTCCGAAGGACGATCTAAGATCGGACTTCATTGGAGCGAGATGCTTCACAGGAGCGTGCTGCTTCACAGGAGCGAGATGCTTCATAAAAGCGAGATGCTTTAGCGGAGCGAGATGCTTGGCTTGTCCCATCCATCGAGATGGTGACATTTTATCCGGATCATCTTTTGAGCATGACATTGCATTGGCACGCCATGCACCTAACTATATTTGTTGATGTGTTGAAGATCCAATTGTCATTTATGATTTGATGTTGATAAACATCGTTATATATCTTGATGATTTGATGTTGATAAATATGCTATGTATATACCCCTGTGAGTTGACCCTAGCGCCTTGGCTTTGTTTGTATGTCTGTGTTTGGGCGGTCAGCCTGCTGCCAGACGTTCGATAGCTGGTTCGTGATGATTCGTCACTCGGGGAGGACCATGAGCGTAATGACCATTACTGAAGTTTCGACGAGGACCCGGACTGAACGCATGACCAGATGAGGGTCGATGATGGAAGAATAGGGTATGGGTCTTTAGAGCCTACTAAGGTTGGGTGTTAGTGTCATAGCTCTGATTTTCATTTCTTATTTTGGGGCAGGGTAGGTCCCCGACTATTAGCTTTTTGTGTGGTTCTCTTCCATGAGGATCACAGGGAGTTTGTCGGACGTAGGAGGTCCTTTGGAGGCCGTTTTGGGCTGACTTACTTTCTTGGAGGACTGTATTTTTAAAACTTATGACTCTGGCTGTGGGTCGCACTTGTTTGCCTGCGGGCACCACTTTCGGTTACTTGATGTTACTTTCCGTCACTCGAGGACACTTGTGACGATGATTTTGGGTTGGAGAGAGGGCTATGCTTTTATTGTATATTAGTCGCTGTTAATCGCGATTGTGTTGAGCCTTTATTTCGAAAAGTCTTTTTATTTAAAAAGAAAACGAAAAAAAAAAAAATACTTACTTTGTGCCGCCACCGAAATCGGGGTGTTACATTGTGCCTGTAGCTTTGCTTTTTTTTTTTTGGTCAATTGCCTGTAGCTTTGCTTAAACCACTAAAGTACCCCTCCCTTTTTTTTCTGGACTAATTCTTCATTGCGTTTCCGGTGGGCTTTACCGAAACAAAATGTTAATTTTTTTTATCCTGTAGGCGTTTATTGACAGAAAAACATATAGGTCGTTTTTTGTTAACGTGGTCGACGGCCCAGTAGTTACCTAATGATTCTTTTTTTTTTTTTTTTTTTTTCTGATTTGAGCTTAAAAACATAATCTTCTATAGCCGATAATATAGTTGAGTTAACCCTAGCTTAAGATCATAGACAATTATAATTGTTTACCTTATTTTGTACAGTACTGTATTTTGTTCAACCTCGAGCATAGACAACTGAGAGTTTAACTAAGATATTATTCACGTTACATTGCCATTAAGTCAACTAATGTTAGTTAAGTTGATAATTTTAAAAACAAACTTGGTTATTCAATTGAGAGTATTTTATATGTAGTCATCAAGTTACTTTGTCAACAAATAACTAATGTTAGGTTAGGTGGATCATTGGAACAACTAACCCTATTATATGAATGGCTAGAGCATGGCTAAGTAACATTTAGTTAGCAGGGTCATTAGAATAACTAACTCTCCTCCATTCTAGACTAAATTTCATCTACCTTTAATTGTCAATCAAATAACTAATGTTAGGTTAAGTGGATCATTGGAACAACTAACCCTATTATATGAATTGCTAGAGCATGACTAAGTAACATTTAGTTAGCAGGGTCATTAGAATAACTAACTCTCATCCAATAAAGACTAAATTTCAACTACCTTTAATGTCATCTTCTTCGTTGTAACAACTAATAATGGGTTAACAGGTCATTGAATTAGATAGTTGTAGTTTAACCAAGATGTTCAATAGTCCCTCCACCAAGGAAAGTACTTCCGACATTTGTCGATAACCAACACTCGTTTAATCGAACCATATATTAACTAACCCCTGTTTATTCAAGATTATAGAAGTACTAACATTATGTTAGGTAGGCCATTATAATAGATAACATCAGTTTATACGAGATATTAGAATCACCAACGTTTGGTTAAGATGTTCATCAACATAATTTCACTCACTATATAATAACTAAGGGATAGGGTCCCTAATAATAATAGGTTCAAAAGGAGATAATAAAAGATGACTGTCGGGACTATTGTACTCCTAACAGTTAGTTAATAGGGTCAGATGAAAAACTAAACTATTCATCATTACGTTGCTTTAAGTGTACCGTAATTGTCATAGAATCAAATGGAAGACCTCAGTTATCCTCAGTTATCACTGAGGTCATGGTAAAAGTCTCAAAAGAAAGGTGGTATTAATCTTTATCCATCTTTAACAAATTCAGAATAGAGCACAGATAAAGATGAATTCCTGTGAAGAAAGATGAATTGACTGAAGTATTTTGTCTAAAGACGGATTTGTGCCTGTAGCTTTGCTTTTTTTTTTTTGGTCAATTGCCTGTAGCTTTGCTTAAACCACTAAAGTACCCCTCCCTTTTTTTCTGGACTAATTCTTCAATTCGTTTCTGGTGGGCCTTACCGAAACAAAATGTTAATTTTTTTTTATCCTGTAGGCCCTTATTGACAGAAAAACATATAGGCCGTTTTTTGTTAACGTGGTCGACGACCCATGTAAGACCCGGATTTGCAGAACTGGATTAAATGTTTATTTTCCGACTGACGCGTAGGACCGGTGTAAGCGTGACAGGAGTTTACTGTTTGGGAAAGTTTAATTAAGAAGAAAGTTCAGGAATTGCTTGAGGATAGTACCATAGTCGTTTTAGGAGTTAGTGCGAGTCGTCTGCACACCCGCCTTATGGCGAGAGTGTCCAGAATAGGCTAATTCTGCTCTTAAAGCATTGTTTAAGCGAAATTCTAATTCCTTGGAAAAATAAGAAGTTATCTTTATTTTTCCCTCGACCAATGTTTCATTTCGGAACTCTAGACTGTACGCACGATAGGTTTCATTTCTCGGAAGTCCAACGACGCTAAATTCTATCCTTTAAAAACTCTAAATTCAAACGCTGAATGAAGACTTTTTCTATTCGGAGCTTCTAACGAAGTTTCCATCCGCATGCCAGATTTCTTTCGACGTTTCCAATCTTTCTTCAGAACGAAGTTTTGTCATCCGACTTTCACAGCAAAAAGTAGTTTTTTCGGAGCAAATTAACTCACACCGCTTTTGAATCGTTTTTCTCAAATTCAAGAAACCTGTTTTGAGTGCTGGAATTCTGTCGCCAAAATCTCGCTTAGAATTCACCGATGAACGTGCTACAAAAATTGGAATCGCGAAATATTCATTTCCCCCCGATTTCACTCTCCTATAAATAGGAAAAATATCACAAAACTCACCATTCTTCACCATTGGGGTCGCGAGCTTGGAGGAGAGGAGAGGGAAGAAGAACTTTGCCGTTTCTTGTCCGATCTTCGAGCTGTTTGTCTCTATTTCACGGGACAGAGGTAATCTACTTGCTTCTTACCTCTGATCATCTTTTATATCGCGTTTCTTTATCTCTTTCTGAGCTCAAAGTTTCGAGCTTTACATAAAAGTATTCGATTTTCCCGGTTTTTCTTTAGATTCATCATCTATACTTACCCAACAACCTAGATTACTCGCCGATGCGCGCCGATTTCGATCGAGTCGCCAAAGATCTGAAAAACTGTATAAAAACCCATTTACGTACATATTGAAACTTTATCGTTGAAAAGCCACAATACGACTTAGTGCCTTTAGGATTAGTTGCTACAAATGCTGTTGTGAACATCCCCATCAAATTTGTTTTCCAAAGTTTCAACTTTGAGTTTTTGAGCTTTAATTTTGGACCAAAGTGCCCCTAACTAGTCGTAATTCCAACCGTTCGTTCTAAAATTTTTCCGGCAGTTTCTTTACCCTAGTTTTACCCTAAAACTACCTAGGAATTAAATTAGATCGAAGAAAAAGCGCCGGAACCCTTTTCTCTTAAGTGGCCGAGAGCATGTTTTGAGGGGGGGGGGGGGGGGAATTCGTTTTTCGCGATAACTCGTCCTCTCGTGCTCGTTAGTTAACTTCGTTATGTTTGAATTGATTGTGTTTGATTTGATTTTCGCTTTGTTTACTCCAAGGTTCAGTTGAAGGAACTTGGGGTGGTACCGAGCTACCTGGTGAGGAAAACCTACGCTGCGAGGCTGGAGCAACTCGAGGTTTGGGCAACTGACCTATTAGCTAAGATTGCATGATAGGCTTCGATAAATTCGACTTGTATATTACTTCGATATTCGATATGATGATGAATTATTTCTATGTTGTTTTCATAACTTATGATGGTAATGTTGGATTAAATTGTGCGCCTTGACGCGATTTCGGAGCGAAGAATCACTGAACTGATTCCTTTTGATCTCTCGGGTTGGATGAACAACCCTAGGCAAGTCCAAACCCGAGGTTTGTGACCTAGCTATATCGTTTGTATACTTAGACTTTCCCCGGGGTTACATTTGGTGGGATTTTTGGCAAACTTAGAATGAATAGAATCTTGGAAACTAGAGACCTTAGAGAACTTAGTCTTCAAGAATTAAACTCATAACCTGACTAATTCAATTTGAAACGTTTCCATTAACGAATAAACCATAGGGAACCTAAAAGGGAAAATGATTACGAAAGACGGGGAAATGTCGACAAGTCTTGAAGTTACTGGGAATTGGCGGACGCCACGGAGGAGAGCCACGATGACGAGAGGAGGTTGCCGAGTACATTGGTACTCTTGTTGTTGGAGTTTATGTCGTAGGGTCGACATTAAACCCTTGAGTTTTGAAATTGAGATTTAAGCTAAACACTTGCGTTGTGAGGACGATTCGATGTTTGGCTAACCATATTGCATCATGCATACATTCGGGGCTTTAACGGTCGAAAGATTGGGCCTCAGTGAAGTTGGGACGGCTTCACGAAGGTTGGGACGGTCTTCATCGAAGAACACCTGGGTGTATCTTCGGCATAGCGGGCAGAGTGGTACAACCTAGGGTGGTTGTAACTGATCTGACTATGCATGGGTTTGTAAGCGACACCAGAGCAGAGTTGTCGACACTAGGCCGGTGTAGGGAAGACTTGATGGTGCCCATCCCAAACAACTATCCGGATCATTTTGAATTGCATTTCACGCATACATTCACCCTGACTGAAATTGTGTGTTGTTTGCATTACTGAATTAAAGTTAGAGCCAATAGCATGCTAGGAATATATATATATACATATATAAACCTTCTCACACATATATATATATACCCCTTATCACATGCTGTTTGTATATCTACTATATTCTGTGAGTTGACCCTAGGGCCTTGGCTTTAGTTTCATGTTTGTGTTTGGGCGGTCGGCCTGCTGCCAGATGGCGATGGTGGACTGGTTTTCGATGGACTCTCCCTCGGGGGGGATCAGGTTTGAGCTGGTTGACCGACATGCCCCCACCGCTTGGGTGATCGACCTTGTGGGTCATCGGGCGACTTATCGGGGAAGGGTCATGGAGGACCGGACTGATGAGCGTGGACGTCTAACGAAGGGAGTTCAACGACGCATGACGCTGAGCTTCAACCTACCGTCTTCAGTTCGCTGTGGACCGGGAAATGGCCGGAGACCACCTTCAACTTCATCTTCATCTGACAAGGGGGAAGAGGAGGATATGTGAGCAATTCTTGAAGGTAGGTTAGGTGGGCACCATATTTTGTGTAGAGCTCTGATTCGTTTGTTTTGGGACATGGTAGGTTCCCGACGCATGGTTTTTTGTGTGGTTCTCTTGCTGGAGGATCACAGAGGGTCAGTCGGACTGTAGGGGTCTTTGCCTAGGCCATTTTGAGGCCGACTTTCTCCTAGTGGATTTGTAATTATAACTTTCTCACTCACATTTTTGGATTTGTATGTATTAGCCTACGGGCACACTACTTGGGAGTCACTGCGAGTGCGCGTGACGCTGGAGTGCAGCTGAGGCTGTACATGTTTATATGATGTACATCGGTTAGTTTTAGTTTGCTGGGTTTATGTCTTTTTTTTTCTATCACTATAATTAAAAAGACAAAAAGAATCAAACAAAAAAAAAACCTGCTTTTCCGCTTAAAGTTTATTTTGAGTTTCTAAAGTTACACCCGGAAATCGGGGTGTTACATTGTGGTATCAGAGCTTAGTCGAGTCTTTTGGGAGTCTTTGGGGAATAGGACTTCTATGCTAGGTTGGGTGACTCTGCAAAGAGTAAAAACTTGATTGTCTGCAGAGCGATTTTCGCCCTAGTTGTTTGCGTTACTACTTAATCATATTGAACGGTTTGCCTAATACTACCGTATGGTTAGTACTATTTGGACGTTTGACGAGACATAGGATGGTGGACCTTAACCGAATGGTGGAGGCAATGATGAACCAGGCTGCGGAAGATGCTTACATGCGCGCTGAAGAGGCTGCACGTGAGCATCACCAACGACTGATGGCGGCGGCAATGTATCAGCAAAGAGGAATGAACCGAACAGGAGCTGGGGGACCAATGAGGCCAGGTTTCCAAGGCTACAACGGAAGGGAGAGCTACCATCAGTGGAAACTGTACCAGCGTCCCGAGGGAAGAGACCTTATCTCAGGAGCGTACAAACCAACGATTGCTGCTAATGGAGGGAAGCCAGTTGGTGACAAAGATGTGACATGTTTCCGTTGCGGAAAGTTTGGGCATTTAGCTAACAAGTGCTCAGTGATTGGACCGAGATGCTTCAAGTGTAACCGAGAGGGGCATCTAGCTGTGAACTGCAAGACACTCCAAGGGGGACCTTCTGACAGTAAGATGAAAGGGAATGATGCTACCGGAGGAACAGGAAACAAGACTTCGGGCAAAAGAGTGACGTGTTACAGGTGCAGGAAGGTGGGGCACTACACTAACAAGTGTCCAGACGGGGGACCTCTATGCTTCAACTGTGGGGAAATCGGGCACTATGCCAGTAGGTGCAAGATCGAGGGAAGGCTATGCTTCAATTGCAACCAACCAGGACGCTTCTCCAGAGATTGCAAGGCACCCAAGGGCGAATAATCAGGGAATGCTGGTGAAGGAAAACAACTTGCTCAGAGGAAAGGGTTCACACCAGGGAGGGTGCAAGAGCTGAGGAGTTGAACGAGGAAGAACGTGGGGACGATGGTAATACTTTAACTGTTCTCTTATTCCAGAATAACTTACACCTTTATCTTAGAAGCGAGTGTGACGCACCTAACTTGTATTTACTACTTAGACTTTGATCTTATGATTATTATCCCTAGTAGGACCTTATTCGAAGTTGCCCGTGAATAAACTATAGAAGTTACACGAGGTCTAGAATAGCACGCTGAGCTAGGAAGTTGTTTTACCAATGCGTCGATAAGGAAGCTAAGATCTCAGAGAAATTCCTTATGGGTACGATACGTAGGATTTTAGGGCGTTTAGTTCTGAAGCGGAGTCGTCAAGGATCTAGAGGGTAGGAGAGACTCAAATGTGGATGGTATTCCAAAGATTCGAGATTTTGCTGATGTTTTTCCTGGAGACGTACCTGGACTACCGCCAGTACGCGACGTAGAGTTCGTGATCGACATTGTATCCGGAACTAGACCGATTTCGATCGCACCTTACCGTATGGCACCTGCAGAGCTAGTGGAGTTGAAGTCTCAGTTAGAGGATCTTTCAGCAAAAGGTTTCATTCGACCAAGTGTCTCACTGTGGGGAGCGCCAGTGCTTTTAGTCAAGAAGAAAGACGGAAAGTCTAGATTGTGTGTGTAACGCCCCGATTTCCGGGTGTCACTTTAGTAACTCAAAAATAAAATAAAGCGGAAAAGCAGGTATTTTTTTTCTCGTTTTGTTCAAATAAAAAGACTTGTCGAAAAGAAGACTCAACCCAATCGCGATTAACAGCGATTAATATACAATATAAGTACAGCTCTCGCTGCAACTAAAAACATCGTCACAAGTGTCCTCAAGTGACGGAATGTAACATCAAATAACTAAAGGTATTGCCCAACGGCAAACAAGTGCGACCCATAGATAGAGTCATGAGTTTTATAAATACAGTCTTCCAAGAAAGTAAGTCAGCCCAAAACGTCATCCGAAGGACCACCTACGTCCGACAAACTCCCTGTGATCCTCATGGAAGAGAACCACACAAAAAGCTAATAGTCGGGGACCTACCCTGCCCCAAAATAAGAAATGAAAATCAGAGCTGTGACAACAAAACCCCATATACTACACCCCTAACATCGACTCTCATCCGATCCTGCAAAAAGTCCGGGTCCACGTCGAAGGCTCAGTAGTAGTCATTTCGCCCCGGGTCCTCCCCGAACGACGAACCATCACGAATCAACTGTTGAACGTCTGGCTGCAGGCCGACCGCCCAAACACAACCATACACACAAAGCCAAGGCGCGAAGGTCAACTCACAGAATATGATAGATAATACAAGCAAAATGTGAAGAATAAGGGGTATATATATATATATGTTGTATATATACATATAAATTCTGCATTGCCTACCCTAAGGTATATACATGGCATGTTATCGAATCTCTAGTAAAAACACAATATTCAATATCTCAATAATTCCACAAATAACATAACGATGATCACCCATATCAAATCATCAAAATCTCAACATATGAAGTTAGGTGATAAGGTTAGTCAAATAATGTATCGTCCTCCCAACGCACACGTGTCTAACTAAACAAATGTTCCCTGTCGTTTGCCCTAGAGTAAACGATGATGAAATCTCACGCTTCCATGAAGTCTCACGCTTCAATGGAGTCTTACGCTTTCACGAAGTCTCACGCTTCAGTGAAATCTCACACATTCACGAAGTCTCACGCTTCAGTGAATTTTCGCGCATTCACGAAGTCTCACGCTTCAGTGAAGTTTCGCGTCTTCATGAAGTCTCCCGCTTCAATGAAGTTTCACACCTTCACGAAGTCTCACGCTTCAGTGAAGTTGCACGCCTCCGCAAAGTCTCCCGCATCAGCGAAGGTTCCCGTCTCCACAAGGTCTCCCACCTTAGTGAAGTTTCTGCTTTCACGAAGTCTCACGCTTCAGTGAATTTGCACCCTTTCACGAAGTCTCACGCCTCAGTGAAGTTCCATGCTTTCACGAAGTCTCACGCCTCAGTGAAGATTCCCGGCTCATCCTTTGGTTGGCTAAATAAACTGCTCAAAGAGCGAAGGAGTACCAATGTACTTGGAAACTTATTGGTTTCCCCAAACCTTGGATTCGGCGACACTTCTCATTTTCCAAAACTAACATCCAAACCCTAAGCTTTCATCTGACATTGTTATCATTATTTAAAGGGTTCAGATGTTTTTTAATGTATTATGAATTTTCCTTGTAAAATAGTTTCCATTTAGTTTTATCTCTAATCTTATGAGTTTAAAAGCCCATCATCCCAAGTAACTCCCAGAGAAGGTCTCGATCCACTAAAATAATAAGGGTCCGAACCTCGATTCGTCCCATCAAACTTTTCCAAAATCTCATGATAAATTTGGCATAACTGCCCGTTATCCTCTCTGACGTACAACAGATATATGTGTAATTTCATAATCAAAGTAACACAATCCAACAGTCATGGCACATATATCAACACGTCCTAGATTAACCATTTAGCACATAGCAAGTGAATCAATCTCAAAAACAATTCAAGCGATAAATGATTATCAATTGTCAGCCGTAGCCTCAGAAAACATTTTTCCCAGTCAAACACAATCAAGTGCATAACAATAAATCAAGTCGAATTCATCGACACCTAAAATAAAAATAGCTAGTAAGTAAGTGGCCCTCACCTCGAGTTGTTCTACTCTCGCGGTGCAGGTCTCGCACACAAGCTTGCTCAGTCAAGTTCAAGGTTTCCACAAACGAACCTTAGAGCAAACAAAGCAAAAATCAATCAAAATAAGTCAGTACAATCGAAACAATACTAACTAACGTTAGACAAAGCTCAAGAAGCTTCAGAGTACAACATTTAGGCACGAATGGAAGGGCTTCCCCCGAATGGATGAGTTTTGACTCGATTCAAGTTTTGTACAAAAACACTTTATTCGCTAAAACGTGCATAACTCAAGCTACAGAACTCGGAATAACACAAAACCGGCGCCAAAATTTCGACAATTGAAAGAGCTACGCAATGGCTCAGGTCATAGAGACCCAAAAATTATTTTTGGACACGGTACCCAAGCAAATAGGTTTCGGCCACTATGGAAAATAGGGTTTTCGAACTTTTTCTTCGATCTAAATCAATTCCTAGGTATTCTTAGGCGATATCTAGGCCAGGGAAACTCTCAAAAAAATTATCGGGTCGAAAACTGTCGCAGGGGTATTTTGGTCATTATTTTCAGCTCAGAATTTCAAAATTGGAATTTCGAAAAACGAATTGGATGGGATCGATCCTAACGACATTTATAACAACTAATCCTACTAAAGCTAAGCTCAGTCGTGAATTTTCAGCTTAAAGAACGGAACCTTACCCAGAAATGGGTTTTTCCAACAGAACTTGATCCCGGCGGCATTTCAGCGACATTCAGCAGAAAAGAACCGGATATTCACGCTCTAGAACACGTAGGTAATAAGTTTAGACACCAAAATCAGCTTATTTCGACAGTTTTACAAAAAGCTCAAAACTTTGAGCACAGAAAGACATAGAGAAAAGCGACAGAATTGACGATCAGAAGTAGGGAAAAGCATCAGTACCTCGAGGTCTACGCGTAGCAACGAACGGAACGATGATCGGTCAAGAATTGAAAAAAAATCACTTTTCCTCCTTTCCTCCAAGAAGCTCTCGGCCGTGTGTGTGAGTTTGTGATTTTTTTTTGATTTTTTTCATTTTTCAAACTATATATAGGAAATGGAAAATGCGGAAAAATGATAATTTCGCGATTCCGATTTTTCTTACTGATTCCAACGTATTTTAGACACGATATTCTTCCCGCTGAATCTTCTAATTCTTCAAAGAAATATCAGTATGATTTTTGGTTTTCGAGGCTTGTTTTTAATGTGTTCCGGCTTAAAATGCACTTTATGCACTTTATGGTTCTGACCTCGGATGCAGAAACTTCCATCTGAAGAAAGATCTGGAACGTCGATTAGAGTGGGCGTACGCGGATGAAATCTTTATTTGAAGCTCCGAATAGAAAAAGTCTTCATCGTCCGTTGATTTTAGGGTTTTGAACTATCAGTGATTCGGTTTCGGCAAACTTCCGAGCATTGGAATTTGTCGTTCGTACATTCCAGGGTTTCGTATCGAAACGCTTGTTATGGAAAGGAATAAGAGAAAGTCTTATATTCCTCTAGAAGATTTTTGGAATTTATTCCTATAATGTTCCAAGGGTGGAACTTAGTTTTTTTTTTCCTAAGGTTCTTGTCCTAGGTTTAATGCGAATATTAGTCGTGCTATAACTTTTATCGACTTTGATACAATCCTTAGCTTTTTCTCCTGAACTTTCTCCTTCACAAATTGATTCCATTCAATAAGCACTAGTTCAGGTTTTCCCTACACAGACGATGCCATATGGGAGTTAGAGGAAAAGATCAAGAACAATAGTCAGAGCTTTTACTGAACCCTAAGTTTCGAGGACGAAACTTTCTTTTTGGAGGGTAGTAATGTAAGACCCAAGTTTTTAAGCTTAGAATAAGTGGAAGAGATTTCCATTTACGATTAGGCTTGATGTATCGTGAAAGGAAACCTGAACAAGAGTTTACCAAATGAAATAAATTTATGAAGGAGAAAGTTCAGGAAAAGTCAAAGGATCGTATCGAAGTCGATAAAAGTTATAGCACGATCGTTATACGCTTAAACCTAGGTCAGAAACCCTAATATATAGCTAATTTTCATTTATAGGCACGATGGAAGTTAATTCCAAAAATCTTCAGAGAAATGTTAGAACTTCTCTTTTTCCATATATCAAAATCGTTTCGAGGCGAAACTCTAGGATCTACGAACGTCCGATTCCAATCATCGGAAGTTTGCCGAAACCGAATCCCTGGTATTTCAAAACCCTAGAATCACCCCACTATGGGGACTTTATCTATTCAGAGCTTCAAATGAATATTCTACACGCGTACACCCATTTCTCTTGATGATTTCAATCTTTCTTCAGAAGGAAGTTTTCTATTCCGACATTCGATGCAAAAAGCAACTTATCGGGTAAAATAGTTTTATACCGACTATGCTTTAGTTGCCAAAAATACAAAGAGACCTCATTTTAGTTTTGGAATTCTTTCGCCAAAACATATCTATTAATTCACGGAGAATGACGCCGGAAAAATCAGATTCGCGAAACTTTCATTTTCCCGCGAATTTCCAACCTTTATATATAGCAAAGAAAGGAAGAAAAACTGAAATTTTCCTCCATTTTCTTCATCAAGGCCGCGAGTTCTACAAGGGAGGGAGAAGAGAAGATTTTCTTCATCGTTTGCTTGATCGTCGATCAATCAGTTGCTACTTCAAGGCTTCGAGGTATAGTCGCTAATCCTTACCTCTGATCGCTTTTTCCATAGCTTTTCTGTAGAGTTTTCTGAGCGGATAGTTTATGGGTTTTTGCAAAACTATCCTGAATCTTTCATTTCTGATTCTAAACCTCTTCCTTATGCGCCCAAGATCACTTCTGCCGGGTTAGATTTTCCGTTATGTCGCCGGAATTCCGCCGGAATCATTTTGAGCCTAAAATACCCATTTTTGGAGTTTTTGGTGTAAAGCTTCAACCTTTAGGCTGAAAACTATCGCCTTAGCTTAGTGCTAGTAGGATTAGTTGTCATAAACGTCGTTGGTGACGTCCCTGCAAAATTTTATTTTTGGGATTTCAGTTTTGAAAAATCCTAAGTTAAAAATCATGACCAAAATACCCCTGCGACAGTTTTTGATCCGATAATTTTTCCGAGTTCAGAATACCCTTAGTTACGGCTTATGATAGCATAGGAACCAAGTTTGATCGAAGAAAAACCGAACCTTACAATTACCAAAAGTGGCCGTGAGCTTTTAGGGGGGAGGAGGAAAATTTCCTTTTCCGAAAACTTGTTCTTTCGGGCTAGATTATCGTACCTCGGAGTATATATTACTTCATGTAACCTTAGTGCGTATTGATAGCTTAGTTCCGATAGATTCTGATAGTATTTCAGTGGTTTTTCTCTAAAGGTGATTTTGAGGAATTCCCAGTGGAGCAAGCCTTTGATTGTGAACAAGTGTTAGGAGATCGTCCTGGAGAATCTACAGGTGAGGGCTTCTCACTGAATCTCTAGTTAATGCTTAGGGTCGATGTTTCAACATTGTTTACTGTTTATGCACTGGAATTGTGTGTGATTGGAAAATGTTTTCTGAGGCTTCGGCTGACAATGTAGATGATTCATCTACTGAATGTTTTTGAGATTGTCTTACATGCTATGTGCTATGTGGGTAATCTAGGATGTGTGGTGCATGCTTTATATGCTAAGTGCTAAGTGTTTATGATGCGATTTATTGATATATGACATGTTGTTGATTGTGATGATTTAAATATGCTCTGTACTGGAATCTGAGATTCTGAATCGTGAGAATAGCGGGCAGGTCATGCCGATTTTTATTTGAGAGTTTTGAGAAAGTTTGATTGGACGAATGAGATTCGGGCCTTGTTATGATGTGTATGGATCGAGACATTCTCTGGAGTCATTTGGGGATTAGGAGATCCCGAGAACTTATAGGAATTTCGATAAGACTAAAAAGGATATTATTTTGAAAAGAAAACTCATAAGACATTAAACAACCTCTAAATCTTTAAATAAAGATAATAAACTCGAAAGGAAGCTTCAGATGCAAACCTTAGTTTTTGGAAAACGAGAAGTGTCGTCGGATCCAAGTGTTGAGGAGTTTGGTAAGTTCTGAGTATGTTGGTACTCCTTCGCTCGTTGAGCAGTTTGTTAGCCATCCAAGGGATGAGCCGAGAAGCTTCACTGAGGCGTGAGACCTTGTGAATGCGTGATACTCCACTGAGGCGTGAGACCTTGTGGAAAGCATGGATCTTCACTGAGGCGTGAGACCTCGTGAACAGCATGAAGCTTCACTGAGGCGTGAGACCTTGTGAATGCGGGATACTCCACTGAGGCGTGAGACCTTGTGGAAAGCATGGAACTCCACTGAGGCGTGAGACCTTGTGAGATGATGAAACTGCACTGAAGCGTGAGACTTCGTGAGAGCATTGATGACCCGAAGAGTCATCATGAGTGGTTGCACTCATTTTATGATTATTGTATTTTGTCGCAGAATCGACTTTACCTTAGGGTAAGCTTTTAGAGACATTAATTTAGCTAGAACACGTGGCGACGTGTCGAGTGAGGTCGGAGACGTTGTTTGGCTAATCACTGCATTGCATGCACTCATTAAGTGGTTTAAACACGGCGAGATACCGGACCACGGCGGATTCCAAAATTGGTTATAAGACCAGGATTTCCGCGTAAGAGCGCTGCTAGGTGACTCTTAGTAGCAGACCGAAATGGCAGACCTACGGGTTTACTGCTGATCTGACTACCTTTGTGTGGTGTAAGAGGCACGCGGGCCGAAATGGTCCCACCGTGGCTGGTGTTAGGGCTGATCCGTTTGATGTCCATCCGTTCCGGATTGCATATTGGTTGACTGGGTTAACCTGCATATCATTTCATGCGACATGCATACTGACTTAGTTGATGAGTGTGTTTGATACTTGTTAGTTCTACTTGATGCATGTTAACTGTGTTTTACTGTCGTTATATTCTTTGTGGAATAATGCAACCCTAGGATGTTATCCCTAGTTATAAGCCTAAGTGGCTAATCTTTTAATGGTATCTATTGGTGGTATTATTTATATAATTCTTTGGAGTTGACCCTCGCGTCTTCTGTGTGTGCTTTGGCGAACAAACGCCCTTTGTCAGATGTCTTTGGCGGGCTGATTCATGATGGTTCATCCTTCGGGAGGAACTAGGGTTGAGATGCAGGAACTGGAGCGTATCGCGGTTGCGAGAGGAGGACGGATGGTGTATGTAGACTAGGTCGTTCTGGATTTCGAATTCGGACGACGATCATGCTAGCATGTAGGATTGAGTGTTAGTGTGAGCTCCTCGAGATGGGATTAGTCTAGGAGTAGAGTCCTAGCTCTGAACATCATTTGTTCCTTTGGGAACAGGGTAGTTTCCCACCTATAGCTTTTTGTGTGGTTTCTTTACGGGAATCACAGGGAGTTGGTTGGACTTAGGAGGTCTTGTTTTAGGCCATCTGGGCTGACTTATTCTCAGTTTTGAGGGATGGTGTTGCGGACACTTCACCTTTTTATTTGGTTTGTACTTATTGCCTACAGGCGTTACAGTTTTCTTTCCGTCACTGGAGGTTACTCGTGACGAGGTTGTTACTTACAGCGGGGGCTGTTTATATATTGTATATTAGTTTTATTACCTTTTAGCATTTGGGTTTTATTTAATTCAGTCTTGTCTTAGTTATTATAAAAAAAAAAAAATATTCACGTTTTTCCGCATTAAGTTTATTTTGGTTACTAAAGTGACGCCACCGAAATCGGGGTGTTACAACTTGGGTCTCACATTACTACCCTCCAAAAAGAAAGTTTCGTCCTCGAAACTTATGGTTCAGTAAAAACTCCGGATATTTTTCCTTGATCTTTTTCCTCCCACTCCCATATAGCATCGTCCGTGTCTTTGTTCCAAATAACTTTCACTAAAGCACTCTGCTTTCCTCTCGATTGTTTCACTTTCTAGCCCTAATGTTGACCGGCGGCGTCTCAAAAGACATATCATCTTTCAGCTCTATGTTGTCCAGCTCGACCACTTGTATTTAGTCTACGTTGAAAATAATATTTGTTGGCATTCCGTGCATTCGCACAACCTTAACCACTTACTCCTTTGCTTTTGTTCGTTCAAAATTCTGACTAGAAACTCGGTACATCTCCATGGACTACATGAACCGCATCTTTCATGAGTTCTTGGATTGGTTTGTAGTGGTGTTTATTGACGACATTCTGATCTATTCGAAGGACGCTAAGGAACATGAAGAACACCTGCGCCAAGTTTTACAAGTGCTGCGAGAGAAAAAGCAGTACGCGAACCCTTCCAAGTGTGAATTCTGGCTTGAGGAAGTCAACTTCTTAGGCCATGTTATCTCAAAGGAAGGCATAGCTGTGGATCCAGCGAAGGTGGAGACTGTTTTGGCTTGGGAACAACCGAAGACAGTGACAGAAATCATAAGTTTCGTGGGTTTAGCTGGATATTATAGACGCTTCATTGAGGGATTTGCCAAGATTGTTGGACCTTTGACTCAACTTACGAGGAAGGATCAACCTTTTGCATGGACTGAAGCGTTTGAGACAAGTTTTCAGACCATGAAGGAACGTTTGACGAAGTCACCTGTGCTTATTTTGCCACAACCGGAGGAACCTTATGAGGTCTACTGTGATGCTTCACATCAAGGCTTGGGATGTGTACTAATGCAACATCGGAAAGTGGTGGCTTATGCTTCGAGACAGTTGAAGACTCACGAGAAGAACTACCCGACGCACGATTTGGAGTTAGCTGCCATTGTGTTTTCACTCAAAATCTGGAGGCATTACCTCTATGGTTGTACTTTCACGATATTTAGCGATCACAAGAGTCTTAAATACTTGTTCGATCAGAAAGAGCTGAACATGAGACAACAAAGATGGATGGAGTTCATCAAGGACTACGAGTTTACGCTGCAATATCACCCTGGGAAGGCAAATGTAGTTGCTGATGCTTTGAGTAGGAAGATGCATGTCTCGTCAATGATGGTTAAAGAGCTGGAGCTGCTGGAACAGTTTCGAGATATGAGTTTGGGTGTGACACCGGTGAGGGAATGTTGAAGTTTGGTATGATTAGAATCGCCAGTGGACTGATGGAAGAGATTAGAGAGCAACAATTGCAAGATGCGTTTCTGCTAGAGAAGAGAAACTTAGTGATTCAAGGGAAAGACCCGGAGTTCAAGATAGGGGCTAACAACATCCTACGATGCAAGGACAGAGTTTGTGTACCCAACAACCCAGAATTGAGAAGGCTGATCATGGATGAAGGACACAAGAGCAAGTCGAGCATTCATCCTGGAATGACAAAGATGTATCAAGACTTGAAACTGAACTTCTGGTGGCCGGGAATGAAGAAACAAGTGGCCGAGTATGTAGCTGCATGCTTGACTTGCAAGAAGGCTAAGGTAGAGCATCAGAGACCTGCCGATATTACAGAGTTTAGACGTGCCATAATGGAAATGGGATAGCATCTCCATGGATTTTTTGGTGGCCTTGCCAAGAACACAGAAGAGACACGATTCGATTTGGGTAATCGTGGACCGTTTGACCAAGTCAGCACATTTTCTACAAGTGAGAACTACTTACAACGTGGAGAAGTTGGCTGATATTTATGTGGCTGAGATTGTGCGACTACACGGAGTTCCGACCAGTATTGTGTCTGACCGTGATCCGAAGTTTACATCGCACTTTTTGGGAGCTCTTCATGAGGCGTTAGGAACCAAGCTGAGATTGAGCTCGGCGTATCATCCACAAACTGACGGGCAAACAGAGAGAACTATTCAGTCACTAGAGGATCTCCTGCGTGCTTGTGTATTAGACAACAGAGGCAGCTGGGATGATCTCCTGCCATTGATCGAATTCACATACAACAACAGCTTTCATGCGAGCATCGGGATGGCACCGTATGAAGCTTTGTATGGTCGAAAGTGTAGGACACCGTTGTGTTGGTATCAAGATGGGGAGAGTTTGTTGATTGAGCCAGAACTTCTGCAACAGACGACTGAGAAGGTTAAACAAATCAGGGAAAAGATGAGAGATTCGCAGAGCAGACAGAAGAGTTATGCCGATCAGCGTCGCAAAACCCTAGAGTTTGAAGACGGCGACCATGTGTTTCTATGAGTTACTCAGACTACCGGAGTTGGCCGGGCAATTAAGTCAAGGAAGCTCACGCCAAAGTTCATTGGACCTTACCAGATCACTCGCCGTGTTGGGCCAGTTGCGTATCAGATTGCGCTACCACCGTTTCTTTCCAACATTCACGATGTCTTTCACGTGTCGCAGTTGAGGAAGTACATTCCAGACCCGATACATGTAATCGAGCCAGACAACGTTGAACTGAAGGATGATTTGACTTTTGAGGCACCGCCGATCAGCATTGGGGACAGAAGAGTAAAACAGCTGAGAGGGAAGCAGATTGCATTAGGGAAAGTGATATGGAACAACGACACGGGTGACGCTACATGGGAATTAGAAGACAAGATCAAGGAATAGTATCCCGGACTTTTCACGGAACCCTGAGTTTCAAGGACGAAACTTTCTTTTCGGAGGGGAGTATTGTAAGACCCGGATTTGCAGAACTCGATTAAATGTTTATTTTCCAACTCACGCGTAGGACCGGTGTAAGCGTGACAGGAGTTTACTGTTTGGGAAAGTTTAATGAAGAAGAAAGTTCAGGAATTGCTTGAGGATAGTACCATAGTCGTTTTAGGAGTTAGTGCGAGACGTCTGCACACCCGCCTTTGTAAGATCAAGATTTGGTCATGTGGTACAACTCTATGTTTTGATGATAACAAGTATTTATTTGTGGATGAACAACGATGATACTCTAATGTTTGTCTTGAGTGTTTTGACAAACAGGTTCTGATTCTGACACCAGAAGATATATTCATCAGAAGATCTGAGGATCAGAAGATCTGAAGATTAGAGGATCTGAGGATCAGAGGATCTGAGGATCAGAGGATCTGAAGATCAGAAGATCAGAAGATCTGAGGATCAGAAGATCTGAGGATCTGAGGATCAGAGGATCTGAGGATCAGAAGATCTGAGGATCAGAGGATCTGAGAATCAGAGGATCTGAAGATCTGAGGATCAGAAGATCTGAGGATCAGAAGATCTGAAGACCAGAGGATCTGAGGATCAGAGGATCTGAAGATCTGAGGATCAGAAGATCTGAGGATCAGAAGATCTGAAGACCAGAAGCTCTGAAGGACCAGAAGCTCTGAAGGTCCAGAAGCAGTAGTTACGAACGTCAGAGGATCCAAGCTTCCCTCTGACTCTGATCACACAAGTTTCACAAGTTTCAACACGAAGCATTCCTCTGATCAGAAGTCAATGGTTAAAGGCAAATGTCTCTATCAAGTAGTACAAGAGCAGTGTACTATTTTGACAAGCCTACCTACCAAGGTTTAGCCACAGCAGGTTCCGGAAGTTCTAGAAATGCCCTCCAACGGTCATATTCTCTCAACAAAAATATCCTTTGCACCTTGGACTATTTAAGGCTGAAGAAAAGAAGAAAGACTAAGAGAGAGAAACCAAGAGCTGCAATACAAGAAAAGATTCAAGTCTCTACTTTCTTCATCTGTTCTTATTTAGTTAACACTCAGCTTATTTAGAAGCAAACCTTTGTAAACACAAACCTCAAACAGTTGTTTGATTTTCCTTAAGGGACCGGGTAGGTCAGTATCCTTAAGAAGACTAGGATCTGTGTATCTTAGTGGTGATTCCTTTAGGAGATCAAGGTTGATCGGATCCTAGAGAAGACTAAGAGAGTGAATCTTAGTGTGAGCTAAGTCAGTGTATTGTTAGTCACTTGTAGGTCTCAAGTGCAGTTGTAACAAATACCTGATTAGTGGATTGCCTTCATTCTAAGAAGGAAGAAATCACCTTAACGGGTGGACTGGATTAGCTTGAGGGATTTATCAAGTGAACCAGGATAAAATACTTGTGTGCTTCTCTCTTCTCTCTATCTTTATCCGCTGCACCATCTATCCCAGATAAACCGAAAAGATTTACTCTAAATCTTAAGGGGAAAGTTTTTATATTCAAAACTCTATTCAACCCCCCCCCCCCCTTCTAGTCGTTTTTCACACCTTCAGCCTTATGGCGAGAGTGTCCAGAATAGGCTAATTCCGCTCTTAAAGCATTGTTTAAGCGAAATTCTAAATCCTTGGAAAAATAAGAAGTTCTCTTTATTTTTCCCTCGACCAGTGTTTCATTTCGGAACTCTGGACTGTACGCACGATAGGTTTCACTTCTCGGAAGTCCGACGACGCTAAATTCTATCCTTTAAAAACTCTAAATTCAAACGCTGAATGAAGACTTTTTCTATTCGGAGCTTCTAACGAAGTTTCCATCCGCGATGCCAGATTTCTTTCGACGTTTCCAATCTTTCTTCAGAACGAAGTTTTGTCATCCGACTTTCACAGCAAATTAACTCACACCGCTTTTGGATCGTTTTTCTCAAATTCAAGAAACCTGTTTTGAGTTCTGGAATTCTGTCGCTTAGAATTCACCGATAAACGTGCTGCAAAAATCGGAATCGTGAAATATTCATTTACCCGCGATTTTACTCTCCTATAAATAGGAAAAAATTCACAAAACACACCATTCTTCACCATTGGGGCCGCGAGCTTGGAGGAGAGGAGAGGGAAGAAGATCTTCGAGCTGTTTGTCTCTATTTCACGGCACAGAGGTAATCTACTTGCTTCTTACCTCTGATCATCGTTTATATCGCGTTTCTTTAACTCTTTCTGAGCTCAAAGTTTCGAGCTTTACGTAAAAGTATTCGATTTTCCCGGTATTTCTTTAGATCTATCTTCTATACTTACCCAACAACCTAGATTACTCGCCGATGCGCGCCAATTTCGATCGAGTCGCCAAAGATCTGAAAAACTGTATAAAAACCCATTTACGTACATATTGAAACTTTATCGTCGAAAAGCCACAATCCGACTTAGTGCCTTTAGGATTAGTTGCTACAAATGCCGTTGTGAACATCCCCATCAAATTTTTTTTCCGAAGTTTCAACTTTGAGTTTTTGAGCTTTAATTTTGAACCACAGTGCCCCTAACTAGTCGTAATTCCAACCGTTCGTTCTAAAATTTTTCCGACAGTTTCTTTACCCTAGTTTTACCCTAAAACTACCTAGGAATTAAATTAGATCGAAGAAAAAGCGCCGGAACCCTTTTCTCTTAAGTGGCCGAGGGCATGTTTTGAGGGGGGGGGATTCGTTTTTCGCGATAACTCGTCCTCTCGTGCTCGTTTGTTGTACTCCGAAGCTTCAAACTCTTTCTCTATCGTTAGTTAACTTCGTTATGTTAGAATTGATTGTGTTTGATTTGATTTTCGCTTTGTTTACTCCAAGGTTCAGTTGAAGGAACTTGGGGTGGTACCGAGCTAACTGGTGAGGAAAACCTACGCTGCGAGGCTGGAGCAACTCGAGGTTAGGGCAACTGACCTATTAGCTAAGATTGCATGATAGGCGTCGATAAATTCGAATTGTATATTACTTCCATATTGTACTAACAGTATGTTAGGTAGGCCATTATAATAGATAACAACGTTTGGTTAAGATGTTCATCTACATAAGTTAACTCACTATATAATAACTAAGGGATGGGGTCCCTAATAATAATTGGTTGAAAAGGAGATAATAAAAGATGACTGTCGGGACTATTGTACTCCTAACAGTTAGTTAATAGGATCAGATGAAAAACTAAACTATTCATCATTACGTTTCTTTAAGTGTACCGTAATTGTCATGGAATCAAATGGAAGACTTTATTTATCACTGAGGTCATGGTCAGAGTCTCAAAAGAAAGGTGGTATTAATCTTTATCCATCTTTAACGAATTCAGCAGGTAAAACCAATACTACAATTTTCGGAAAAATGTAAAAATCTGGGAAATATCCAGATCTGGAAAATTTCCAGATTTATTAGCCGGAGAATACGAATGTGTGGTGGCGCCACGGCGGAGTTCTGGCCGGAGATGAATGGACCACCCATGATGATGTAGGATTCTTCTAAAGGAATGAAGGTGGTGGATCCGCCGCCGTGGCAATCTGAGACCAGACCGCAGACAAGAACACGTTTTCAGATTGTGAATGCCGCCGAAAAAATGATGTTCGCGGTGTCTATCTTGAGCAACATTAACCAGCAGAATGTCGCCAGAAAAATAATGTTCGCGGGACAGACTGCTGGTGCAGCCGTATGGGCTTCCCGCATGAAAATTGATGACGGAGATAGTGAAAATGATGGTTCTGGCAGATGAGGAAGTATTGATGATGATGATGATGAAGAACACGGAGATGAAACCCATATCTATGTTAGAGGACTAGCTATTGAAATATACCATATTATAGGCACTGGATATGAAATTAAAGAGGAAAAGGGACTGTAAGTGGAAATGAATCTTGAAGTTTGAAATCGACCCCTGGTGAATTTACAAATATGGCGCCGAAAACAAAATATTTGTAGTTGTAGTCCTTTTTTTTTGGTGGACCGGTACCTCCTCAGAGAGATGCCGTATGGAAGTACTCTCCTTGATTTTTAGATGAATTTTGGGGGTCGAAGACAGGTTGCGCAGGGGAAATTTACGAGCTCTTGAACCCTATTTCGAGCTGTGTTAGTGACCGAATTTGAAGTAGTAGTCTTCATAAAAGTTTTAGCCCTTTATGTTATGAAACTTTTTCTGCTGGTTTCACGTCATTCCAACGTCTGTAGCTCGAGTTATATGCATTTTAGTGAGGATAGGTTAAGTTGGCTCGTTTCTCACGAACTTCTGTTAGTGTTAGATTTTTCCTGAATTCTTTACTTCGAATTTCAAATTGAAAATTTACAGAGATTTACAAAACGTGTATAGGGAACCATGATAAAAATATTGGATTTTTCTGAGTATATTTGACGTATTTAAAAATTTGCCTAGGTTGCTGTACAATTTATAGTCGTTCTAAATAAAATGAGTCATTTTAGGTGCAAATGTTGTTTTCGAAAAAAGATGTGGTGCGCGCGCGTGGTGATGCGCAAGGTGCGGTGGCGCGCGGCCGGGGCGAGGGTTGCGTGCGAGGGAGGTGGTGCATGTAGGTAGTGGTGCGCGCGGTAGTGCGCGCATGAGGGGGATGGTGCTGAGGGATGACGAGTTTTTTGGGGAAAATTAGGAAGAATCTCGTTTTTGTATAATAGTTGTAGAACATGTTATATATGAATTATATTTAATTGACACCTGTTTAATAGTTCATTATATGATGTTATTTCCGAATTGATGCTATGTGTTAAGTTGTTAAGTTACTGTGATTGCAAGTTGTGTGATTGATAACATGTAAGTGTGTGTTTTGTGAAATTGGAGATGATTTAAATTGTTGAGCTGGTGATGAATATGCTAAAATAATTAAGACTTGGAGATGGTATGAATATGCATATGTTAGTTGAGTTGTGCACAATACAGTGCATAGTTGTCAAGAGGCAATGTTTGCTAGTTCTCGTGGAGACTAGTGACTTGTCCCAAAACTGGAGTGGTTTTGAAGCCCAGAGCGAAGGCTTTATTGGTGGTTATCTGTCTGGAGTGGACGCGGTGATACCGCTAAGGATAACAACTTTGGTACCAAAGGCATTTGCACGGAGTCACACTTGAGTCATATATGTTATTGTAGGGAACTGTTGATGTTAAATAATGATAACTGCAATACTTTTGGAGAATTTGTGGTTATGGTAATTGGAGATATTTATATTTGCTTTATCTGAGCTGTTAATTATGGATTATTGTCATTTCTGTGAAGTAAATTGATTATATAAAATTACATAATTTATTATTCGTTAGTGAAATGTGAGGAATTTAGGTGGAAACACACATAAGCTTTTACATTACTTATTATTATGCTTATCCATATGATATGAGTTCTCACCCTTCTGTTGGAATGATGCCTATGCGACATCGCTCAGGTGCCGAGGATAGTGCAGCTTCTCGCAAGGGTTAGTCGGAGGAGCTAGTCTTTTATAGGTAGTTTAGATATGGGAGTCATGCTCTGTTATGTAACACGGGAAAACGTTTAGTATTTTACCTGGATGTTAAGAGTTATTTCATGTACTCTCTTTATTTATTCTTGGATTATGTTTTATCTAGGAGTTGAAAAATAAATCCGTTGTGTTATGCATAAGATGTTATGACACTAAAGTTGGAAATTTATATATTTATTTTGAGCATGACAAGTGTTTTGATTTATGGTTTTGGAGAATAAGTGTGACACCCTCTGTGTTATGCATTTTACTCTGATTTATGCTATAATATTTACGCGGGGTTTAGAGGGTGTTACAAAATGCCCCAATCTCACCTCTCGGTCTGCTTCTGAAATGGCTAATTGGAGTTGTTACAGTGCTTAGAAGCTGAAATTGATGGTCCCATTGAACTCAGGAGGTAGAAAACTATAGGAATGGACCCTTAGATGTTAGTTTTAGACTCAGTTTGTAGATTTCTTGATTTGCAAGTAGACTTTGAATTAAGTGCTTAAAATAAGTGATTTTGAACCTGATTATAAGATGAGAATGGAAACTTGTGACTAACAGAACTTGAGACCATTGGAATAATGGGTAGGACTTAGAAGTTGTAGCTTAATAGTAGATTTAGTTTTCATAATGTGACTTAGACAATTAAAATAATTAAAATAATAATGTTTCGAATTAAAATTAGTGGAGAAATGACTTAAGAATAATAAGGACAGATTAGTGAACCAGAAAATACAAGATAATATCTTTAATTGGTCAAGGCCAAGATTAGGTTAGAATAACATTAGTTTGATAGTTTAGTGACTTAGGGAATAATAATAATAATAATAATAACAACAATAATACTAATAATACTAATAATGGTAATAATAATAAATAATTTAATAATTTGATTAGCCCATCATAACCCTAGCATAATCAATGATGCAGAGGGAGCAATCTCAGACCTACAAGATCCTCAGTTGGTAAAGGTTAAAGGTAAGGGGGGTTATACAAGACCTTGTCTCGGTACACAACTCATAAGTTAATCGTTATTACGATAGAAAGCATATTATTATTTGCTTGTGTGTTAATGGATGCATGATTGAATGTTGTACTTGAAGAGTTAAAGTTGGATGAATTGTTGTGCTGAATTTCTATGATTGTGATTCATGCTTGAAGTGATGCACATTAGAAAGGGATGACAGTACACTATGGGATATAGTGGTACTTAGGATTAATGAGCCTAAATGACATGGTATCAGGATTGTCTCTGATACATTGAAGCATCTGAGGTAGTGGGAAGAGGGAAAGGATAATCCCTGTTTTAATGAGTTATGGGTACTTGCGTTTGAAAATTGACCTACCTATAACGCCTTAGGGTTACCCATAGGATAGATAGAGTAAATAAATAAATAATAATAATGGGATAGGCAAGTGAGCCCTTTTCTCTAAGCAATTAAAAAGTACATAACCATTAAATGGCAGATTAGAGTTCCCGTTTCTATTCCTAAAACTACCTGATCTTATTAAAGATCCCACCTGTATGATAATTATGGTGCACTTACTCAAAAGTAAGGCAGTAGATGCTTGTTTCTAATTTATTAGAAACTTAATGGAAGTATAAGGGGGAGACAATTGATACTTGAAAACACACTTAAGGAGCAATAAGGAGTAGGAAAGTACTGTCACTACCACTTAGAGAGTGGGAATACAGAGACGCCAAACGTGGTCATGTTCAGAGATGAATTGACCCGGGATTTACACGGCAGTACACCTCTCATGTTTGTCCCGGCAGGACCCCTGAGGTCGGGATTGGCATGATGTTTAAGACAAAGGGTTGCGTCGTGTACTTCTGTCTATGAGCTACTGAGCGATCATTGTCCGGTAAAGAGTGGACTGTAAGGAGTATCCATGTTCCCGAGACGACTTTCCGAAGATAACTAAGCGATAGCTTCGGGCCCTTAAATGATACTCATCACATGATAAAGAAAATAAATAAAAAGGTTGGCGATAAACTCACCATTTCCTACGAAGTAGTGAGAGAAGTCAATTCGAAGGACGGAGATATAAGGTGGACTTAACCATATTGCATTAATACTTGTGTTTGCTAACATGTGTGTAATTAATGGTATGTTGGCTTGAGTTTTAACGCTTATCTTATCTGACGTGTATTATTGTGCAAAGTTGCGTATGACTCACCCTTGCACTTATTTTACAAAAGCAGATAACAGGTGTGACAATGAGCTTCCCTTTAGTCCTCGCGATCCACGCTGATTTCCCGTCCCGTGCTGGCTGGCATGTTGACCTAGTCACATGATACTGCTTTTATCAGGGACTCACAATTTTGTGGTGCAGGGATCCAGGAGCAGGGCATATCGGTTTTCCCGTGACGCTCCCTATAGTGTTCTCATTCTTCCTGCCGACCCATGCTCAGCATGTTGGCCCACAGATTCCAGGCAGTCCATAGGTGCCGCCGCCACATGCAGGCGAGGCTATGGAGACCGGAGAGCCTGTCCCAGCCGTACCAGTCACCGTGGTGAGTCCACAGGGATCTCCTCCACCCCGGAGGAACTTGTCTTGCTTTCGGGTCACGGCCCGCAAGCGGGTGAGATCCCCTAGATTCTCCCTAGATGCCAGAGTTTACCGTCGCAGATTCCAGAGAGGCGAGGCGTCCGGAGACAGAGAGTCAGAGCAGGGTCCTATGTCAGAGCCAGTGTCAGTGCCAGCAGCCGGTGGGGGAGTCCGTGAGGAGGATCTGGAGGAGGAAGATCCGAGGGGATGAAGCCGTAAGGTCCGAGTTTCTGATGATGATGCTTTATGTTTCTAGATATTTTCTTAGCTAGGTTGTCAACTATTCAGGTTGAAAAATCTGAAGAGGGAAGGTGTAGAGGCTTGAAGGCTTAAATGAGGCATTAAAGTGGAGTAAGAATGAAGTTCAAGAGGCCTCCATGCGTTCAAAGGGCGCTCAGGCGCCCCTGTAGGGCGTCAGGTGCACCAGAGCGCCAATTGGATCAAAGTTTCTGTTTTGCTAGAAGTAATTGGCACCTAAGCATGCTCAGAAGGTGCCTGAGCGCCCGACACAGCAGAAACTCGCCGATTTTGCCTATAAATAGGTGTTTAGTTGTTTGATATCTTTTGTAATCTGATTCCATACTTTGTAAAATTCAGAGGGAGAGGAGTATCTAGGAGAGTGTGATAAGGCTTCCAAGCTTGTAATCCAGGTTCTTAGACAAGCATGGCAATGGCTAATCTCTTCTTATGCTATGGTTTTCTTGCAAGACTTTTCATATTTAAGTTATAATCTTAAGTTCTTTCCCACATGTTCTTCTTCTATCCTTGAATCCCATTTTCTGAATTTCAATCGAAGCTTGTGTGCATGCTTTCTTTATACTTTTCTATAATCATAATGGAAGTTTGTTATAGATTAGTGAACTGATTTTGGATTACCCCTTCTATGCTTGCTACTAGGAATAGAGGAAGAATGAGGTTTGTTGGCCTGAACATTGTAATCTTTATGCTTCAAACAAATGTGTAAGTGCACAAGTAGTTGTGCTTATCTTTTGACTTGAAAGAATTATCTATGCGAGGCATCGATAGGTAGTTGCTTAGGTTATAGCATCAAGGAGAGACTCAGGAGTTCATGTGCATATGATGATGTGCTTAAATTGATTATTTGAACAAGAACCCAAAGCACTTCCATCTCTGTTTTCTTATATTTTATCTTTGCTACTTCGACGTATCATTGTCTCAATAAAACAAACCTTCAAACTCAAGGCTTAAGCTGAATTTATTCACTTACAATCCCTGTGGTTTGATATTTAAATCCGGGTAATTCTGTACACTTGACCTGAAAGCTAACATTTAAAGAAAGGAAAATATCTTGGAACTGCAAGAGGTTATTAGCACAACTTCCCTCAAATCAAGCGGAACTTCCATCAAACCCTTAAAATGCAATAAAAGCCTTTATAAAACTACTAAATGACCAAAACAAAAAAAAACTCAAATAAAGATAAAAATTCATGAGAATGCATGAAACACTAAAAGAGGGTCATCAAGTCCGAGAGAGTTGGGTAGAACTTGTTTGCTAAGATATTTGCTTGACTTATGAAATTGTCTGGAGCGTCATTGCCGTGATACTCAACTCTTGGAGTCCCTAGACTCTGAAACCCTTGTTTGAATTGATTTGTGAACTTTGGACTTAGATGAGGAACTCATGAAGATTGAAAGATACCACCAAGATACCACCACACAGTTTGATCAGGCCTGACTCTATTGGCACAAGTGTTGACCATGGCTCGTGACCGTGATGGACTAGTCTATGGTGTGTTTTATTAAGTGATTGTGATGAGTTTGATATTCGTGATTTGCGACCTTGATGGGCTAATTTGTGGGTGTGCCAAGAAGTTAGGACTGACTGAGACTAGTGGTGTCAACCCCTGACACCAAAAGTATGGTCACTAGGACAACCTGTTTAGGATGTTCGATGACCTACGAGGGTAGAAAGTTCTTTGCAAATTTCTTATGCCTACCCCTCAATCAACTAGATGTGATCATTCGGATGGATTGGTTAGAGGAGAACGATGTCCTTCTCGATTGTCCTAATAATACGGTGATTATACCTGATCCCAGTGCTCTCAAGTACCTAAAGTCGCAAGCGGTGAAGGAAGAATCGTTGATGATGTTGAACTCGGCAGTGGTCAAAGGAAAGAACGATAGTGGTGTCCAAGGCATACTGGTAGTTCAAGAGTTTAGTGATGTATTCCCAACCGATGTACCCGAAATACCGCCAGTTCGAGATATTGAGTGTGCGGTAGACCTAGTGCCCGACACTAGCTCTATTACAATCACGCCTTAAAGGATGGCACATGCCGAGATGGAAGAGTTGCGAAAGAAGTTGGACGATCTTTCATCAAAGGGATTTATCCAACCTAGTGTGTCACCATGGGGAGCGCCTATGTTATTTGTGAAGAAGAAGGACGTAAAGATGAGACCTTGTGTTGACTATCGCTAGTTGAACAAGGTGACGATCAAGAACCGTTACCCATTGCTAAGAATTGAAGACCTAATGGATTAAATTCAAGGTGCTGCTGTGTTTTCCAAGATAGATTTGTGTAAGATCAAGATTTGGTCATGTGGTACAACTCTATGTTTTGATGATAACAAGTATTTATTTGTGGATGAACAACTATGATACTCTAATGTTTGTCTTGAGTGTTTTGACAAACAGGTTCTGATTCTGACACCAGAAGATATATTCATCAGAGGATCTGAAGATCAGAAGATCTGAAGATCAGAGGATCTGAGGATCAGAGGATCAGAAGATCTGAGGATCAGAGGATCTGAAGATCAGAAGATCTGAAGATCAGAGGATCTGAGGATCAGAGGATCAGAAGATCTGAGGATCAGAGGATCTGAAGATCAGAAGATCTGAAGATCAGAGGATCTGAGGATCAGAGGATCAGAAGATCTGAGGATCAGAAGATCTGAAGACCAGAAGCTCTGAGGGACCAGAGGCTCTGAAGGTCCAGAAGCTCTGAAGGTCCAGAAGCAGAAGTTACGAAAGTCAGAGGATCCAAGCATCCCTCTGACTCTGATCACCAAGCTTCACAAGTTCCAACACGAAGCATAACTCTGATCAGAAGTCAATGGTTAAAGGCAAATGTCTCTATCAAGAAGTACAAGAGCAGTGTACTATTCTGAAAAGCCTACCTACCAAGGTTCAGCCACAGCAGGTTCTGGAAGTTCCAGAAATGCCCTCCAACGGTCATGTTCTCTCAACAGAAATATCCTTTGCACCTTGGACTATAAAAGGCTGAAGAAAAGAAGAAAGCTAGAAGAGAGAAACCAAGAGCTGCAATACAAGAAAAGATTCAAGCCTCTACTTTCTTCATCGGTTCATATTTAGTTTACACTCAGCTTATTTAGAAGCAAACCTTTGTAAACACCAACCTCAAACAGTTGTTTGATTTTCCTTAAGGGACCGGGTAGGTCAGTATCCTTAAGAAGACTAAGAGAGTGAATCTTAGTGGTGATTCCTTTAGGAGATCAAGGTTGATCGGATCCTAGAGAAGACTAAGAGAGTGAATCTTAGTGATAGCTAAGTCAGTGTATTGTTAGTCACTTGTAGGTTTCAAGTGCAGTTGTAACAATTATCTGATTAGTGGATTGCCTTCATTCTAAGAAGGAAGAAATCACCTTAACGGGTGGACTGGATTAGCTTGAGGGATTTATCAAGTGAACCAGGATAAAATACTTGTGTGCTTCTCTCTTCTCTCTATCTTTATCCGCTGCACCATCTATCTTAGAGAAATCGAATTGATTTACTTTAAATCTAAAGGGGAAAGTTTTTATATTGAAAACGCTATTCAACCCCCCCTTCTAGTCGTTTTTCACACCTTCAATTGGTATCAGAGCGCAAGTTCTGATTACCACACTTAACAGTGTTCAGTAGATCCAGGCCAGTGTGAAAAACTCATGGATTCCACCACTACTACAAGCAAATATCAATACAGTGCAAGACCACCTATCTTTGATGGTCAGAGATTTGATTTCTGGAAAGACAGAATCAAAAGCTTCTTTCTTGGCTTTGATCCTGATCTTTGGGATTTTGTTGTTGATGGCTACACCCCTCCTGTTGATGTACATGGTGTAAAGATCCCAAGGAAGAAGATGAGTGAAGATCAAAAGAAGGAATTCAGAGATCATCACAGATCAAGATCTATTCTGCAAAGTGCCATTTCATATGAAGAATATGAGAAAATTACTGATCGTGATTCCGCCAAGGGCATCTTTGAATCCTTGCAGATGTCTCATGAAGGAAACAAGAAAGTGAAAGAATCAAAGGCACTGTCTTTGATCCAGAAATATGAATCCTTCCAAATGGAAACTGACGAATCCATTGAAGATATGTTTTCCAGATTCCAGTTGATTATTGCTGGAATAAGACCCCTCAGCAATAGCTACACCACTGTGGATCATGTCATGAGGATCCTTAGAGGTCTTCCTGAAAGCTGGATGCCTTTGATAACTTCCTTGGAGCTAACTAGAGATGTTGAGTATATGAGTTTAGAAGAACTCATCAGCATACTGAAATGTCATGAACTAAAGCGTGCTGAACATCAGGATCAGAAGAAGAAGTCTATAGCCTTGAAATCCAAATCTGAAAAGGCTAAGGCTCTCCAAGCAGAAGCAGAAGAATCTGAAGAAGCCTCTGAAGATTCTGATGAAGATGAGCTGACTCTGATATCCAGAAAGCTCAACTGCATCTGGAAGCACAGGCAGAGCAAATTCAAAGGCTCATCAAAGGACAAAAAGTCAAAGAAGCATTTCAAGACCAAGAAGAGTCTGATGGTGACTTTTGATGAATCAGAGTCAGAGGATGTTGACTCTGATGGTGAAGTCCAAGGACTCATGGCTATTGTCAAAGACAAAGGAGCAGAGTCAAAGGAAGCTGTTGACTCTGACTCAGAATCAGAAGGAGATCCAGACTCTGACGATGAAAATGAGGTATTTGATTCTTTCTCAACTTCTGAACTTAAAGATGCTTTGTCTGAAATTATGGATAAATATAACTCTCTCTTGACTAAGCATAAAAGGTTGAAAAAGAATTTCTCTGTTGCCTCTGAAACTTCTTCTGAACATGAGAAAATTATTTCTGATTTGAAAAATGATAACCATGCTTTGGTAAATTCTAACTCTGTGCTTAAGAACCAGATTGCTAAGTTAGAAGAAATTGTTGCTTGTGATGCCTCTGATTATAGAAATGAATCTATGTATGAAAAGTCTTTTCAAAGATTCCTGGCTAAAAGCGTAGACAGAAGCTTAATGGTTTCAATGATCTATGGCGTAAGCAGAAATGGAATATATGGCATTGGTCATTCTAAACCTTCTGCAGTTGCTCCATCATCTCTTAAGAAAGGAACTTTCTCAATGTCAATATATCATGCTCAAATTCCTTTATATTATCCTGTTGAAAGACCCAAAGTTGTCAGAACTTCTGGGCTAACTAACAAGAAAGGACCCAGAAAGTGGGTACCTAGGGATAAGATTATATATGTTGCAGATATCTTCAATAGGTCCATCGAAACTCCAACCATGGAACCTGGACAGTGGATGCAGGCAACACATGACGGGAGAAAGGCATATGTCCCAAGATCCAAAACTTGAACCTGAAGGTGAAGTTGATCTTGGAGGCATCAGTAGAGTAAGATTTGGTCAAGTCAAAGCTAGCTGAAAAAGCTTGCAGAGATGAGCATGACCGTTTCAGAAAGAAACAAAGACTCAGAACTTGACGAACCAGAAGCAATAACATCAGAAGATGCTACTACAACTTCTGACTTGCGTCATCAGAAGAAGAGTAGGTTCCTAGCTTCTCATTCTGAAGTATCTGAAGATGAAATTTTGTCCAGAACGGAGATGTCACCAGAACCACACTTCTGCTCTCATCAGAAGATATGCTAATCAGAAGCCAAGTATCCCTTGGTATTCCTTCTGAGGGGGAGTATTTCGTCTTATGCTCTTACTATTTTTTCCCACCTTCATTCTTTTTGCTTATGACAAAAAGGGGGAGAACTTATAGTATCTTGACAACTCCTATATTATTTAGCTCAGAATCTAGATATTACTAACGTTGATATTAAGTATTAGATTCAGGGGGAGCTTAGCTCAGAATCAAGCACGAGTCTTGGATTCAGAAGGAGCAAGAAAAACTATACACATCAGGATAAGTTTTAACTCTGATACCTTATACTCTGAGTGTATTCAGTTTATTTGTTTAGAGTTGTTCATCAAAATACATGGTTTTGTCATCATCAAAAAGGGGGAGATTGTAAGATCAAGATTTGGTCATGTGGTACAACTCTATGTTTTGATGATAACAAGTATTTATTTGTGGATGAACAACTATGATACTCTAATGTTTGTCTTGAGTGTTTTGACAAACAGGTTCTGATTCTGACACCAGAAGATATATTCATCAGAGGATCTGAAGATCAGAAGATCTGAAGATCAGAGGATCTGAGGATCAGAGGATCAGAAGATCTGAGGATCAGAGGATCTGAAGATCAGAAGATCTGAAGATCAGAGGATCTGAGGATCAGAGGATCAGAAGATCTGAGGATCAGAGGATCTGAAGATCAGAAGATCTGAAGATCAGAGGATCTGAGGATCAGAGGATCAGAAGATCTGAGGATCAGAAGATCTGAAGACCAGAAGCTCTGAGGGACCAGAGGCTCTGAAGGTCCAGAAGCTCTGAAGGTCCAGAAGCAGAAGTTACGAAAGTCAGAGGATCCAAGCATCCCTCTGACTCTGATCACCAAGCTTCACAAGTTCCAACACGAAGCATAACTCTGATCAGAAGTCAATGGTTAAAGGCAAATGTCTCTATCAAGAAGTACAAGAGCAGTGTACTATTCTGAAAAGCCTACCTACCAAGGTTCAGCCACAGCAGGTTCTGGAAGTTCCAGAAATGCCCTCCAACGGTCATGTTCTCTCAACAGAAATATCCTTTGCACCTTGGACTATAAAAGGCTGAAGAAAAGAAGAAAGCTAGAAGAGAGAAACCAAGAGCTGCAATACAAGAAAAGATTCAAGCCTCTACTTTCTTCATCGGTTCATATTTAGTTTACACTCAGCTTATTTAGAAGCAAACCTTTGTAAACACCAACCTCAAACAGTTGTTTGATTTTCCTTAAGGGACCGGGTAGGTCAGTATCCTTAAGAAGACTAAGAGAGTGAATCTTAGTGGTGATTCCTTTAGGAGATCAAGGTTGATCGGATCCTAGAGAAGACTAAGAGAGTGAATCTTAGTGATAGCTAAGTCAGTGTATTGTTAGTCACTTGTAGGTTTCAAGTGCAGTTGTAACAATTATCTGATTAGTGGATTGCCTTCATTCTAAGAAGGAAGAAATCACCTTAACGGGTGGACTGGATTAGCTTGAGGGATTTATCAAGTGAACCAGGATAAAATACTTGTGTGCTTCTCTCTTCTCTCTATCTTTATCCGCTGCACCATCTATCTTAGAGAAATCGAATTGATTTACTTTAAATCTAAAGGGGAAAGTTTTTATATTGAAAACGCTATTCAACCCCCCCTTCTAGTCGTTTTTCACACCTTCAATTTGAAACCTGGTTATCATCAGATAAGGGTTAAAGAGGAAGATATTCAAAAGACGACGTTTCGAACTCGTTGCAGTCACTTTGAATATGTGGTAATGCCTTTCGGAGTCACCAATGCCCCTGTAGTATTCATGGACTATATGAACTGATTTTTCAAACCATTCATTGATCAGTTTGTCGTTGTCTTCATCGATGATATTCTAATCTACTCGAAGACTCACGTAGAGCATGCGGAGCATTTATGTTAAGTATTGCAAGCGTTGTGGGAGAAGAAGTTGTATGCAAATGCATCCAAGTGTGTGTTTTGGCTTGAGGAAGTAATATTCCTAGGATATGTCATCTCTAAAGAAGGAGTATTTGAGGATCCGAGTAAGATTGAAGCCATTATGGCGTGGGAACAACCAAAGACCGCTACAGACATTAGGAGCTTTGTGAGATTAGGTGGCTACTATCGTCGTTTCTTAGAAGGTTTCTCAAAGTTGACAGGACCATTGACACAACTTACTCGAAAGAACCAAATGTTTGCTTGGACAGAGAAGTGCGAAGCTAGTATCCAAGAGTTGAAGAAGCGCATGACGACTGCACCAGTGTTGGCGTTGCCAAGGTGTGAGACCCAAGATTTTAAGCTTAAAATAAATTAGTGAATTCCTTATTAACGAATAAGTTCGATGTATCGTGAAGGGAAACCTGAACAAGAGTTTATTGGATGAAATAAATTTATGAAGGAGAAGGTTCAGGAAAAGTTCAAGGATTGTATCAAAACCGATAAGAGTTATAGCACGATTAATATTCGCCTAAGCCTAGGTCAAAGACACTAGTAAATACCTAATTTACACTTTAGGACGCGATGGAAACTAATTCCAAAAATCTTCAGAGAAATGTTAGAATTTCTCTTATTCGTCTATAAACAAGTATTTCGATGCGAATCCCTGGAATGTACGAACGTCAAATTCCAATTCTCGGAAGTTTGCCGAAACGGAATCCCTGATAGTTCAAAAACCCTAAAATCGACGGACGATGAAGACTTTTTCTATTCGAAGCTTCAAATAAAGATTTCATCCTCGAATGCCCACTCTAATCGACGTTCCAAATCTTTCTTCAGAAGGAAGTTTCTGCATCCGAGGTCAATATCATAAAGTGCATAAAGTGCATTTTTAATGCCGGTAAGCATTAAAAACAAGCCTCGAAAACCAAAAATCATACTGATATTTCTTTGAAAAATTAGAAGATTCAGCGGGAAGAATATCGTGTCTAAAATACGTTGGAATCAGTAGGAAAAATCGGAATTGCGAAATTTTCATTTTTCCGCATTTTCCATTTCCTATATATAGTATGAAAAATGAAAAAAAAACAAAAAAAATCCCAAAACACACACACACGGCCGAGAGCTCTTGGAGGAAAGGAGGAAAAGTGTTTTTTTTTCCAATTCTTGACCGATCGTCGTTCCGTTCGTTGCTAATCGAAGACATCGAGGTATAGTTACTATCCCTCACTTCTGATCGTCAGATCTGTCGACTTTTTCTATGTTTTTCTGAGCTCAAAGTTTGGAGCTTTTTGTAAAACTGTCCAAATAACTTGATTTCAGTGTCTAAACTTATTGCCTACGTGCTCTAGAGCATGAATATCCGGTTGTTTTCTGTTGAATCTCGCCGAATTGCCGCCGAGTTTCAATTCTGCTCAAAAACCCATTTTTATGCTGAGGTTCCGCTTTTTGGATCAAAAACTCTCGACTGAGCTTAGCTTTAGTAGGATTAGTTGTTATAAATGTCGTTAGGATCGACCCCATCTAATTTGTTTTTCGAAATTCTGATTTTGAGTTTCCGAGCTAAAAATATTGACCAAAATACCCCTGCAACAGTTTTCGACCCGATAATTTTTCTGAGAGTTTCCCTGGCCTAGATATCGCCTAAGAATACCTAGGAATTGATTTAGATCGAAGAAAAAGTTCGAAAACCCTATTTTCCATAGTGGCCGAAACCTATTTGCTTGGGTACCGTGTCCAAAAATAATTTTTGAGTCTCTATGACCTGAGCCATTGCGTAGCTCTTTCAATTGTCGAAATTTTGGCGCTGGTTTTGTGTCATTCCGAGTTCTGTAGCTCGAGTTATGCACGTTTTAGCGAATAAAGTGTTTTTGTACAAAACTTGAATCGAGTAAAAACTCATCCATTCGGGGGAAGGCCTTCCATTCGTGCCTAAATGTTGTACTCTGAAGCTTCTCGAGCTTTGTCGACCATTAGTTAGGATTGTTTCGACTGTATCGACTTGTGTTGATTCATTATTGCTTTGTTTGCTCAAAGGTTCAATTGTGGAAACCTTGGGATTGACTGAGCAAGCTTGTGAGCGAGACCTGCACCGCGAGACTAGAACAACTCGAGGTTAGGGCAACTTACTTACTAGCTATTTGTATTGTAGGCGTCGATAACTTCGACTTGAGTATTGCTTGATATTGAATATTGCTTGGATATTGTTTATCGCTTTGAATTGGAAAATGTTTTCTGGAGGCTTCGGCCGGGTGAACTTATATGAGACGTGTGTCTCCGTTTTCTGAGAGGCTTCGGCCGTTTACTGGTTTCTGTCTTATCGCTTTCTAGTGGATATGACAAGGTTATGTTTACAGCACTGCCATATTGATTCATCGCTCGATAGAGCTTGATGTATTTGCGTTTATGATTAAATTGTGCTGACTATATTCGTGCATTTTGATGCCACTTTTGGAGTGTAGAATACACTTACCTTCGTCATGACAAGGACGGGTTTGTTTTGGGAACGTTTGTTAGGTCGGACCAAGGTTCGAACCTTCATTGTTCTAGGGGATCTAGTGTTTTCTCGGGGAGTTGTTTGGGTTTGATGGAAACTTTGAACTTATAGAGTTTTGGACTGAAAATAATCATAATCTGTTTTATGTAAATAAATCCATAATATATTTATTAAGAATATAATGTTTTTAATTAATGACGATGATTCAACGGAAAAGACTTAGGAATGAAAGTGAGTTGGAAAACGGGAATGGGTCGGTGATCCTAGCTTTGGGAACTTTATTTCGAAAGGTGTTGGAAATGAAAAACTGAACTTTGGAATTAACGACATAATGGACTAATTCACGATGGAACATTTTGCCTAATAAGAGAACTATTGTTTTAAGGGAACTCATTTTATGGGAAAGAATTTGAAGACGGGCTTTAGCCAAGGGTCTGGGCGTTAGTAAGGTACCTAGTAGAGTACACTTGGCACAACAGGTAGTGACGGTCAGCCGTGTAGAGTTGTATCGTGCCTGTTGATGTCTGGCGTAGCAAGCAGAATGGTTAAACCCGTGGGGTCACAACCGACTTGACTATAGCCTAGGTTTCTCATTGTAGATGCCTTTGGTCAATGAACCAATTTTACCTGTGAGGACGAATCGTTGTTTAGCTAACCATATTGCACCCATGCATACACGCGATGAAGTGCCAAGTGGAGTACTTCGGTATAGCAGGAAGCAACGATCAACCGTGTAGAGTTGAATCGGTCCTGATTATACCTGGCACAACAGGAGGTAACGATCATCCATGTAGAGTTGTATCGTGCCTGTTGATGTCCGGCATAGCAAGCAGAAATGGTCGAACCATGTAGAGTTTGTACCGTCTTGACTATAGCCAAAGGTGATAAGTGACGCCCGAGCAGAAATGGTTAAACACGAGGCCAGTGTTACGACCGTCTCGAGGTGCCCAGCCTTTAAGTGGCAATACCATTGGTTTGTCCCGTCGCCAAGCAGAGTGACGTTATTCGGGTTTGTGTCAGCATTTTCTGCATTGGCACACCATGCATCTTATTATGATTACCGTTGTATGACATACCATGCACCTAACTATACTTGTTGATGTTATTGTCATTTGTTGTTGATAAACATCGTTATATATATCTTGATGACTTTATGTTGATAAACATGCTATGTATCAACCTTAGGGTAGGCAATACATGACTTATATGTATATATACAACATATATATATACCCCCTTTATCACATGTTGCTTGTATTATCTATTTTATTCTGTAAGTTGACCCTAGCGCCTTGGCTTTGTTTGTATGTTTGTGTTTGGGCGGTCGGCCTGCTGCCAGGCGTCCGTCAGCCGATTCGTGAGGACTCGTCACTCGAGGAGGACCAGGAGCGTAATGACTATTACTGAAGCTTTCGACGAGGACCCGGACTTCAGGCCTGATCGAGGAAGGGTCGATGAAAGTAGTGTGGGATATGGGTGGTTAGAGTCTTTGAGTTGGTTGTTAGAGTCATAGCTCTGATTGTCATTCCTTATTTTGGGGCAGGGCAGGTCCCCGACTATTAGCTTTTCGTGTGATTCCCTTCCATGAGGATCACAGGGAGTTTGTCGGACGTAGGAAGTCTTTTGAGGCCGTTTTGGGCCGACTTACTTTCGTTGGAGGACTGTATTCAGAATACTTGACCTTTTGTTTTAGTTTGTACATAATTGCCCACGGGCACTACCTTTCCGTCACTGGAGGTCACTCGTGACGATGTTTTTAGTTGCAGCGAGGGCTGTTCTTGTATTGTATATTAATCGCTGTTAATCGCGATTGGGATGAGTCTTTATTTCGACAAGTCTTTTTATTTAAACAAAACGAAAAAAAATACCTGCTTTTCGGCTTTATTTTATTTTGAGTTACTAAAGTGACGCCACCGAAATCGGGGTGTTACACAAGGGCATATGAACCTTATGAAATTTACTATGATGCTTCTCACCAAGGGCTTGATTGTGTGATGATGCAAGAGAAGAGGGCAGTGGCTTATGCATCAAGACAACTGAAAATCCAGGAGAGGAATTATCTGAATCATGATTTGGAGTTAGCAGCTATAGTCTATGCTCTCAAGATTTGGAGGCGTCACGTTTATGGAAGCACCTTCACGATCTTTAGTGATCATAAGAGCCTAAAGTATTTGTTCGACCAAAAGGAATTGAAGATGAGGCAGAGAAGATGGATGGAATTTCTCAAGGTTTACGATTTTACACTGCAATATCATCCGAGAAAAGCAAACGTTGTAGCTGATGCATTGAGTCGCAAGACAATATACACGACTGCACTAATGATTAAAGCGATGGAGCTTTGGGGGAGTCATTCCAGAACCTTAGCTTGGGAAGTAATGAGACCGTTGAAGGATTATACTTTGGTATGTAGACCCTATTTAATGACCTCTTGGGAGAAGTGAAAATTAAGCAAATGCTAGAAAAGGAGTTGGTAGAGACACGCAACTTAGTAACGCAAGGGAAGGCAACAGACTTTGAGATTGGAAGTAATGGTATCCTATGATGCCAAGGACGAGTTTGCATACCTAATGATGTGGAGATGAGAAAGTTAATCCTGGAAGAAGGTCACAAAGGAAAGCTCAACATTCATCCTGGAATGAATAAGATGTATCAAGACTTGAAGATTCATTTCTGGTGGCCCAGAATGAAGAAGCAGGTAGCGAAGTATGTTGCTGCCTGTCTAACTTGTCAGAAGGCGAAGATTGAAAATCAGAAACCTGCTCAAATGCTACAATTGTTGGATGTGCCAAAATGGAAATGGGATAGCATTTCAATGGACTTTGTGACGGCTTTACCTGCTACAAGGAAGAAACATGACTCTATATGTGTCATAGTGGATTGATTGACGAAGTATGTTCATTTCTTACCTATCAAGATTAGCTACAAGGTGGAACAGTTAGCTGAGATTTATGTCGTGGAGATTGTACGCTTGCACGGTGTACCATCAAGCATTGTTTCCGATAGAGACCCGAGGTTTTCTTCGCGTTTCTGGGGAGCTTTGCAGGAAGCTTTGGGAACGAAGAAGAGACTAAGTTCTGTTTATCATCCTCAGACGGATGGACAAACCAAAAGGACTATTCAATCATTGGAGGATTTGGTAAGACATGTGTGCTAGATAACCAAGGAAGTTGGGAAGAGATACTATCTTTAGTAGAGTTCACCTACAACAATAGTTTCCATGCGAGCATAGGGATAACACCTTACGAAGCATTGTACGGTCATAGATGTTGTACTCCTATATGCTGGTATCAAGATGGCGAGAACCTGATCGTTGGAACAGAGTTAGTTCAACAAACGACGGAAAAGGTGAAACAAATTAGAGAAAAGATGAGAGCGTCTCAGAGTAGACAAAAGAGCTATGCCAATGTCAGACGGAAGAACTTGGAGTTCGAAGTGGTAGACCATGTGTTTTTGCGAGGCACACAGACTATTGTTGGTCAATCTGGAAGTGCACAGAATCTACTCGGTTTTAACTATCGAACCTAGGGAATTGGAATGCGAAACTCGGTTTAAGCTTCAAGTTCACGGATGGAAAGCGAGTAAAATTCAGCTTTAAGGTTGGTTGTTGAATTGGTAAATTTTTAAGCTAACAAAGATAAGTGTATGAAGATCACACAGTAACTAAACATCATGGGTTTTCGTAAAGAATTTTCGTCGATTGAGTTATTAATCATTAATTAGTGACAAAGATTCATTTTACCAAAAAACCCTTAACTTAGATCGTAAATCACTTAAGATCGAATCGTGCGGAAAAAAGCGAATAAACGATTTAACTGAAATGATACTTGTAATTAAAAATAAAAGTATTGTGGCCACACCCATGTGTGTAAAACCACGTTTGGAAATTGTCAACTGTGTTACAACTGAAAAGAATAATTAAACCATCACAGAAGTTCAACAAAAAAAAAAGTAATCAAAACTCAATGCATTCGCTCTCGGGTTCCCAAAATAAACTACCCTCCAATTCAGTCTTTGTCGTCACTGGAGATCTCAACAAGCTCAACCCCAAATACATCCTGGTCCCGGTGGCGCTTCTTCAAAGGCGGCTCCGCTACTGGCAGAGACTCTAGTGGCATATCAAAAGAACCAAACACACAACAAGCATTCCTATCGCCCCACCAATCTGGAACTTCCGGTACTCGACTATCCAACACCACGTTGTCGTCAAGCCTTGGCTCCTCAACTGGTGCTTGAACTGGAACCACATTCTGCTCCGCTGGTACTTGGACTTCGACAGCTACCTCTTCAGAAGGGTCTATCTCCACTGAAGCGACTTGTGAATCTACATCTTCTAGGTAGTAGAACCTTGGTGGTGGATAAGGCATGGTGACTTCACCTGTCATCCGCTGAATCTCCACAATGTTCCCATGCTTGTCCTCACAATGTTCCCAGAGATCCGCTTTGTCTGGGTCAGTACCACCAGAGAACTTGGGTGGGTTTTGCCTCCTGAAATCATTGAGGCCTTTATTCTGGTCCAGAGTTACTTCCCTCTGGCGCTGATGTTGTTCACGTGCTTCTTCAGCAGCACGCCTCATGGCATTATCGTTTGCTTGCGCTGTCACAGCTTGGGCCATTGTGGCCATCATCTCAGCTAACTGGTTAGTGTTCACCATGTTCTGTTAAGTTAGACAAACAGTTAGTACTCATCATAAGATAGCATTTCCATAACTATACAATATGATTAAGCAATAACTTCAATCAATTTTTAAGCGAAAAATCGCTTGCAGACAATCAATTTTCACTCTTTGCAGAGTCACACAACCTAGCACAGAAGACCTATTCCCCAACAACTCCCGAAAGACTCGACAAGCTCTGATACCACAATGTAACACCCCGATTTCGGTGGCGTCACTTTAGTAACCAAAAGTAAACTTAATGCGGAAAAACGTGAATATATTTTTTTTTCGATAATAACTAAGACAAGACTGAAATAAATAAAACCCAAGTGCGAAAAGTAATAAAACTAATATACAATATATAAACAGCCCCCGCTGTAAGTAGCAACCTCGTCACGAGTGAACCTCAGTGACGGGTAATAGAAGAGTAGCGCCCGTAGGCAAAAGTACAAACCAAAAGAAAAGGTTAAGTGTCCGCAACACTATCCCTCAAAATGAGAATAAGCTGGCCCATCGGCCTGAAACAAGACTTCCTAAGTCCAACCAACTCTCTGTGATTCCCGTAACGAAACCACACAAAAAGCTATAGGTGGGAAACTACCCTGTCCCGAATGAAACAAATGATGTTCAGAGCTAAGACTCTACTCCTACACTAATCCCATCTCGAGGAGCTCACACTAACACTCAATCCTACATGCTAGCGTGATCGTCGTCCGAATCTGAATCCAGAACGACTAAGTCTAGGTACATCCTCCGTCCTCCGCTAGCTATCGCGATGCGCTCCTGTTCCAGCATCCCAACTCTAGTTTCCCCCGAAGGGTGAACCGTCGTGAACTAGTCCGCCAAAGACATCTGACAAAGGGCGTTTGTTCGCCAAAGCACACACAGAAGACGCGAGGGTCAACTCCAAAGAATTATGTAAATAATAGCAAGGATAGATACAGATAATAGGATAGCCACTTAGGCTTTTAGCTAGGGATAACATCCTAGGGTTGCATATCTCATGATGAATATAAACGACGATAAATCACAGTTAACATGCCTAAAATAGAATTAACAAGTATCAAACACACTCATCACTAAGTCAGTATGCATGTTGCATGAAATGATATGCAGGTTAACCCAGTTAACCACATGCATTCCGGAAAGGGATGGACATCAAACGGATCAGCCCTAACACCAGCCACGGTGGAACCATTTCGGCCCGCGTGCCTCTTACACCACACAAAGGTAGCCAGATCAGCAGTAAACCCGTAGGTCTGCCATTTCGGTCTGCTACAAGAGACGTCTACAAACGCTCTTTCACGGCATTCCGGGTCTTATGACCATTTTGGAAACCGACGAGGTCCAGAGTACGTCCTGTGTTAATACCTCATTAATGTTGCATGTATGCAAAATGATTAGTCAAACAACGTCTCCGTCCTCACTCGACACGTCGCCACGTGTTCTAGGGAAGTTAAAGTCTCTAAAAGCTTACCCTAAGGTAAAGTCGATTCTGCGACCAAAAGACACACTTCATAACGACACATAGCTGCTCCAACAGCACCACAACAAACGCTGCTCCAACAGCACAATAACAAACGCTGCTCCAACAGCACAACAATAAACGCTGCTCCCACAGCACAATAACAAACGCTGCTCCAACAGCACGACAATAAACGCTGCTCCAACAGCACAACGATAAACCCTGCTCCAACAGCACAACAACAAACGCTGCTCCAACAGCACAACAACAAACTCAACACTTGGATCCGACGACACTCCTCGTTTTTCCAAAACTATGATTTGACTTCCAATGCCTTCCTTCGAGGTTGTTATCATTACTTAAAGATTTTGAGGTTATTTAAGGTCTTATGAATTTTCTTTATAAAATAGATTCCATTTTGTCTTATCGCAAGTCTTATACATTTTCAGGATCTCCCAATCCCAAGTCGCTTCCAGAGGATGTCTCGATCCACTAAACAAAATTAAGGCCCGAACCTCGTTCGTCCTATCAAACTTTCTCAAAACTCTCAAAATAAAATCGGCATGACCTGCCCGCTATTCTCACCATTCAGAATCTCAGATTCTAGTACAGAGCATATTTAAATCATCACAATCAACAACATGTCATATATCAATAAATCGCATCATAAACACTTAGCACTTAGCATATAAAGCATGCACCACACATCCTAGATTACCCATATAGCACATAGCATGTAAGACAATCTCAAAAACATTCAGCCGAAGCCTCAGAAAACATTTTCCAATCACACACAATTCCAGTGCATAAACAGTAAACAATGTCGAAACATCGACCCTAAGCATTAACTAGAGATTCAGTGAGAAGCCCTCACCTGAAAGTTCTCCAGAATGATCAACTAGTGCTTCCTCGCTCTCAAAGTGTTGGTCCTCGGGGAAATCCTCAAAAGCACCTTTACAATAAAATCACAGAATACTATCAGAATCTATCGGAAACTAAGCTATCGATACTTACTAAGGTTACTCGAAGTAATCTATACCCTAAGGTACGATAAACTAGCGCGAAAGACAAGTTTTCGGAAAAGGAAATTTTCCTCCTCCCCCCCTAATAGGGCTCGGCCACTTTGTGCAATTATGGGGCTCGATTTTTCTTCGATCAAACTTGGTTCCTATGCTTTCATAAGCCGTAACTAAGGGTATTCTGAACTCGGAAAAATTATCGGATCAAAAACTGTCGCAGGGGTATTTTGGTCATGATTTTTAACTTAGGATTTTTCAAAACTGAAATCCCAAAAATAAAATTTTGCAGGGACGTCACCAACGACGTTTATGACAACTAATCCTACTAGCACTAAGCTAAGGCGATAGTTTTTAGCCTAAAGGTTGAAGCTTTACACCAAAAACTCCAAAAATGGGTATTTTAGGCTCAAATTGATTCCGGCGGAATTCCGGCGACATAACGGAAAATCTAATCCGGCAGAAGTGATCTTGGGCATATAAGGAAGAGGTTTAGAATCAAAAATGAAAGATTCAGGATAGTTTTGCAAAAACCCATAAACTATCAGCTCAGAAAAGCCTACAGAAAAGCTATGGAAAAAGCGATCAGAGGTAAGGATTAGCGACTATACCTCGAAACCTTGAAGTAGCAACTAACGGATCAACGATCAAGCAAGAGATGAACAAAATTCTTCTTCCTTCTTCCTTGTTCTTGGCCGCGGGTTTGAGGAGAGAAAATGGAGGAAAATTTGTGTTTTTCTTCCTTTCTTGGCTATATATAGAAGATGGAAATTCGCGGGGAAATGAAAGTTTCGCGAATCTGATTTTTCCGGCGTCATTCTCCGTGAATTAATAGATATGTTTTGGCAAAAGAATTCCAAAGCTATAAAGAGGTCTCCTTGTATTTTTGGCAACTAATGCATAGTCGGTGTAAAACTATTTTACCCGATAAGTTGCTTTTTGCATCGAATGTCGGAATAGAAAACTTCCTTCTGAAGAAAGATTGAAATCATCAAGAGAAATGGGTGTACGCGTGTAGAATATTCATTTGAAGCTCTGAATATAAAAAGTCTTCATTGTCGAGTAATTCTAGGGTTTTGAAATACCAGGGTTTCTGTTTCGGCAAACTTCCGATGATTGGACTCGGACGTTCGTAGATCCTAGAGTTTCCCCTCGAAACGATTGTGATATATGGAAAAAGAGAAGTTCTAACATTTCTCTGAAGATTTTTGGAATTAACTTCCGTCGTGCCTAAAAGTGAAAACTAGCTATAAACTAGGGTTTCTGACCTAGGTTTAAGCGTAAAACGATCGTGCTATAACTTTTATCGACTTCGATACAATCCTTTGACTTTTCCTGAACTTTCTCCTTCATAAATTTATTTCATTTGGTAAACTCTTGTTCAGGTTTCCCTTCACGATACATCAACCCTAATCGTGAATAGGATTCTTTTCACTTAGCATAAGCTTAAAAACTTGGGTCTTACATTACTACCCTCCAAAAAGAAAGTTTCGTCCTCGAAACTTAGGGTTAGTAAAAGTCCTAGATATTGTTCCATAATCTTTTCCTCTAACTCCCATATAGCACCGTCCGTGTCTTTGTTCCAACAACTTGCACTAAAGCACTCTGCTTTCCCTTCGATTGTTTCACTCTTCTAGTCCCAGTGCTGACCGACGGCGTCTCAAAAGACATATCGTCTTCTAACTCTCTGTTATCCGGTTTGACCACTTGCGTCGGGTCTCCGTTGGAAATAGTATTTGTTGGCATTCGTGCAATCGCACAACCTTAACCACTTGCTCCTTTGCTTTTGTTCGTCCAAAATACTGATTAGTAACTCGGTACATCTCTATGCTCCGGAGTGAATGCTCAACTTGAGTCTTAATACCTTGTGCATCACAAGACTCATTCCCTTTAACATTAACTTATCAACAACTTATAAGCTAACCTTCATCTTAATATCTAACAATTCACTATTATCGTCTTCGTCCTCAAAACCTTCCTCACTCAAACCAGTTTACACTTACTGAAATCCCTAACGCTTCGCATCAATCGAGATTTATCCTCTAGAAGATCAAATCATAACTATACCTCAAGGGACTTAACTAGTCATTTCGTCATCCGATCCTCCAACCTTCTGAGGTTTAACTACTATCGTAACTGCTATCACCACTACATCCCTTACTCACACATGATTTCCAACTCCCCAAGTCAATCTTAATCATAGGATTCTTATTCAACTGAGCAAAATTCACTTGCTAACTCTATCAAGCATCACCGAAATCCATAACAAAGTTCCATTCACTCTTACACTCTGAGTAGCTTGTCCAACTATGATAACTTCAAGTATTCATCTTAATACTAACACTTTCCTTCTTGTAACTTGATTACCAGCTTGTCGATAAATTTCTTAATCTCCCAATCAAATTATGACAAACTTCAAGTCCTATACACTTATGACAAGAATTAATAGACTTAAAACCTAAACCTTTTCCAAGTTTGGATCTCTGATGCTCTGTAGCTCTCCAACATTTCCTAAAAGAATATTCATCTCTTACAACGACAACTCCTTCCCAAAGAAAATCAATTACTTAACACGAACTTTCCTCCCAAATCCGACTAATCCTCGATCAATTCGAATTCATCTTACACATCCTTCTATCAAAGTCCATATCCAGCTGTGATTCCGAAAATCACCCCCTCAATATTAAGTTGATCAGGCCTAATACATCGAAGGTGAAAATCTAGAAAAAGCCCACTGGAACAGTCAATGAGTTCCTATCATCCAGTGGTCGCAAATACCCTGACGTTAAATCTTCAATGATGTCGCTACGGAACTACACACCCTCGACATCATACGTATACTATCCATAATGAATCTCTATGAAATTCATTCTTCAGCTTCTAGCTTCCTTTTAAACGCATCGGTAGAAGACTACTTTCTAGGCTTAGCGTGTCATTCTAAACCTCGTATAACTTCTATAGCTAAAATACGAGTAACAGTAAAGTAAAGTCATAATAGGCGTAGTAACTATAAGGTCAAAGCGTAAACCATATACGTAAGATAGGTGTGTTTGCACACTCTACAAGAAAAATGGAACATATTATACTAGAATGAGAAAGAATGGTTAGAAAGTTACCATCGTTCTTGCGCTCTCCTCTGACAAACCCCTCAGCTCTCTCACCGTCCATGGTGTAAACTCTTGCTTTAGTCGCAGGACGCTTTCCACGAGCAGTGTTCACGGTTGGCTCCGTCTTGGGTGCTCTGCACTGATCGGCAGTGTGCCCCATTTTGTTACAATTGTAACATTTGGGCCTCGTGTCGGGACAAGCATTGGCATAGTGCCCCGGCTCCCCACATCTGAAACAGGTCGTCTCCTTCTTCAAAGTCTGATCTCCGGAACCTCCAGCAGCACCCGTCATGGGTCTGTAAGATCCGGAAGTAAATCCTCTTCCAGCAGGACGCTGATATGGCCCCCTGCTCTGAAATTTCTCTCTGCTCTGAAAATTTTGAGAGCCCGACCTCATCGGCCCTCCAGTTCCAGCCCGGTTAAGCCTCCGGTCCTTCATCAGTTCCACTTCCGTGGCCTTCTCCACCAACGACTGGAATCGCATGATTCCCAGTGGCCTCACTGAGTCCTCAATATCCGGCCTCAGTCCATTAACGAAACGCTTGCACATGTAGCGCTCGTTCACATGGTCATGGAAGAATTGGAAATGCTTCGCCAAAGATTCCAGCTTCGAAGCAAATTCCGGTACAGACATACCTCCCTGACGGAGTATCAGAAACTGTGACTCCCGCTCATCCCGAGCACTTGTTGGAAAGTATTTCTCCAAGAATGCGTCCCGGAAAGAGTTCCAGTTAATCTCTTCATGGTTGGCTTCCATGATTCCCTTGTTGCCTTTCCACCAGTACTCAGCATCGCCGAGCAACAGATAAGTCGCCATGCCCACCTTGGCACCCTCAACAGTCTGTAGTACGCCGAATATCTTTTCAACCTCCTGGATCCAGAGATCCGCTTTGTCTGGGTCAGTACCACCAGAGAACTTGGGTGGGTTTTGCCTCCTGAAATCATTGAGGCCTTTATTCTGGTCCAGAGTTACTTCCCTCTGGCGCTGATGTTGTTCACGTGCTTCTTCAGCAGCACGCCTCATGGCATTATCTTTTGCTTGCGCTGTCACAGCTTGGGCCATTGTGGCCATCATCTCAGCTAACTGGTTAGTGTTCACCATGTTCTGTTAAGTTAGACAAACAGTTAGTACTCATCATAAGATAGCATTTCCATAACTATACAATATAATCAATAACTTCAATCAATTTTTAAGCGAAAAATCGCTTGCAGACAATCAATTTTCACTCTTTGCAGAGTCACACAACCTAGCACAGAAGACCTATTCCCCAACAACTCCCGAAAGACTCGACAAGCTCTGATACCACAATGTAACACCCCGATTTCGGTGGCGTCACTTTAGTAACCAAAAGTAAACTTAATGCGGAAAAACGTGAATATATTTTTTTTTCGATAATAACTAAGACAAGACTGAAATAAATAAAACCCAAGTGCGAAAAGTAATAAAACTAATATACAATATATAAACAGCCCCCGCTGTAAGTAGCAACCTCGTCACGAGTGAACCTCCAGTGACGGGTAATAGAAGAGTAGCGCCCGTAGGCAAAAGTACAAACCAAAAGAAAAGGTTAAGTGTCCGCAACACTATCCCTCAAAATGAGAATAAGCTGGCCCATCGGCCTGAAACAAGACTTCCTAAGTCCAACCAACTCTCTGTGATTCCCGTAACGAAACCACACAAAAAGCTATAGGTGGGAAACTACCCTGTCCCGAATGAAACAAATGATGTTCAGAGCTAAGACTCTACTCCTACACTAATCCCATCTCGAGGAGCTCACACTAACACTCAATCCTACATGCTAGCGTGATCGTCGTCCGAATCTGAATCCAGAACGACTAAGTCTAGGTACATCCTCCGTCCTCCGCTAGCTATCGCGATGCGCTCCTGTTCCAGCATCCCAACTCTAGTTTCCCCCGAAGGGTGAACCGTCGTGAACTAGTCCGCCAAAGACATCTGACAAAGGGCGTTTGTTCGCCAAAGCACACACAGAAGACGCGAGGGTCAACTCCAAAGAATTATGTAAATAATAGCAAGGATAGATACAGATAATAGGATAGCCACTTAGGCTTTTAGCTAGGGATAACATCCTAGGGTTTCATATCTCATGATGAATATAAACGACGATAAATCACAGTTAACATGCCTAAAATAGAATTAACAAGTATCAAACACACTCATCACTAAGTCAGTATGCATGTTGCATGAAATGATATGCAGGTTAACCCAGTTAACCACATGCATTCCGGAAAGGGATGGACATCAAACGGATCAGCCCTAACACCAGCCACGGTGGAACCATTTCGGCCCGCGTGCCTCTTACACCACACAAAGGTAGCCAGATCAGCAGTAAACCCGTAGGTCTGCCATTTCGGTCTGCTACAAGAGACGTCTACAAACGCTCTTTCACGGCATTCCGGGTCTTATGACCATTTTGGAAACCGACGAGGTCCAGAGTACGTCCTGTGTTAATACCTCATTAATGTTGCATGTATGCAAAATGATTAGTCAAACAACGTCTCCGTCCTCACTCGACACGTCGCCACGTGTTCTAGGGAAGTTAAAGTCTCTAAAAGCTTACCCTAAGGTAAAGTCGATTCTGCGACCAAAAGACACACTTCATAACGACACATAGCTGCTCCAACAGCACCACAACAAACGCTGCTCCAACAGCACAATAACAAACGCTGCTCCAACAGCACAACAATAAACGCTGCTCCAACAGCACAATAACAAACGCTGCTCCAACAGCACGACAATAAACGCTGCTCCAACAGCACAACAATAAACGCTGCTCCAACAACACAACAACAAACGCTGCTCCAACAGCACAACAACAAACTCAACACTTGGATCCGACGACACTCCTCGTTTTTCCAAAACTATGATTTGACTTCCAATGCCTTCCTTCGAGGTTGTTATCATTACTTAAAGATTTTGAGGTTATTTAAGGTCTTATGAATTTTCTTTATAAAATAGATTCCATTTTGTATTATCGCAAGTCTTATACATTTTCAGGATCTCCCAATCCCAAGTCGCTTCCAGAGGATGTCTCGATCCACTAAACAAAATTAAGGCCCGAACCTCGTTCGTCCTATCAAACTTTCTCAAAACTCTCAAAATAAAATCGGCATGACCTGCCCGCTATTCTCACCATTCAGAATCTCAGATTCTAGTACAGAGCATATTTAAATCATCACAATCAACAACATGTCATATATCAATAAATCGCATCATAAACACTTAGCACTTAGCATATAAAGCATGCACCACATATCCTAGATTACCCACATAGCACATAGCATGTAAGACAATCTCAAAAACATTCAGTAGATGAATCATCTACATTGTCAGCCGAAGCCTCAGAAAACATTTTCCAATCACACACAATTCCAGTGCATAAACAGTAAACAATGTCGAAACATCGACCCTAAGCATTAACTAGAGATTCAGTGAGAAGCCCTCACCTGAAAGTTCTCCAGAATGATCAACTAGTGCTTCCTCGCTCTCAAAGTGTTGGTCCTCGGGGAAATCCTCAAAAGCACCTTTACAATAAAATCACAGAATACTATCAGAATCTATCGGAAACTAAGCTATCGATACTTACTAAGGTTACTCGAAGTAATCTATACCCTAAGGTACGATAAACTAGCGCGAAAGACAAGTTTTCGGAAAAGGAAATTTTCCTCCTCCCCCCCTAATAGGGCTCGGCCACTTTGTGCAATTATGGGGCTCGATTTTTCTTCGATCAAACTTGGTTCCTATGCTTTCATAAGCCGTAACTAAGGGTATTCTGAACTCGGAAAAATTATCGGATCAAAAACTGTCGCAGGGGTATTTTGGTCATGATTTTTAACTTAGGATTTTTCAAAACTGAAATCCCAAAAATAAAATTTTGCAGGGACGTCACCAACGACGTTTATGACAACTAATCCTACTAGCACTAAGCTAAGGCGATAGTTTTCAGCCTAAAGGTTGAAGCTTTACACCAAAAACTCCAAAAATGGGTATTTTAGGCTCAAATTGATTCCGGCGGAATTCCGGCGACATAACGGAAAATCTAATCCGGCAGAAGTGATCTTGGGCATATAAGGAAGAGGTTTAGAATCAAAAATGAAAGATTCAGGATAGTTTTGCAAAAACCCATAAACTATCAGCTCAGAAAAGCCTACAGAAAAGCTATGGAAAAAGCGATCAGAGGTAAGGATTAGCGACTATACCTCGAAACCTTGAAGTAGCAACTAACGGATCAAAGATCAAGCAAGAGATGAACAAAATTCTTCTTCCTTCTTCCTTGTTCTTGGCCGCGGGTTTGAGGAGAGAAAATGGAGGAAAATTTGTGTTTTTCTTCCTTTCTTGGCTATATATAGAAGATGGAAATTCGCGGGGAAATGAAAGTTTCGCGAATCTGATTTTTCCGGCGTCATTCTCCGTGAATTAATAGATATGTTTTGGCAAAAGAATTCCAAATCTATAAAGAGGTCTCCTTGTATTTTTGGCAACTAATGCATAGTCGGTGTAAAACTATTTTACCCGATAAGTTGCTTTTTGCATCGAATGTCGGAATAGAAAACTTCCTTCTGAAGAAAGATTGAAATCATCAAGAGAAATGGGTGTACGCGTGTAGAATATTCATTTGAAGCTCTGAATAGAAAAAGTCTTCATTGTCGAGTAATTCTAGGGTTTTGAAATACCAGGGTTTCTGTTTCGGCAAACTTCCGATGATTGGACTCGGACGTTCGTAGATCCTAGAGTTTCCCCTCGAAACGATTGTGATATATGGAAAAAGAGAAGTTCTAACATTTCTCTGAAGATTTTTGGAATTAACTTCCGTCGTGCCTAAAAGTGAAAACTAGCTATATACTAGGGTTTCTGACCTAGGTTTAAGCGTAAAACGATCGTGCTATAACTTTTATCGATTTCGATACAATCCTTTGACTTTTCCTGAACTTTCTCCTTCATAAATTTATTTCATTTGGTAAACTCTTGTTCAGGTTTCCCTTCACGATACATCAACCCTAATCGTGAATAGGATTCTTTTCACTTAGCATAAGCTTAAAAACTTGGGTCTTACAGTAGTAGTTAGTCAGTTAAGCTAACGAATTCTCACATCACACAACCCACCAAAACACCTTGGCCAATCTCAAACATCCGTATATGCACAGTTCTCTGAGGGGACACACTGTACAACCCTCAATTCACGGGCAGACACACAGTCATCCCAAGGGGACCTACAGTACACCCTTAATCTCAAGGAGACTGCAGTCAACCTTATCACATGGAGCTGCAATGATCCACAAAAATCTCCCTCGAGTGCAAGTAACCGTTTGTCTCTAACGACACCATCGTTCTCATGGTCATTAGTCTTAACTAGACCTATGTTCCATTAATTCACATTTACTTGCAAGCGATTAAATCTCGTTTCTCTTTGTTTAAGGCTCTAAATTCAACGTAGTGTCTTACAACATACGTCGAATAAAATAACAACAAAACAATCACAACCACAGTGGGAATTACAGCTGGATGAGCGACCCTTTTCACGATTACTCGAAGAAGCATAAAACATCGTATATGCATGAACATAATCATAATTTTCAAGCCTTTCAAACACACAATCATGGCAAATTAATCAAACGAGATGTCTAACGACCTGTGCATGAAAACGAAAGGATGGCCCAAACCCTTAAAACTAGGTTCGGCTGAACCATGTATATGGCTCTAGGGTTTTACAAAAAAAAATTCCTTTCTTTTCAACCTCACAAGCGTTAGTCCAGCCCCCGAACATCAATCTAATCACCCAAATTTTCCAGATTTGAACAATGATCATGAATCATGTTGTAACAAGTGAAAACAAGCCAAACTTAGCAAGTTGTCATAGGAACTTCACATAAAATCATAGATCCATGGCAAGTACAACAATTAGAGATTAGTAAACATGGTATTAATAGCAAAAAGGTCCAGCAACTATCATGATCACAAAACTCATGCAAAAACAATCAAGATCATGGCTTTTCTCATGGCAATTCATGGCAAACAACCCTAGGCATTCTACCCTTCCTAAACCAGCCCTTACCTTGAATGAAAAGTGATGGAAAAACAAGGGTTTGGTGATGAAAAAAAATAGAGCCAAGAGCTGCTGTCCAAGATCGTCTCCTTGCTCCCCCAATCAGCTTCCCTCTCTCTCGCTCACGTCCTCTCCTTCTCTCTCGTTCTCTCTTTCTTTCTCTCTTTTCTCTTCTCTTTTCTTGTTGTGTTTCACGTGAAAATAGTATGGGAGGCACTTCTATTTCTGATTGCAAAAGAAAATAAGGTTCCCCCCCCCTCCCCTTTTTTTTGCAAAACCGGCGGCCAACACTCATGGGCTAGGGTTTTTTTTTTTTGCTTTTCTTTCCCCTAATTCTTCACTAGTTGGCCCAAGCCCAAAATCAAATGGTCCACTAATTAATCACTCATTAATCAGTAATTAACTCCCCATTATTCACTAATCATTCAGAATAAAAGCCAAACAAAACCCTCCCCCATCACACATGTAGCCGGCGGCTACAAGGAGCTTTAGGGTTCCAAAACCCTAATCTCCTTCTTCTCCCAAGCCCATGCCAAACAAGCCCACTTAGGTTTTTCTCATACTCTACCTCAGCCCACAACCTCTGATTAGATAATTAATTTGACAATTAATCACTAGTTAAAAGGATTAATACAAAATACAATTTCTTACTTTTAGCAAATTTCGTAAGAACTGTACAGCATGACCTACAGTCACTAAAAGGTGAATATCTCGGGCTACAAAGGTCGGAATGACATGAAACCGACGACAGAATTTAGCTAACACAGAGCGCTACAACTCTCATTAACAAAGCCTCTCAAGATTAGGTCGTTAAGACCTCTCAAAAATTCACACAAAGTCACGGAAAAATTTACAAATAACTCAAACATCACTAAAACTTCACTTTCATTCAATACTTCACCTAAGTGATACAATAATAAGTTTAGAGTCTTACATTTAGCGCTAAGTTATAGTCCTAGGTGGACTCTCATCATTCCTTTAGTGTTAGGAAGGAAATTCCTTACCATCAATCACCTTTCCACAAGTGCAAGGAAGGAACCTCGCACAAAACCTCTGGAGCAAATCCTCCCAAGAGGCGATATCTTTTTGTTCATCAAACCAAGCTCCAGCTCCCCTTGTCAAGGAATAAGGGAAAAGCTTAATCTTTAACTCATCATCTGTCACTCCTTCCTTCTGGACAAGAGATCTAGCTTGGGTAAACTTGACCATGTGGGCATGGAGATTCTCGTACTTCGACCCCCCATACTTGTTTCCACTAACAAGGTTGATGAGAGCCGGATGGAACTCAACATCTTTTTCTTTAACCTTGGGGTCGCTTCCGGAATATTGGGCAAGCTCTTGATCACATCACAAACAAAGTCATTAACAAGGTTAGTTTCTAACATGGGGTTGAAAACAGAAAACCTTACCTTGTCCTTTCCAACACGGAGAATGAGCTGACCCTTATCAACATCAATCTTAGCTCTACCAGTAGCTAAGAAGGGTCGGCCAAGAATGAGAGGAATCTTCTCATCCTCTTCCATATCAAGCACCACAAAGTCCACGGGGAACATGTACTTGTCCACCTTTACCATCACATCTTCCACAATCCCATATGGTGTTTTTAGGGATTGGTCCGCCATTTTTAAGGAGACCATAGTCGGGGTGACTTCTCCTAAATTCAGCCTTTCAAACATGGAAAGCGACATCATGTTGATGCTCGCTCCTAAGTCATATAGTGCTTCCACTTCCGACGATCCTTAAATCTCCACCGGAATAGTGAAACTTCGGGGGTTTCTCCTCTGTCTTGGCATTTTTCCTTGCAAAATAGCACTACATTCTTCGGTCAACATCACTGTTTCATCAACCTCCTTCAAACTTCTTCTCTTGCTTAAGATGTCATTCATAAACTTAGCATAAATAGGCATTTGTTCCAAAGCATCAGAAAAAGGAATATTGATATGGAGTTTCTTAAAAACATCAAAAAACGTGGAAAACTTCTTGTGCATGTTCTTCTGGGCCAATGCTTTAGGGAACTGAACCGTGCTAAGTTTAGGAACAGGATCATCCATCACTCTCGCTTTGATAGGAAAAACAACTTCCCCCTCAACTATCTTCTCACTTTTTCTCCCTCTATTTTTTTTATCTAATTATTTCAACACTCTCCCACTTCTAGTGGTTATAACAGAGGCATTTTCTTGCTTAGGATTAGGGATTGTATCGGAAGGGAATTTAACTTGAGGCTTCTCAGCTATTTGCTGGGCCAGCTGGCCAAATCGGTTATCCAAATTTTTTATAGCCGCCTCTTGGTTCTTGTAATTATTTTAAGTCCGGTTGATGAAGCTCTCAACTAGCTCCTCCAAGCTCTTCTTACTACCACCACCATCAACTTCAACTCGCTTTTGCTGTTGTCTTGAGGTTTAGCCTTGGACACCTCGATTAGGAAATTGTCTTCGAAAGTTACCTCCTTGTCCATTGTTGCCTTGCCTCCAAGAGAAGTTGGGGTGGTTTCTCCATATAGGGTTATAAGTATTAGAAAACGGGTCATTTCGAACTTGACCCATGATCTTGACTTCTTCTAATCTAGTCTCGGTACAACTTTCACTACCACGAGGCCCTCCACAAGTCACACACTCCACCTTAGCTACTCTCGCACCGACCACCTTGGTCGCCTTCATTTGGTTCTGAATTTCAGCCATTTGCTTGGAGAGTTACTTGTTGGAGGCAATGAGTTTATCATAGGCTTCAATTTCTAACCCTCCTCTTCAGGCTTGGCGTTCATTGTTAGAGTTCATGGCTCTCACAGCCATCTTTTCAATCAATTCATACCCAACTTATGGAAGAAGGGCATCGAACTCTCCATTTGAAGCCGCATCCAAACCAAACCTCGAAGAGTATTGGAGATCATAATAAAACTTTGTCACTTGCTCAGCTTGGGTGAGGTTGTGTTGAGGATTCCTCAAGAGCTTCTTGAAATGCTCCCAAGCTTCATAAAGGTTCTCGTCAGCAGATTGAGCAAATTGTAAGACCAAGATTTGGTTCTGTGTACATCTCTAGGTTTTGATAATAACATGCATATATTGTGAGTATGAATGACTTTGGTACTCAAACGTTTGTCTTTTGTATTCATCAAAAGTCAAAGGCCAAAGTGTTGACCACTAAACCAGTTCTGTCACTTACTACGTTCAAATGAACGGTAGTTTACTGCTTCAGATGTTCTGAAGATTAAAGCTCTGATGTGGGATCTGGAGAATCAAGAGCTAAAGACTCTGAAGGCTAGAAGTTCTAAAGTGAACGGTCAAAGACTCTAAAGACTTAAAGATTTTGAAGACCCACGAAAGCTGGCTCTGAAGACCAAGTGTTTCTATTCTGAAGACAGGATGTTCTGAAGGGAACGCTCCAGAAGTTGAAGACTTGAAGTTCTGAAGATCCAAGCATCCTCGTGACTCTGACTAGAAGCTTCACAAGTTCACAACTGAAGCGCGCCTCTGAAGATCAGAAGTCAACTGTACAGGACAAAATGTCACTATCAAATAGTACAATAGAAGTGTACTATTCTAACCAGTCTACCTACGAGGATCAACCTCGTACGTTCTGGAATTTCCAGAAGTACCCTCCAACGGATAAATTCTCTCAACGGAAAAATCACTTTGTGGTTGGAGTATTTAAAGGCTGAAGAAAGGAAGAAAATTACTAAGACACTGCATTGCAATACAACCTTCATTCAAGCGATAAACTCTTAGCAATCTTTTCTTCACTGTTCTTAACTTGTTTACACTCTGCTTGTTTTAGAAGCAAATCTCTTGTAAACACAACCTCAAAAATCTTGATTGTATTTTTCCTTAAGGGACCGGTTAGGCCAGTAGCCTTGAGAAGACTAAGACTTGTGTGTCTTGGTGTTTACTAGTTCTTAGGATTGTTAGTCACTGAGCAAGGTGTGCTAGTGCTGTTGTAACAACCTTTGATTAGTGGATTACCTTCATTTGATGAAGGAAGATATCACCTAAATGGGTGGACTGGATTAGCTTGAGGATTTGTTCATGTGAACTAGGATAAAATCCTTGTGTGTTTCGCTTTTTACTCTTTACTCTCCTACCTTTGAATCCGAGATTAAGTGAACCTTAAAAGAAACTATTTTTACTTCAAAACCCTATTCAAACCCTCATTTCTAGTGTTTTTCATACCTTCAATTGGTATACGAGCTAAAGTTTTGATTACCACACTTAACAGTGTTCAGTAGATCCGGGCCGGTGTGAAAAACTTTATGGTGACCACCAAAAATGGAGACCAGAAAGACCACTACAGCGCAAAACCCCCTGTCTTTGATGGTAAGAAGTTTGACTACTGGAAAGATAGAATTGAAAGCTTCTTTCTTGGATTTGATGCTGATTTTTGGGTCTTAGTTGTTGATGGCTACACACGTCCAGTTGATGAAGATGGTGTGAAGATTCCAAGAGAAAAGATGAATGGAGATCAGAAGAAGAAATACAAGGATCACCACAGAGCAAGAACAATTCTACTCAATGCCATCTCATATGAGGAATATAAGAAGATTAATGATCGAGAATCTGCAAAGTCCATCTTTGATTCTCTGAGGATGACTCATGAAGGTAACGAGGAAGTAAAGGAGACAAAGGCTCTAGCTTTTGTCAAGAAGTATGAAGCCTTCAAGATGGAACCAGGTGAATCTGTGGCTGCCATGTTCTCTAGATTCCAGATGCTCATTGTTGGGATTAGAGTACTTGACAAAAGCTACACTACTGCTGATCATGCAAAGAAGATCATCAGAAGTCTTCTTGAGAAATGGATGCCTTTGGTGAATGCTTTGAAGTTGTCCAAGAATTTGAACAAGATAAGTCTGGAGGACCTGGTAAGTATCTTGAGAAGCCATGAGATAGATCGTGCTGAGCATTTACCTCAAATGAAGCAAAAGTCCATAGCTCTAAAGTCAAGACCTGAGAAGGCCAAAGCTCTTCAAGCTGAAGAAGAATCAGAAGAATCCACTGAATATTCTGATGAAGATGAGCTCTCATTGGTATCCAGAAGGCTCTACCGTATATGGAAGCATAGGCAAAACAAGTACAAAGGATCAACAAAAGCTAAAGGAAGACAAGAGTCTTCAACTGGTCAACGGAAATCTTCTGGCAAAGAAATAACTTGTTTTGAGTGCAAGGAGTCGGGGCATTACAAGAATGAGTGTCCTAAGCTGAAAAGAGAAAATAAGCCTAAAAAGAATTTCAAGGCTAAGAAAGGGCTCATGGTGAGTTTTGATGCCTCAAGATCAGAAGAAGAAGATTCTGATGATGAAGTTGTCGAAGCACTCATGGCAGTAACAAAGGACAAGGAAATATAGTCAAAAGATGAGTCAGCATCAGAAGCTGAGTCAGACTCTGAAGATGAAAATGAGGTATTCACATCCTTTTCACATTCTGAACTAAAACTGTTTTATCTGAGATTATGGGTAAATATGATTCGCTTCTGACTAAGCATAGATGTTTGAAAAAGGAATTTATTGCTGCTTCTGAAGTCACTGCTAAAAATGAGAAAACGATTTCTGATCTAAATGAAAAGAACTTCTTCTTAGTCAACTCTAACTATTATGGCTCATGGTGACTTTTTGTAAGACCCGGTTTTAGGGCATATTATTTTAATAATAATATTGAATAATATTCTGTGAATTATTTGTGCTATATGTGATACTATGCCTTTAGAAAGGGAAATTATTTTATTAAGAACATCATTAGACCTTAATAATATCTAGATGACGATGTACTCGTCATTACGGTCATTTTGGCTGTAATATTGCTAGGGTTATTTTCCGACGACTTTTAGGTCAAAATCGGCCCGATAGCGGGGATGAGCTGGTGAATCGAGTCGAAGAGGACGATCATGTGGGCCACACCTCATGGGGAGGTGCTGGGCATGATTTTAAGAATATTCTATGAGGGGATATTCCTTTGTTTTATTTCTGAAGGTTTTATTTAATAAAATGGGTTTTTATTTAAATAAAATGTATTTAATTATTTTTAAACCTATGGTTTATTAGATAATTAATTCTGAAAAGTATTTTTGAGTTATTATGAGAGTGGTGCACGAAATTTGGAGCCAAAATTATTGATAAGGTATTGAATTCAAAATTGAGTTTTAATGTATTAAGGGTGGAAATTGTGCAATTAATACATTAATTATTTTAGGGTTTTATTTAAATTATTATTTTAAATATTTTTGGGTGAAAATATGATGAAGATGGTGAGGTTGGACGGCCAAGAGCCTTGGAGGAGAAGTAAGGAGACTTTTTTTTCCAATTATTTCCTTATTTAACTAGGTTTTTATGAAAGGAGTGATTTAAGAGATTGATTTCTTTTAACTTTCAATGAATGAGAGGATTGAGTTTTTTTTATAAAAGGAAGGGATTATTTTATTATTCAAATTATATTCAGATTTATTTATAAAAGTGATCACTATTTTTATTCAAATATTAGGAGATAGGAGTTATTTTTGAAAACACTAGAAAGGGTGATGATGGTCGCCGACCACATTAGGATTAAGGGGGGGGGTTTATTTATTTATTTTTAATTATTAATTAAGAGGAATTAAATGCTTTAAGTTGGGCTTGGGAAAAATTTGTGAAAAACACTTGCCCATTGTGTGTAGCCGCCGGTTTTACAAGGGAAAGGGAGGGTTTTTTTTTTCTTTTCTCAAGCCAAGGAGGAGGGAAAAATAGAAAGGCTAGCATACAACTTTCACGTATGTTTTCCAGAAGAGAGAAAAGAAAACTTTAGAGAAAAAACTAGGGTTTTGAGAGAGGAAAAGAAGGAGCCGCCACCCTAGGAGGAGAATAGAGGAGCCGAGAGAGAGAGAGAGAGATCAAGGGAGGAGAGAGGAACTTCGAGCAGAGGAGGAGAGCAAGGATCATCTCTTCATTCTTCATCTTTTCTTTCTCAAGTTTAATGTAACACCTTGATTTCCGGGTGCCAGTTTAGTAACCAAAAATAACTCTACGCGGAAAACAGGTAATTTTTTTTCGTTTGACTCCTTTTAAATCAAGCAATAGAAAATAAAGACATAGCCCAACCACTAAACTAACCAATATACATCAAATATAAACATGTACAACCTCAGTTGCACTTCCACGTCACGCGCACTCGCAGTGACTCCAAAGTAGTGTGCCCGTAGGCAAATATTTACAGATACAGAAGTGTGAGTAAGAAAGTTTATAATTACAACCCACTAGGAGAAAGTCGGCCTCAAAATGGCCTAAGCAAAGACCCCTATGGTCCGACTGACTCACTGTGATCCCTCAGTAAGAGAACCACACAAAAAGTCATGCGTCGGGAACCTACCCTGTCCCAAAAGCAAAACGAATCAGAGCTCTACACAAAACATGACGCTAGCCTAACCTACCCTCCCAGCTCAGCTCATAGCTCCTCCTCCTCCTCATCGCTGCTCGGCGAGTAGCTCTCCCCACTGCTCTCGGAGTCAGAGTCGGAATCCACCGTATTCATCTCGGTGTCCAAGTCCACGACCTCCCTCCTAACTGTCCTGCGCACCGTCCTAGTCGAGCCGGTCTCCACATCCACCTCTCCTGTAAGAACATCCTCCTCCACCACCCTAAGCAAGGGGTCCACACGGTAGCCGTGCGGTGAAGAGAAAGAAAAGAGACGTGAGGCAGATGGGACGACAGACTCCCTCTTTGGCCGCACAAGCCTAGAGGACGACGCCACGTCGGTAGGATCAATGGCAGTAGCAGGAGGTGGCGCAACAGGTGCAGCAACAACAGGCTCAATCTCCGTTGGGTCCTCATCATCAGAAGGTGAAGTCGGCGGTGGTGCAAGTGGTCCTCGACCAGAGCCTGGTCCACAGTGAAATGAAGTTAGCAAGTTGAAGCTCAGCTCCATGCGTCGTAAAGCTCCCTTCGATAGACGTCCACGCTCGTCAGTTCGGTCCTCCATGACCCTTCCCCGGTACGTCGCCCGATGACCCACAAGATAGATCACCCAAGCGGTGGGGCATGTCAGTCAACCAGCTCAAACCTGATCACCCCCGAGGGAGAGACCATCGAAACCCAATCCACCGTCGACGTCTGGCAGCAGGCCGACCGCCCAAACACAAACATGAAACCAAAGCCAAGGCGCTAGGGTCAACTCACGGAAATAAGTAGATATGCACTCAACATGTGATATGGGGTATAGATATATATATGTTGAAATATAAATATAAAGGCTTAATTGCATCTTTGGTCCCTGACATTTATAAAAGCCACGATTTTGGTCCCTCATCTAATTTAATTACAAAAATCATCCCTCACCTAACACTCTGTGAACAAAGTTGGTCCCACCGTCAATTTTTTAACGGAAGAAGCTTATGTGGTGTTTGAAAACTTAGGTGGAAGTGCCACTGGAGAGAGGGAGGCACATGCCTCTACATCTCAGAGGAAAAAACAACAAAAAAACTCAGAGGAATAGGACACAACCTCAATCCCAGCGTTCCAACAACTAGGCCTCCCAACAGCAAAGCTTCACTATGAGATAAAAAAAACAGCCGAGAGGAGAGGAAAAATCGATTCTGACGCCAGTGGCACTTCTACATAAGCTTTCAGACGCCACGTAAGCTTCTTCCGTTAAAAAATTGACGGTTGGACCAACGTTGTTCACGAAGTGTTAGGTGAGGGACGATTTTTGTAATTAAATTAGGTGAGGGACCAAAATCGTGGCTTTTGTAAATGTCAGGGACCAAAGTTGCAATTAAGCCAAATATAAATAATCCTAGCATGTTATTGGCTCTAACAATGCTTCAATAAATCAACCAGCACACAATTCCTGTCAGAATGAATGTATGCGTGAAATGCAATCAATATGATCCGGATATATGTGACGCGTTCCCGTTCGCCACAAGTGAAGCATTCCCGTTCTTCACTATGGATGAACCATTCCCGTTATTCATCCTTGGTGAACCATTCCCGTTATTCATCGTATGATGAACCATTCCCGTTATTCATCATTAATGCATTGGTGAACCATTCCCATTATTCACCATGAGATGCACAGGTGAACCATTCTCGTTATTCACCCGATTGATGCAATATGTTTAGCTAAACATCGAATCGTCCTCAACACATAAGTGTTTAGCTCAAACCCAAACTCAAAACAAACCCAAGAGTTAGTGTCGGTCAATACAACACAACTCGGAGTTAGTGTCGGCCAATACAACACAACTCCAATAACAAAACCCAAAATCAAAGCCAGAGTCAGTGTCGGTCAATACAACACGACTCGGAGTTAGTGTCGGTCAATACAACACAACTCCAACAACACCCCCAAGAGTACTAGAGTACTCGGTGACTTTCAATCATCACCGTAGCTCACCTCAGTGGCTTTCCCCAATTCCAATAACTCTCCAAGCTCACAACAAAAGTCGACTTTTCCCCGTCTTTCGCAATCATTTTCTCCTTTAGGTTCCCTATAATTATTCGTTTAGTAAAAACGGTTCGAATTGGATTAGTCAGGTTATGAGTTTATTTCTCAAAGTCTAAGTCTCCCAAAGTCTCTAGTTTTCGAAATTCTAATCAATCTAAGTTTTCCAAAAACCCTCCAAAAGAAGTTTCCCAGGGAAAGTCTAAGTATTCAAACGAATCCCAACGAATGGCTAAGTCTCAAAACCCTTATTTGAACTTGCCTAGGGTTGTTCATCCAACCCGAAATATCAAAGATCACCAGATCAATGAATCTCCACTCCGAAGTCGCGTCAAAAAGCACAATCCAACAATATTACAATATCACAAGTTATGGAAAAACATCATAACATCAACTCATCATCATAATCAACATCAGATAAAGCATAAGTCGAATTCATCGACGCCTATCATGCAGTCATAGCTAATAGTAAGTTGCCCTAACCTCGAGCTGATCCAGCCTCGCAATCAAAGTCTCCTTCACAGGAATGCTTTGAAACTCCCAAAGTTCCTTCAACTGAACCTCGGAGAAAAACAAAGCAGAATCCAAACAAAATCGATTAGTTCGATCGCAATACAATACATAAACGATAGACCAAGCATTAAAGCTTCGGAATACGACAATCGGATACGAAAAGACAAGTTTTCAAAAACGAAAACTCCCCCCCTCCTCACTACATAGCTCACGGCCCTAAGAGAAAAAGGGCTCCGGCTCTTTTTCTTCGATCAAATCTGTTTACAAGGTATTTTTAGGGTAAAACTAAGGCAAAGAAACTGTCGGAACAATTTTCGGACAATCGGATCAAAATACGGCCGTTCAGGGGCGTTTTGGTCCAAAATAAAAGCTCAAAACCTCAAAGTTATCAGTTCGGAAAACAAATTTGACAGCAATGATCCTAACGACATTCATGACAACAAATCCTAAAGGCACAATGTAACACCCCGATTTCGGTGGCGTCACTTTAGTAACCAAAAGTAAACTTTATGCGGAAAAACGTGAATATTTTTTTTTTTCGATAATAACTAAGACAAGACTGAATTAAATAAAACCCAAAAGCGAAAAGCAATAGAACTAATATACAATATATAAACAGCCCCCGCTGTAAGTAACAACCTCGTCACGAGTAACCTCCAGTGACGGAAAGAAAACTGTAACGCCCGTAGGCAATATGGACAAACCAAATAAAAAGGTGAAGTGTCCGCAACACCATCCCTCAAAACTGAGAATAAGTCAGCCCAGATGGCCTAAAACAAGACCTCCTAAGTCCAACCAACTCCCTGTGATTCCCGTAAAGAAACCACACAAAAAGCTATAGGTGGGAAACTACCCTGTTCCCAAAGGAACAAATGATGTTCAGAGCTAGGACTCTACTCCTACACTAATCCCATCTCGAGGAGCTCACACTAACACTCAATACTACATGCTAGCATGATCGTCGTCCGAATTCGAAATCCAGAACGACCTAGTCTACATACACCATCCGTCCTCCTCTCGCAACCGCGATACGCTCCAGTTCCCGCATTCACAAGGTCTCACGCCTCAGTGAAGCTTCTCGGCTCATCCCTTGGATGGCTAAACCAACTGCTCCCAGAGCACAGGAGTATCAACATACTCACAACTTCTTAACATTCTCATTACTTGGGATCCGACGACACTTCTCGCTTTCCACAACTAAGATTTGCATCCAAAGCTTCCTTTCGAGGTTAACGCCATTACTTAAAGATTTAGAGGTTGTTTAATGTCTTATGAGTTTTCTTTTCAAAATAATATCCTTTTAGTCTTATCGCAAATCCTATAAGTTCTCGGGATCTCCAAATCCCCAAATGACTCCAGAGAATGTCTCGATCCATAAACATCATAACAAGGCCCGAATCTCATTCGTCCTATCAAGCTTCCCCCAAAACTCTCAAAATAAAATCGGCATGACCTGCCCGCTATCCTCACCATTCAGAATCTCAGTTTCTAGTGCAAAGCATATTTAAATCATCACAATCAACAACATGTCATATATCCATAAATCTCATCATAAACACTTAACACTTAGCGTATAAAGCATGCACCACACATCCTAGATTACCCACATAGCACATAGCATGTAAGTCAATCTCAAAAACATTCAGTAGATGAATCATCTACATTGTCAGCCGAAGCCTCAGAAAACATTTTCCAATCATACACAATCCAGTGCATAAACAATAAACAATGTCGAAAACATCGACCCTAAGCATTAACTAGAGATTCAGTGAGAAGCCCTCACCTGCAGATTCTCCAGGACGATCTCCTAACACTTGTTCACAATCAAAGGCTTGCTCCTCTGGGAATTCCTCAAAATCACCTTTAGAGCAAAACCACATAAATACTATCAGAATCTATCGAAAACTAAGCTATCGATACTTACTAAGGTTACTCGAAGTAATCTATACTCTAAGGTACGATAATCTAGCGCGAAAAGACAAGTTTTCGGAAAAGGAAATTTCCTCCTCCCCCTTTAATAGGTTCGGCCACTTTGTGCAATTATGGGGCTCGATTTTTCTTCGATCAAACTTGGTTCCTATGCTTTCATAAGCCGTAACTAAGGGTATTCTGAACTCGGAAAAATTATCGGATCAAAAACTGTCGCAGGGGTATTTTGGTCATGATTTTTAACTTAGGATTTTTCAAAACTGAAATCCCAAAAATAAAATTTTGCAGGGACGTCACCAACGACGTTTATGACAACTAATCCTACTAGAACTAAGCTAAGGCGATAGTTTTCAGCCTAAAGGTTGAAGCTTTACTCCAAAAACTCCAAAAATGGGTATTTTAGGCTAAAATTGATTCCGGCGGAATTCCGGCGACATAACGGAAAATCTAACCCGGCAGAAGTGATCTTGGGCACATAAGGAAGAGGTTTAGAATCAGAAATGAAAGATTCAGGATAGTTTTGCAAAAACCCATAAACTATCCGCTCAGAAAAGTCTACAGAAAAGCTATGGAAAAAGCGATCAGAGGTAAGGATTAGCGACTATACCTCGAAACCTTGAAGCAGCAACTAACGGATCAACGATCAAGCAAGTAATGAAGAAAATTCTTCTTCCTTCTTCCTTGGATGAACTCGCGGCCTTGAGGAGAGAAAATGGAGGAGTTTTGTGTTTTTTTCTCACTTGTTTGCTATATATAGAAGATGGAAATTCGCGGGAAAATGAAAGTTTCGCGAATCTGATTTTTCCGGCGTCATTCTCCGTGAATTCTAAGATAGGTTTTGGCGAAAGAATTCCAAAACTAAAATGAGGTCTCCTTATATTTTTGGCAACTAAAGCATAGTCGGTGTAAAACTATTTTACCCGATAAGTTGCTTTTTGCATCGAATGTCGGAACGGAAAACTTCCTTCTGAAGAAAGATTGAAATCATCAAGAGAAATGGGTGTACGCGTGTAGAATCTTCATTTAAAGCTCTGAATAGAAAAAGTCCCCATAGTCGGGTGATTCTAGGGTTTTGAAATACCAGGGATTCGGTTTCGGCAAACTTCCGATGATTGAAATCGGACGTTCGTAGATCCTAGAGTTTCGCCTCGAAACGATTTTGATATATGGAAAAAGAGAAGTTCTAACATTTCTCTGAAGATTTTTGGAATTAACTTCCATCGTGCCTAAAAGTGAAAATTAGCTATATACTAGGGTTTCTGACCTAGGTTAAGCGTATAACGATCGTACTATAACTTTTATCGATCATGATGTAATCCTTTGACTTTTCCTGAACTTTCTCCTTCATAAATTTATTTCATTTGGTAAACTCTAGTTCAGGTTTCCCTTCACAAACATCAACCCTAATCGTAAATGGAAATCTCTTCCACTGATCCTAAGCTTAAAATCTTGGGTCTTACACACAAAGTCAGATTACGACTTTTCGACAATAAAGTTTCGAAATGTGCGACAAAAAGGGTTTTGAATCAGTTTTTCAGATCCTGGACAACTCGATCACAATCGGCGAATACTGACGGAGGTTTTAGACTCTTGGGCACGTGGAGAACAAACCCCAAGCGAGAAATCTAGAAAAACGGACAGTTTTACAAAAAGCTCAAAACTTTGAGCACAGAAACGACTACAGAAACGCAGTAGAAACAGTAATCAGAGGTAAGAATCAAGTTAGTTACCTCGGTACCTTGAAGTAGGAACGAACTGCGCGAAGATCGATCGAGTTTCGGCGAAAATCTCTTCTCCCTCTCCTCTCCACAACTCACGATCCCAAGATGGAAGAAATGAAGATATTTTGCTTTTTCGACTATTTATAGGCAGGTGAAATACCGGGAAAATGAAAATTTCGCGATTTCGATTTTTGCAGCACGTTCACCAATGAATTCTAAGAGAGATTCTGGCGACAGATTTCCAGAACTCAAAACAAATCTCTGACATTTGGGAAAAACGATATCTAAAATCCCAAAAGCGGTGTAAGTTAATATGTCCCGAAAAACTACTTTTTGCTGTGATTGTCAGACGACAAAACTTCCTTCTGAAGAAAGATTGGAAACGTCGAAAAAAATCTGGCAACGCGGACGGAAACTTCGTTAAAAGTCCCGAATAGAAAAAGTCTTCATTCAGTGAGTGAATTTAGGGTTTCGAAGCAAAGAAATTAGCGTCGTCGGACTTCCGAAAAGTGAATACTATCGTGCGTATAGTCCAGGGTTCCGAAATGAAACGCTGGTCGAAGGAAAAATAAAGAGAATCTTTAAATTTTCCAAGGATTCGAAATCTCACTTAATACGTTGCTCTAAAGGCGAAATTAGCCTATTCTGGACACGCTCGCCACAAGGCAGGTGTGCAGACAACTCGCACTAATTCCTACAGCGACTACGCAACTTTCCTCAAGCAATTCCTGAACTTTCTTCTTCATTAATCTTTCTCAAACAGCAAACTCTTGTCACGCTTACACTGATTTTACGCGTGAGTCGAAAATTAACTTGTTCTGCAAATCCAGGTCTTATATTTAAGGCAAAGGTGAGGGCTTTTCCGGTCTTGGGTAGAGTCTAGGTTATGTGATGCATGTTTTGGTTTGAATGCATGAAAAGCTTTCTTGTGATGATCTTTTGTCATCTCTCTAATATGTGAAACATTGTATTGATCAAGTAGAGTCCTTTTGAACATGTTTTAGATCCAAGGTTCTATTTTTACCTTCTCTTTAGGGTGATGCCATGATCTTTAAATTCTTAGATGAAATCATGCTATACTTGAAGAATATGTTTGGATCTATGTGATAGTCTATAACATGTGTTTTAGAAGGAGTTATTTGATGATAAATATGTTGAAAAGCTTGCTGGATTTTTCATGTATTGTACGATTAAGCATGATAGCAAGATTTGATGATGCTCTAGATTGGGTGGCCGAAACCCTAGTTTGTTAGGGTTAGGCGCATGTATATTTTGTCTATGGATGCATGTATTGATGTTAGTTGCTGGACTTTGTACTTGATATGTGAAGACGCTTGTTGCCATGATTACTTGATTGAGTTGATGATGCTTGGGCCGAACCCTATTGGATCTTTGGGGTTAGGTGTTGACTATGTTTATTGATGAGAGCTTATTGATCATTTTTCTAATTCTGTGAGAAATGGGACAAAACCCTAAACCTCTTGATGACCATGGTGTGCATGATAACTAATTAAGTTACCTCTATATAATGATATTAGTAACTAAACCTAGAAATGTGAACTTCACTTGCAAATAGTGAATGTGTATGGCTATAGTGCTAGGGTATAGGCTGTGGACCATGAGAACGATGGTGCTGTTAGAGACAAACGGTATACTTGCATACGAGGGAGATTTTGTGGATTGACTGTGTGGTCTCCACGTGATAACCATGATTTAGTCATAGGATAAGGATTGACTGTGTGGTCTCCTTGAGAACTTGTGGATTGACTGTGTGGTCTCCACGTGACTTGGGTTGACTGTGTGGTCCCCTTGTGTTGTTCATCTGCGGATGATCGAGATTGGATCCAAGGTGTTGAGGTGGTTGTGTTAATGGTGAGGATGTTAGTCTAACTGACTCTGAAGTTGCTAACTCTAGAGATGAGTACTTGAGACCGATATTGATCTTATGATTATTGTGTATTTGTTTTATCTGTGATTTATGCATGGGAACCGACCCTCTATTATCTGTTATTTGTTTTGTTCTGGGGGGGGAGGCAGATGACCTTGACAAAGAGTGTGGTGCATTCTTGGGAGCTGATACTCCGTGATGAGCCACTACCGGATGACGACTACACTTCTGATGAAGAGGAAGAAGAGAAAGAGGAAGAGGCCAAGGAATAGGGTTGGGTTGAGAGTCAGTTATTTTCTTTTTGGGTTGAGAGTACCGAGTTTGGGAACCATTGAACCACTACTTTATTTCGTTTGGATATTTTACTTTGATGTAATTTACTTTGATTCCAAACATATATTTCATACTATTTCAGATGGTCATTTGGAAAGTTTTGCGATGTCGACTATTTTCCGCGTTTTAAAAAGGTTAAGTTTCAAGAGTTTCGCAATAAATGAACCTTTGTCACTAATTGAAGGTTAATAATTGAATCGACGAACATTCTTTACTAAAATTAGAATATTTGGTTATTGTGTGACACTCGAGAAATCGGGGCGTTACACTTTTGTGGTAAGTCATTTGGAAGTAAGGAATTTCCTTCCTAACATCAAAGGAATGAGAGTCTACCTTGGACTATAACATAGGGCTGAATGGGAGACAACCCATTGTTTTATTTTTGTTAAAAATGCTTTAGGATAGTTTTTTTCATTTTACAAAGGGAAAAAGAAAAAAAAAAAGCAATTTTGCATTGGGCAGGGCGCTCTGGGCTGGCGCTCAAGCGCCAGCCTGCCTGTAGCATTTGTTTTGCTGGTCACCCAGGGCGCTCAAGCAGGAGCGCCCCTATCTAGCGCTTGAGCGCCCAAACACGCACACACACACATATTTTTTTAGTTTTAAACTCATCTAACTCTTCATTTTCCCACTTTCTAACTTCCCTTTCTCTCTAAAACTGCCTCCCTCTCTACTTATACCCATTTCCTACTCCTCCCATCTCACTTACACACACTTTTGCTCACTCCCCTCTTCTTAAGTTTGCATTCCCTCAAGAGCATTTCACTTGCACCCACTCACTCCAAGTTCAAGGTAAGTTCCATTTTTTCACTTTCTTCCATCTATTTTCATGGGTTTGCAATTGTATGACTCTTGGGGGTTATGGGTGAGTGATTCTAAGCCTGTGCAGGTTGGGATGGGATTGTTTCTGCTTTTCATGGGTGTTTTATGCCAAATTTAGTAATGGGTATGAGGTTTTGTGAGAATTGGGTAGTTAGGTGGTAGTAGTGTTGTTTAGCTTTGTTTTCTACTTGATTCTGGGCAAGTGCTTTGTGGTTGTTCTCTTTTCCTTGCCATTTTCACTAGAAAACTTGATTGGGTGCTCTTAGGGGGTTCAAGTTTTAATTTTTGTACATATTTCTTTTTATCGTTGATTTTTATTTTTGACTAACATGACTAATGGTTTTGTGCGGCTTGTGGTTGTGCTAACTTTTGTGCAGATGCCTGCTAAGAGAGCAAGATATCCCACAAGGGCCGCAGGGTCCTCCTCCACTTCCCATAACTTTGACCGCTCCCGCTTCTTATCGGCAAAGAAGGAGGAATTCTATCAATCCGTCCTAGCACACAAGGGGTGTGTGAAGGAGCGAGGAGTATTCTTAGGAATGGAAGGAGAGACCCCCTCGATGTAAGGCCCTAAACTCATTTTGTATTATTCAAGTGAAAAATTGAATAAAAATGAAAGTTTTAACAAGGTTTGAGTTTTGACAGATTCTGGCTGTCACCTTGTGTGAATTTGTAAAGGGTCTTAACGACCTCATTTGGGAACATGTCCTTCATGAGAGTTGTAACCCTTTAAGTTAAGAAAATTCTTGAAGTGGAAATAGGTGATGCCGACCTCTGTAGCTCGAGATATTCGCGTTTTAGTGACCGTGGTTCTGGCTGTACAGTGTCAGCGAATTAATCGAATTGTTTTTCTTTTAATTCCGAGTTTGCTTGTAAATTTACTAAAAAGGGTTTAGGTTTTAAGTAGGTTCAGACCTGATTAAGTGTGTGATTAGTGGGTCAAGGTAGATATGGGTTTGGGCTTAAGTGAAAAGAAAGAAAACAACCCTAACCCATGGGTTGTGGTCCGCGGGTTGCATGGGGTATTAAGGGGGAAAACCCTTATTTTTCCTTCACACTCAGAAACACAATTGCACCCACACCATATTCACGTAATACACTGAGGGAAAAAGAGAGAGAAGACGAGTGAGAGAAGGAGGAGTCGCCGCCCCTAGCCCCATCACCGCCGTCGAGTGCCGCGCGTAGGAGGGAGAGTTCGCGAGAGAGAGTGAGACCGCGAGGGAGGAAGAAGAAAGAAAGGGACTTGGACAGCAAGGGACTGAAGTAGTTCTGAACCTGCATTCTTTTCCCTTTTCAGAACAAGGATTCAAGGTAAGGGTTGGTTCTTAGGAAAAGGGTAGAGTTAGGGCTTTACCATGATTGTTTTGTGATGTTGTGATTCTTGGCATGCTTTTATGAAATCTTGTTGAGTGTTGTTGGTTCTGGAAATTAAAGCATGTTATGAGACACATGTTATCTGGATTTTGTTGTTGGAACATAGTTTAAAACCTTGTGCTTAATTGGTTTATAAATTAATTTAGAGGCGGAAGTTCTCTGCCAGTTTTTTGTACTGGACTGCGGACTTCAGGGCCTATTATCACTCGTTTCTGGATCTCGAATGAAACAGTGTTTAACTAGAGAGTTGTATATCTTTAAAATAGCTTTCCAAAAAGGTATCATACGTGAATTTTGGTTAAAAGATGCATTCTGTAGACCAGTTTCAATGAATATTGTTACTGCTGTCAAAAGCTAAGTTGCGAAAATGTTTGAAGTTTTTGTTTAGGAACATGTGATTAGGAGATGCTATGAATTGTATGTGAATAAGCTTGTGAATATGTTCATGATTGTCTATATGTTAAGCATGATCTTACTTGTGAAGTTTTTGGAAGGTCGCTCATCCAGTTGTAATCCCTTCTATTGTGTCTTGTATGTTGTCGTTTATTTCTAATTCGCCGTTGACATAAGACTCTAGGACTGACTTTAGAGCCTTAAATACAAAGAGAATGAGACTTAACTCGCTTGCAAGTAAATGTGAATAATCGGTCATAGGTCTAGTGTAGACTATGGTCCATGAGAACGATGGTGCCGTTAGAGAAAAACGGTAGCTTGCACGCGAGGGAGATTTGTGGATCAGTGGATCCTCATGAATTGGGTGACTGCGGTCACTGTAAGAATTGTGATTTGTGGATCATTGCGTATCCATGTGATTGTACATCTACGGATGTATGTGATTGGCCAAGGAGTTTGGGTGGGTTGTGTGATGTGAGGAAACTTTAGTCTAACTGCGAGTAGGTTACTAACTCAATTAGTGCTATTAATACAAGAGAAGTTATGACATGTGGTTATGTTCATATGATGAAAGTTTATATGAGATGTGATTATGTTTATGCATGATTTGTCGTGGAACCTGACCCTTGCACTACTTGTTTATGTGTTTATTTGGGGGGGAGGGGTAGATGGTCGTGAAGATAACGGCGACGACTCATTCTTGGGAGCTGATACTACGTGACGAGCCACTACCAGATGATGACTACACTTCTGATGAAGAGGAAGAAGATAAAGAGGAAGGGGCCAAGGATATGGTTGGGTTGAGAGACATCCATTTTTCCTTTTGGGTTGAGAGTACCGAATTTTGGAAGTATTGAACCATTACTTTATTTTAGTTGGGATAGTTTAACTTGATGTAATTTACTTTGAAGTTTTCTTTCGGATATTTATTTCATACTCTTGTCAATGATTAATAAAGTTTGAGGTGTACGTTGATGATTATTTCCGCAAGTTTGAAATGGTTAAGTTTATAGAGTTTTCGTAAAATGAACCTTTGTCATTTAATTCAAGATTAATAATTGAATCGACGAAAATTCTTTACGAAAACTACGTTATTTGGTTACTGTGTGACACTCAAGTAATCGGGGCGTGATGTCCTGGTTTAGAGGTGATGTCATTGACTATGGAGCGGAGAGGAAGCCATTTTCCCATGGAGGAATTCCAGGTCCTATGACTTGCTTTCAGATCGCTCTTCTGAGTTCTTGAGGGATCTGGAAGTGGTGGTGGTTAGGCCCGGGAAACATTGGGAGAAGCATGACAGGGGGCACATCACCTACTTACTAAGGCAAAACATGACACCGCTGGCTCGTGTGTGGGCTGAATTTCTGCAGGACTCATTGTTTCCTAGCTCCCACAAATCGGAAGTGAGAGCGGTGGTCCTAATTGCAATCTATTGCATCATTAGGGGCCACCCAATGGACGTGGCAAAAATTATTCTTGAGAAGATTTACTCACACTACAATGTGAGTAAGGAGAAGCCGCATCCCATCTTTCCTCACTTGATTAGTGCTTTGATCCATGATATCAAGGAGAAGGCTAGGAGACCCACTTTTGCTGTGCAGCAGAGGTTGTTGGTTTCCCCCATTCTGAGCAAGGATCGGGTGAACCAACTCTTTCAAGAGTGGATGTCTAGGATGCCTCAAGAGGATGAGGAAGAAGAGGATCCTGTGGAGCCAGCGGAAGAAGAGGAAGAAGAAGAGGAGGTAAATGAAGTTGTGAATGAGGTTGTTACTCCACCTCATGCTGACCCTTCACCGGCTTGGATGGAGACCGCTTTCGGGCGGATGTTCATGAGACAAGATCGCCTTCACAGGGATCTTGATCTCCATTGGAGGGGAGGAAGCACCTCAGATCCTAGGTACCATGGCCCAATGGACTTCAACACATTGGAGCAAGGAATGATTGACTTGAGCATAATGCATGACGCCGGTGTTCATCCGGATTATGGTGATGGAAGGGGTGACCATTACCCCATGGAGTGATTGTGATGAGGTACCTCTATGCTTAGTTTAGGTCATGCATCTTGAGCATATCTTCCATTTATAGATTTTGTTTTCATTTTATCATGCATTGTTTAGTTAGCTTTTAATTTTTGTTCTTGGGTCTTGTACTTCCCTATACTCACATGTCTTTTGTGCCCGCAAGTTGTTCTCTTACTTTTGTCGGTTTTGAAAAATTGTTTCTTTTTGGATACTCAAGTTGTTTTGGGGATGAGTGATTGTATGTTTGGGGAAGAGAGGAGGAGACTTCGGTCTTCCGAGTGTTTCTTTAGAAAGGAGTTGGTATGAGTCCATTAAGGGTCTATCTTTGACCCTTCACCATAAAATTTCCCTGGAGGATCCTGACTCATTTGCGATTCTTGGTTCTGTGTTGATTTCACTCATAGCATGCTTAGTGATTCTTGCTTCATTCTTGAGACTTATAGGATTTCTTGAGATTCTGAATTTGTTGGTTGAACATTATCCTTAGTTGCCCCATTTGAGCTTTATTGGAGAATTTGTTGTAGCCAAATGATTGGGGTGGATATTTGGTTGGATTATTGGGGAGTGTTGGTCCTTGATTTGTTGTTATGGAGCTGAATAAGTTGCAAAAAATTAGTCTCTTGCCCCAAGTAAAAAAATTGTTGAAAAAAAGAAAAAGAAAGAACTCCTAAACAAATGTAGGAGTTGGAAAAGAAAAGAAAAAAGTTGAAAAAAGAGGGTCAAGAGACTTGTGCAGAAAAGTTTAATTGTTGAAAGCTCCGGGGGTACTAAGTCGGGACCACACTCATTGTGCTTTGAAGCCTAGATTTCCTTAGGAACCACCCACCATCAAGGTTAACCAAGCCAACGTTTCAACCTTTTGAAAGTCTCTTTGAATTTTGCATGTTTGATCTTTGTTGCTATTTTGTGAATGACACCCTGAACCTATGAACTCGCTTGTATGCTCTGTGCACTAGATTTATATCTCATCCTAGGATTTTTAGTTCTATATGCTTTCCATGAATGGGCTCAATATTCTTCTCTTTTCGAAAAGTTGCATGAAGTAGGTTGTTGGATCTTTCCTCTTGGAACCAGCTATAATTACTTTGTCCCCCAGTTTTGTGTTGGGTATCCTTAGTTAGGCACTTGTTTAGGGAGCATTTCTTGCGCTTGTGGGCAAGCGAGTGTTTTCTACGCTCGAGGGCGAGCTGTCGTTGAGTATAGTGGTGTGATGACCCTATTTTCGTAGTGTATTTAGGGTCATTTCTTTGAGTGTTTTGAGTCTTTTTCTTTGTCTCATGTGGTGTTTGATGCATTCTCATGCATTTTGATATTTATTTGAGTTTGAGTTTAGTTTTAGTAATTTTATGGTTGTATGAGGGTTCTTTTTGCATTTTTATAGAGTTTAGGACTTGCATGTGTTTTGTCATGGTTTTGTGAGGACTAAGGTGATTAAAAAGCCTTTGAATTTCTTGATTTTACTACTTGTCTTGGTTCTTTAGTGCTGCAGCAGGTTACTCTTGAAGAAAGAAGGCCAAAAGGGTGAAGAATTGATGAGAACATTCAAAGGGGGGTTACAAAAAGCTGAAAAGTCACCAGAAGCGTGTGTCTGGCGCTCAAGCGCCCTTGCCTGGCGCCTGAGCGCCAGCTGGCCAGAAGGGAATGTTTTGTTTCTGCTTCATGGGCGCTCAAGCGCCCCAGATAAATGCTTGAGCGCCCTGGCCATTTTGTTCAGAACTTCTGATTTTTACTTAGATTTTTACCAAGTATTGAAGCTTAGGAAGTGCTTTTGGGGCTTTTGAGATGCTTCCACCTTGTATTTTCCAGGTTTTCTTTACATTTTGTGTATGGATTCACTAGGCATGAGTGGCTAGTACTCTCTTTTGCTTTGGGTTCAATGTGATTTCATGAATTTCTAGTCTTAAATCCTATCCCTATGCTCTTGTTCTTGAATCTACTTTGTATTTCAATTCTATAATGCATGATTAGCTTGGGTGCACCTTTGCTATAGGCTAAATTACAATCATATCGGAAGATTGTTGTGGTTTAGGGACTTGGGTTGAAATTGATCTCTCTATGCTTGCTTCTAGGAATAGAGTGGGGGATTGGTTTTGTTGGCCTGAAAATTGCATGCTTTTAATCCTCATATAAATGACTAGGTACACAAGGAATTGGGCTTAGCTTTTAGTATGGGAGAATTGCTCATTTGAGGAATCAATGAGTGAGAGGCTATAACAACAAGGGGTTGATTCAAGGTTTCAATTCCATAGGGTAGGTTGACTAGGGAGGATTGGATGAACATTAACCCAGAGCATCTTTATCAATTGATATTTTCATCTCTTTACCATTGCTAATTTTGCAAACACTTGTTACAAACAAACAAATCCAAAATCTGAATTTTACTTGCTTTCAAAACTCACTAGTTTCAAGCTTAAACCATAATTCTCACTCACGGTCCCTGTGGATTCAATATTTAAAACCCGAAGATATCTGTACACTTGCAGATTCACCAACAGTTAACAGCTTAGGTGGCTCTATTTTTGCATAGTCATTGTTTCCACGTGGCTTTTATTATTTTTTATCATTACACATGGATTAATTAACGAAAATTAAACATTTCCTAATTCTAATTACCCCTAATCCTTAATCACAAGAGTCCAAGATCTTTCGTCCATGAAAATCCAAAGAGGTGTCTCCTTTTGCTGAGAACCCAAAAGGATCTGACCAGCTTCTTCACTTGCCGCAATAACCAGTGAAGCTTGAAGCTTGAAATCTGGTTTCAGATCTGATTGTGGGAGAAACGAACATGAATCTAAGATGCGTTCTCTCATCTCTCTCACGTTCTCGTTCTGATATGAAGGTTGTTCAATTGTTCTTGGAGTTTTGGGGCTGTGGTGGTTGCCAGATCTGGTATGGTGCATGTATTGGTGAAGTACAGAAACTCCGTCCCCGCGAGCACCGCATCCTAGAAATTTGCGAACATTTAGGTTTCTGGGTGAGTAGATCCCGTCCTACACTCTATGATTTGATGGGTTGTGGTGATGGTGGTGGTTAATATTGAACTTTAGGAGAAGGTGGTGGTGGTTTATGTATGTGTAGGATAGGAAAGAAAAGAGGATTTGAAGGTGGAACAGGTTTCTTCTCAGATCTTCCATTTTTTCTCTCAATTTCCTTCTCACCTTCTTCCCGGGAACAAAGTTTCTGGTTGCGTTTTGGGTTGAAACATGTTCTTGTGATGTAATTTCCCTAGAATACCCATTGAGCTTAGTAATCCACCAGTTTTGGGTTGTGGCTTGAGCGGTGGGATGGCGGCAGTGGTGGTTGGGTGAGATTGTGAGAGGATGGAGATGATGATCTACTTAGATCATCAGCATTCCCTCGTTGCGTGAATTAGGGATGATGAATATTGGGTTATGAAGTTGGTTGGTTTAGTGGTGTGGGTTTGCGTAAGAAAAGAGGAAAGTGGGAATAATTTGGTGGAAAATTATTTAGTAAAGTAATAATTAGTCAAAAACACGTTTTCTTGGATTCCCTGCAAAAGTTTGTATTAGTGAGAGAGAGTGAAGGTTGGTCATGAGGGGAAAATGGTTTAGTGGAGTTAAAATTTTAAAATGATGGAGTGTTTGTCAGGTTTTTGTCCCAGAAAATAATTAGAGATGAAGAAGATGGAGAGGGTGAAGGTGAAGGTGGGTTGTGTTTTGTGGCTTTGAACTTAGGGATTGGTTTTTAATTTTTTGGATTTTTCTGGATTTTAAGTTGAAGATGATGATGAAGATGATGAAGATGTTAGAAGAAGATGAAGAATGTTCTGGTTTTTTATTTTTTATTAATTTTTTTCTTTTCGAATTTTAATTTTTGAGTATTTAATAAGTTGTGGAATTAAGAAAAAGACTAGGATATATAAAAATCCACGTGGACATGATGACTGTGCAAAACCAGAGCTACATAGGCTGGTAACATGAGTAGGAACCAAATTCCAGGGATCCGGAATCAGAATATTTTTTTTCAGGGACTTATTTTCGTACGGTGTACAATTCTAGGGACCTCCAGAGTATTTAAGCCATTATTTTATAAAGCTCAGAATCTAGACGCTTCTAATGTTTTATTAAGTCTTAGATTCAGGGGGAGATTAGCTCAGAATCAAGCTCAAGTCTTGGATTCAGAAGGAGCTGAATAAACTATACACATCAGGATAAGATCTTTCTAATCCTTAAACTCTGATCTGTGTTAGTTTTTATTCATCAAAATATATAGTTTTGTCATTATCAAAAAGGGGGAGATTGTAAGACCAAGATTTGGTTTTGTGTACACCTCTAGGTTTTGATAATAACATGCATATATTTTGAGTATGAATGACTTTTGTACTCTAACGTTTGTCTTTTGTGTATTTGACAAACAGGTTCTGATTCCGATTGAAAGGGGTTTTTCATCAGAAGTCAAAGGCCAAAGTGTTGACCACCAAACCGCTTCTGCACTCACTACGTTCAAATGAACGGTAGTTTACTGCTAAATATGTTATGAAGATTAAAGCTCTGATGTGGGCTTTGAAGAATCAAGTGCTAAAGACTTTGAAGACTAGAAGTTCTAAAGTGAACAGTCAAAGACTCTGAAGACTTGAAGATTCTGAAAACCCACGAAAGCTGGTTCTGAAGACCAAGTGCTTCTATTCTGAAGACCAGATGTTCTGAAGGGAACAGTCTAGAAGTTGAAGACTTGATGTTCTTGGATCCAAGCATCCTCGTGACTATGACTAGAAACTACACAAGTTCACAATTGAAGTGCGCCTCAGTAGATCAGAAGTCAACTGTACATGACAAAAGATCAGTATCAAATAGTACAATTGCATTGTACTATTTTGACCAGTCTACCTACGAGGATCAACCTCGTATGTTCTGAAATTTTCAGAAGTACCTCCAACGGATAGATTCTCTCAACGGAAAAATCACTTTGTTCTTGAAGTATTTAAAGGCTGAAGAAAGGAAGAAAAAAACTAAGACATTGCATTGCAATACAACCTTTATTCAAGAGATAAACTATTTGTTGTTACTTTGTTGTCTTGCATTTTGTCAAAAACAACCGGATGTCGAAGCTGATGCCGTGGCATCTGCCTTTGTGATGCTAGGACATCAGTCCTCTGTTTGGAATGTTACTTGTGGGCCCTTGTAGAGTTTATGAAGATATATTTTTGTAGTTACTTGAGGAACAAGTAGCTGTACCGGAAGGGTTTGATTTGTGGGTTGTTATTTGTTGAAACAATCTTTGATACAAGATTGAGTTTCTATCTTCACGTTTGAATTTTGCAACAATATCTTGGAGATTCAGTTTTGATTTGTTGCTGCAATCTGTTACTTCAGCCAAGCAAACCCTATTGCCCAAGCCACCGCTGCTGAAGAATATAAAAGAACAAAGTCTAAAGCTTGAAGACCACCGATGCTAATAGAGAGATCAAGTGTTTTAGGATTGTTATTGTTCTTTGTTCTTTGTTGCTTGTGATCATACCTTGCTCACTGATTCTATAAAGCAAGGTTATGATCTGTGTTGGTTGCATCTGCAAACTCTGATTGTTGATTGTTTGTTACCAATCATTGTGGCAGTGATTGAGAGAAAGTGAGAGGGGCTCTCATACTTAGGTTGAGGTTCTAAGTAGAAATACACTGGGTAGATTAGGAAGTTAACTATGAACTGTTTTGTTCATGAGTGTCTGTAATTCCTGAATCTTGAGATAGTGGATTTCCTTTCTTTAGGTGAAAACCCTCCAGACGTAGGTGAAGTTTTCACTGAACTGGGTTACCAATTCTTGTGTCTTGTTTACTTGTATTTTTATTTATTGCTGTTACTGTTAGTCAATTATTGAACCTGTTGTCCCAGCATCGTGTAGGACATCTCTGTCCTGTGAAAGAACCAAAATTTCAATTGGTATCAGAGTAGGAACCCTGTTCTGTTTGGGTGAGCTCTAGGGAATCTAATTCAATTCTCATGGATAACAAGGAGGGAAGATCAGTCAATAGGCCACCTATTCTGGATGGTACTAACTATGACTACTGGAAGGTTCACATGACAGCCTTTCTCAAGTTAATTGACAACAAGACTTGGAAAGCTATTGTTAAGGGTTGGAAGCACCCCACCAAGGCACAAACTGAAGGAACTTCAACTGTTGCTGCTGAGAAACCTGAGGAAGAATGGACTAAGGAAGAAGATGAAGCTGCTCTGGGGAATTCTAAAGCACTGAATGCTATTTTCAATGGAGTTGACAAGAATATGTTCAGGCTAATTAACACTTGTACTGTGGCCAAGGATGCCTGGGAGATACTGAAGACTGCTCATGAAGGAACTACTAGAGTGAGAATGTCAAGACTTCATATGCTTACTACTCAGTTTTAAAATCTGATGATGACTGAAGAAGAAACCATCTCTGAATTCCACATGCGTGTTCGTGACTTTTCCAATGCTTGTTTTGCTCTTGGAGAACCTATGTCAGATGAAAAGCTTGTAAGGAAAATCTTGAGGTCTCTACCAAAGAAATTTGCTATGAAAGTTACTGCGATTGAGGAGGATCAAGATATTGAGCACACTTTTGAGTTGAAACTTGGTGACAAGTCTGAAAAGAAACATAAGAGTATTACTTTTGTATCTAACACAGATGAGGGTGATGATGAAGGCTGTGAGGGTGAAAACCTTTATGAAGCTCTGGCTATGCTAGCAAAAAAATTTAACAGAGCATTGAGAAAGCTTGACAACCGAACCAGGCCTAATGTCCAGGACATGAAGTTCGACAACAAACCCAAGTTTTCTAATTCTCAGAGGAGGACCAAGGAAGAAGAAAGATCTTGTCAGAGTAAAGGAGTGCAGTGTCATGAGTGTTAAGGTTATGGTCATATTAGATCTGAATGTGCTACTTATCTGAAAAAGCAAAAGAAATGGATGATGGTCACTTGGTCAGATGAAGACACTGAAGATGAGGAGGAGATTTCTGCCAACAAGGTAAATGCCTTCTCTGGAACAGTTTGTGATACAGATACAAGTGATGAAGATATTTCAGATGAGGAACTTGGTGAGACTTATAAGCTGTTGCATATCAAATGGGAGGAAGCCTGTAAACTTGTAAGAGAACAGGAAAGTGAGATAGAACAACTCTCCACTCAGAATGAAAGATTGAAAGAACTCAGTGCTAAGCTAAAAGAAGATTGTGATAAGTGGAAATCCAAACTTAAAAATGTTGACACTGTGGAAAAGGAAAAACTGATGTTAGTCAATACATATTTACAAGAGGAAATAGCAATTCTAAAAAGCAAGCTTGAAGCCACTCGCAAATCACTCCGAATGTTGAATAGTGGTTCTGACATGTTAGATGAGATTCTGAAAGAAACAAGTAAGCAGGGAAGAAGCTTGAAGGGAATTGGATTTGACTATGGGATTGCAAACAAGAAAGATCAGAAGGGGTCAAAGAATTTTGTTGCTGCAGTAGAACAATCTGAATTCAAGAAACCTGCTAATTATCAGATGTCAAGACCGATGCCTCGACATGTGCCTCGTCATGAGAGTTCTCAAGCTAAGAGTATCAAAATAGCACCTTGGAAGTACCATTACTGTGGAAGGAATTGACATATAAAACCCTACTGTTTCAAATTAAATGGCTATCCTCAAGCTTATGATAGGTCTAATAACTCAAAGGTCACACAGATGAAGAAGGAATGGAAGCCCAAGAGTGAAATTACTTGTTTGGTTGCCTACACGTCTTTCAGAGCCTCTGCAATTGAAGACTGTTACTTTGATAATGCTTGCTCAAAGCATATGACAGGAAATAAAGGATATCTGAAGGATCTCAGAAGTCATTCTAGCAACTATGTCACATTTGGAGATGGAGCTAAAAGAAAAATTAAAGGGGTAGGAAAACTGGTTAATGTTGGATCCCCATATTTGAATAATGTGCTTCTGGTTAATGGCCTAACTGCTAATCTAATTAGCATAAGCCAACTCTGTGATCAAGGGCTTGAAGTGAAATTCAACAGAGCAGGTTGTATTGTAACTACAGAAGATGCCAAAGTCTTTATGAGAGGAGTCAGATCGAAAGATAATTGCTATATGTGGACACCTCAAGAGATAGCTCAAGTCTTTAGATGCTTGTTAACAAAGGAGGATGAGCTAAATTTATGGCACCAAAAACTGGGTCATCTCAATTTAAAGAGTATGCAGAAGATAGTTGCTGAAGAAGCCATAAGAGATTTGCCTAGACTGAGGATAAGTGAAGGAAAGCTGTGTGGAGATTGCAAGATTGGAAAACAAACCAAGGTATCTCATACAAAACTTCAGCATTAGACCACAACAAAGGTACTGGAACTACTGCACATGGACCTCATGGGACCAATGTAGGTTGAAAGCTTGGGAGGTAAAAGATATGTGTTTGTTTGTGTTGATGATTTTTCCAGGTACACTTGGATAAAATTCTTGAGAGAAAAGTCAGAAACTTTTTATATCTTCATGAACTTGTGTCTGAGGCTTCAGAATGAAAAGAGCTCTGTGATTGTAAGGATCAGAAGTGATCATGGAAGGGAGTTTGAGAATTCTAAATTCTCTGAGTTTTGTGAATCAGAAGGAATCAATCATGAGTTTTCAGCACCCATCACACCACAACAGAATGGAATTGTTGAGAGAAAGAATAGAACTCTTCAGGAGTCAGCCAGGGTCATGTTGCATGCAAAGAAGATTCCTCTTAAGTTCTGGGCTGAGGCTTTGAATACTGCATTCTACATTCACAACAGAGTCACCATTAGAGTTGGAACTTCCTCTACTCAGTATGAAATATGGAAAGGTAGGAAACCTACAGTAAAACACTTTCATATATTTGGAAGCAAATGCTATATTCTTGCTGATCGAGAACCAAGAAGAAAGTTAGATCCAAAGAGTGATGAAGGGATATTTATGGGATACTCAACAAATAGCAAAGCCTATAGAGTATTCAATTCTCGCACAAAAACCATGATGGAGTCACTAAATGTGAGTGTTGATGATGAGCCTAGTGCAAGCAAGGAATCCAATCTCAGTGAAGGTGAAGATGGTGCAGATGTTCTAGCAGAGCTCCAACAACCAACCTCGACAATGAGTCTGATACAAGCACAGATGAACATGAAGACAAGCTGTCTACACAGAATAAAGCCCCATCCATCAGGATTCAAAAGATCCATCCTCAAGAAAATATTATTGGTGAGCTTTAGGAGGGAGTAACAACCAGATCCAGAAGCCTTATTGCTCATGGATGCTACATCTCAAAGATAGAACCTAGCAATGTCAAAGAAGCTCTTACTGATGAATACTGGATAAATGCTATGCAAGAAGAGCTTGATCAGTTCACAAGGAATGAAGTTTGGAATCTGGTACCAAGACCTGAGGGAGTAAACATCATTGGCACAAAATGGATTTTCAGAAACAAGTATGATGAAAATGGAATTGTCACCAGAAACAAAGCAAGACTGGTTGCTCATGGGTATACTCAGATAGAGGGAATTGACTTTGATGAAACCTTTGCACCAGTAGCAAGACTGGAGTTTATAAGATTGTTGCTGGGAGTTGCATGTCTTCTAAAGTTCAGACTCTACCAGATGGATGTCAAGAGTGCATTTCTGAATGGTTACCTAAATGAAGAAGTATATGTAGAGCAACCTACAGGGTTCATAGATCCTCATCATCCAGACTATGTATACAGATTAAGGAAAGCACTGTATGGATTGAAGCAAGCTCCCAGAGCTTGGTATGAGAGACTTACTGACAAAGACCTTATTTGTTAAGAATGACAAAGGAAAGCTCATGATAGCACAAATCTATGTGGATGACATAGTCTTTGGAGGAATATCAAACACGATGGTGGAGCATTTCGTTCAACAAATGAAATCTGAGTTTGAAATGAGCTTAGTTGGTGAGTTGAGTTATTTTCTAGGTCTACAAGTGAAGGAAATGGAGGATTCCATGTTCATCTCACAGAGCAAATATGCCAAGGGCTTGGTCAAGAAGTTTGGTTTAGAGAAGTCAGGTCATAAAAGAACTCTAGCTGCAACTCATGTTAAATTAACCAAGGATGAATAGGGCAAGATGTTGATCAAAGTATCTATAGAAGCATGATAGGAAGCTTGTTGTATCTTACTGCTAGTAGACCTGATATCACTTTTGATGTTGGTGTGTGTGCTAGATACCAAGCTGCTCCTAAAGCAAGTCATCTACTGCAAGTAAAGAGAATCATAAAGTACATCAATGCTACAAGTGATTATTGTATTCTCTATACTCATGATAAAAACTTTTCTTTAGTTGGATATTGTGATGCAGATTGGGCAGGTAGTGCAGATGACAGAAAAAGCACATCAGGAGGTTGTTTCTTTTTAGGAAATAATCTAATCTCGTGGTTAAGTAAGAAGCAAAACTGTGTTTCTTTATCAACCGCAAAAGCAGAGTATATTGCTGCTGGAAGTAGTTGCACACAACTCATGTGGATGAAGCAAATGCTCAAGGAGTATGTTGTTGAACAGGATGTCATGACATTGTATTGTGACAATCTCAGTGCAATCAATATTTCCAAAAATCCTATTCAACACAGCAGGACCAAGCACATTGACATAGGACATCATTTTATCAGGGAATTAGTGGAGGATAAAATTGTCACTTTGGAGCATGTTACAACTGAGAAGCAATTGGCTGACATATTTACAAAGCCCCTTGATGCAAGCACTTTGATAAATTAAGAGGAAATCTTGGGATTTGCCTCTTTGAAGGAGCATAGCAATTAACGTTCCTAAAGGTGTTAACGGCTAGTTTTATTTTTCTCATCATTAACTGTCGTTGTGACGTCAGAAGAGAGAAGGTTGCTTCTTTCTCAACTGCTATATAACCTCCGTTAACTAGCAAATTGCCTCTCTTCAACTGATTGTACTTCTTAGTTTTAACCTCTTTTATTCTCAATTTCTCATCAATTTTCTGTGTTCAAAGTGTTGTGTCACATCAATCATCATGTCTGAAGCATCAAGGAAGCACGACTCTGTCAAGGCCAAGGTTGAAAGAACTCCACTTGGTGTGAAATGCATGGGTCTTAAGAGTGGTTCATCAGATTCCAAGAAGAAGTTTGTGAAGAAGACGACCAAGATTCTGTCAAGAAAGGTGTATCAATCTCAGGCTCGTGATAAGGCTCCCTCAAATGCTCCTATTATTGAGGATGTCACAGATGAAGAAGAGCTTTCTGCTAAAAACTCTCCCATGGATTCCAATCAAGATGTTGTGCCCGATGTTAGGGCTTCTGTACCTGAAGATGTTCCTAATCCAGAAACTTCTGGGAAGGAATCCACTACTCGTGAAGATTCAAGTGTACCCACTCATTCTGATGGCTCTTCTTCTCCTTTGAAACAGGATGAACCAGTGCATGTGACCATTGATGATTCTCAGTCCAAGGAATCAAGCCAGGCTCTTGCCTCTGTTGAGAACATCTCTGATGATGACTCAGATGATGTTCCTTTAACTGCTTCTCTGCCTAATAGTGTTGCTGCTAGGATCAAGAGAAAAAGAAGGGTTCATGATGTTGAAGAATCTCCTGCTCCAAAGAAGAAGACCAAGTCCACTCCAACAACTTCCAAGTCTAAGCAGAAAGATGTGAAGGGAAAAGGTAAGCAACAGGAAGTAAAATCCAAGAGTGTCAAGAAAAAAAAAGGTTCCAGTTGCTGCTGAGAAATCTGGGTCAGATGTTGAGGGGGATGTCGAGGACATCTTGCCTTCTGAGAAGAAGAAGTATGCAGGAAAACGCATTCCTCAGAATGTCCCTGCTGTTCCTATTGACAATGTGTCCTTGCATGCTGAAGGTTATGTTCAGAAGTGGAAGTATGTGTGTCAACGCAGAGTTGCCAAGGAAAGGGAAGTTGGCACTGATGTACTTGAGTGCAAGGAAGTGGTTGCACTTATTGAAAAGGCTGGACTGATGAAGACCATTCTCAAGGTGGGAAGGTGTTATGAAAAACTGGTGAGGGAATTTCTGGTGAATCTGTCTGTGGAAGTGGGACTTCCTGAAAGTATTGAGTTTACGAAGGTGCTTGTCAGGGCCAAATGTGTTGAATTCTCTCCTGCTGTGATCAAAAAAGCACTTGGTAGAAGTGTTGTTGAGTTTGTTGATGAGGAGTTGTCCTTGGATGTGATTGCCAAGGAGATTACTGATGTCCAAGTCAAGAAGTGGCCCATCAAGAAGTTGCTGTCTACAGGAACTCTAAGTGTGAAGTATGCCATCCTTAACAGGATTGGGGCTGTGAATTGGGTTCCTACCCAACATACTTTTGGAGTTTCTACTGCTCTTGCCAGATTGATCTACAAAATTGGCACTTCTACTAATTTTGATTTTGGGTCTTTTGTGTTTGAACAGACTCTGAAGCATGCTGACACTTGTGCTGTGAAGTTGCCCATATCATTTCTATCTCTTCTTACAGAGATTATTCTTCAACAGCATCCTCAGATCATCAGGGCTAATGAGGTTCCGTTGCCAAAGGGTGTTCCTATTACCCTGGACCAGCGATTGTTTATGGAGCCACATGTCATAGACATTGCTGTGCCATTTAGCAGGACTTCTGCCCAGCTCCTGTGAGTGAATCCAATACTCAGGCTATTATTGCTGAATTAATGGATGTTTCTAAGACTCTACAGGAGACTATTAGGATCAGCACTGCAAGGAAGCTAAAGGTTGATGCCTTGCTTCTCAAGCTTCAAGAGGAAGAAGGTCAAGAGGGTGAGCCAAGTGGTGGTGCTGCTGCTCATCAGGATGCCAGCACTAAAGAAGTGGGAGAATCTGAAGAGAATATAGAAGACACTGAAGGCGACTCCAGTTCTGAAGATTAGTTTGTGGTTCTTGTTTTTCTTTTGGCTGTAGTTTGTGTACCCTTTGCCAAATTTTTGTTAAAAAGGGGGAGTAGATCTATGTAGCTGTGCAAACTATGTGTTTTGTTGTGTTGATGGCTTTGATCTGTAATAATTTGAAGACAAGTTCAAGACAGAGGCATGTAATCGACTGGTTGTTTAGCTATTGTTGTCTCTTTATGCATTTGGTGATTAGCTTTTGTTCAAATTGCTTCTGGTTTTTTGGTTTGCACTTGTTGGATAGTTAGTACGTTTCTGCTGCCATGTTCTTTGTTCCAATTATGCTTTATGGAGTGTGCTGGTTGTTAGTTAGATGCATCATTTGAGGGGGAGTCTGCTACTTAGGGGGAGCTTTGGTTCGCTTTGTTTACTCTCTCTTTTCATTAAGTTGTTTTAGACAAAATTTGACAAAGGGGGAGATTGTTGTTACTTTGTTGTCTTGCATTTTGTAAAAAACAACCGGATGTCGAAGCTGTTGTCGTGGCATCTGCCTTTGTGATGCTAGGACATCAGTCCTCTATTTGGAATGTTACTCGTGGGACCTTGTAGAGTTTATGAAGATATATTTTTGTAGTTACTTGAGGAAGAAGTAGCTGTACCGGAAGGGTTTGATTTGTGGGTTGTTATTTGTTGAAACAATCTTTGATAAAAGATTGAGTTTCTATCTTCACGTTTGAATTTAGCAACAATATCTTGGAGATTCAGTTTTGATTTGTTGTTGCAATCTGTTACTTCAGCCAAGCAAACCCTATTGCCCAAGCCACCGCTGCTGAAGACTATAAAAGAACAAATACCTAAAGCTTGAAGACCACCGATGCTAATAGAGAGATCAAGTGTTTTAGGATTGTTATTGTTCTTTGTTCTTTGTTGCTTGTGATCATACCTTGCTCATTGATTCTATAAAGCAAGGTTATGATCTGTGTTGGTTGCATCTGCAAACTCTGATTGTTGATTGTTTGTTACCAATCACTGTGGCAGTGATTGAGAGAAAGTGAGAGGGGCTCTCATACTTAGGTTGAGGTTCTAAGCAGAAACACACTGGGTAGATTAGGAAGTGAACTATGAACTGTTGTGTTCATGAGTGTCTGTAATTCCTGAATCTTGAGATAGTGGATTTCCTTTCTTTGGGTGAAAACCCTCCAGACGTAGGTGAACTTTTCACTGAACTGGGTTACCAATTCTTGTGTCTTGTTTACTTGTGTTTTTATTTATTGTTGTTACTGTTAGTCGATTGTTGACTGTGTTGTCCCAGCATCGTGTAGGACATTTGTCCTGTAAGAGAACCAAAATTTCACTATTAGCAATCTTTTTCTTCATTGTTCTTAACTTATTTATACTCTGCTTGTTTTAGAAGCAAATCTCTTGTAAACACAACCTTCAAACTCTTGATTGTATTTCCTTAAGGGACCGGTTAGGTCAGTAGCCTTGAGAAGACTAAGACTTGTGTGTCTTGGTGTTTGCTAGTTCTTAGGATTGTTATTCACTGAGCAAGGTGTGCTAGTGCAGTTGTAACCACCTTTGATTAGTGGATTATCTTCATTCGACGAAGGAAGAAATCACCTTAACGGGTGGACTGAATTAACTTGAGGATTTGTTCAAGTGAACCAGGATAAAATCCTTGTGTGGTTCTCTATTTACTCTTTACTCTTCTACCTTTGAATCGCGAGTTTACGTGAACCTTAAAAGAAACCATTTTAACTTCAAAACCCTATTCAATCCCCCCTTTTCGAGTGTTTTTCATACCTTCACAAATGTCATGATATCATTCTTTAGCTTCCTCAAGAGGGCTCTTGGGGACAAATCTTGTGGTGAACTTTTCTACAAGACCCTCCCTAGATGTAATGCTACCTTGGGGATGTGAATTCAACCACTCTTCAGTTGTGTCCCTCAATGAGAGTGGAAACACACTCAAGCGGATTGTGTCCGCTGAGACATTTTGAACTCTGTAAGTGTTGCAATTGCGGATAAACTGCTCCATGTGTGCATGAGGATCCTCGAGAGCACCTCCACCATACTGATTTTGGCTGACCAAGTTGATGAATATGGGCCTCAGCCCAATGTTTCCCATGCCATCAGGGAAAACTATGCTGTCTGGATGTAGCTCATGGCATCCGAGGTGGGGTCTCTTGGAGAACGATTGACATTCTCCGCCTCTTCTTGCTCTTGAAGTCTTTGAGCTAGAGCCTCGTGCAACTTGCCTCAATGTGGGCTTGCATTTCCTCCTCCGTCATTTGGACAGCCATATCGACAATCTCAACAGCTCTTTGCTGAGCTCCACGACGGTGGAGAGTACATTCAGACTTCGTATCAAACAACAATGAATCTGTATCGAGCCTACCTTGCATAAACTGAAATCACAAATCCAAAGAAAAGGGTTAGTAACACCTATTCAAATCAATGTTCAGCGAAAATAAAAACCAAAACTACAAACTCTTTACTTAAACCAAAAACCACAAACAAACTCTGGTAACGGTGTAACGCCCCGATTTCTCGAGTGTCACACAGTAACCAAAACGTCGTAAATTTTCGTCGTTTAATTAATTAATCTTCAATTAGTGACAAAAGTTCAATTTTACAAAATTCTTGAAACTTAACCATTTCGAACTTGCGGAAATAATCATCAACGTATACCTCAAACTTTGTTAATCATTGAAAAGAGTATGAAATAAATATCCGAAAGAAAACTTCAAAGTAAATTACATCAAGTTAAAATATCCCAACTAAAATAAAGTAATGGTTCAATGCTTCAAAAACTCGGTACTCTCAACCAAAAGGAAAAATGGATGTCGCTCAACCCAACCATATCCTTGGCCCCTTCCTCTTTATCTTCTTCCTCTTCATCAGGAGTAGAGTCGTCATCCGGTAGTGGCTCGTCACGTAGTATCAGCTCCCAAGAATGAGTCGTCACCGTTATCTTCACGACCATCTACCCCCCCCAAATAAACACATAAACAAGTAGTGCAAGGGTCAGGTGTAAGGCCCAAGTTTTTAAGCTTGTGTCAAGTAAATAGAATCCTATTCACGATTAGGGTTGATGTATCGTGAAGGGAAACCTGAACTAGAGTTTACCAAATGAAATAAATATGTGAAGGAGAAAGTTCAGGAAAAGTCTGAGGATTGTATCGAAGTCGATTTAAGTTATAGCACGACTAATATTCGCTTTAAAAACCTTGGACAAGAATCTTAGGAAATAACACTATGTTCCACCCTTGGAACACTGTAGGATTTTAGTCCAAAAATCTTCAGAGAAATGTTAGAACTTCTCTTTTTCCAAATATCAAAATCGTTTCGAGGCGAAACTCTAGGATCTACGAACGTCCGATTCCAATCATCGGAAGTTTGCCGAAACCGAATCCCTGGTATTTCAAAACCCTAGAATCACCCGACTATGAAGACTTTTTCTATTCAGAGCTTCAAATGAAGATTCTACACGCGTACACCCATTTCTCTTGATCATTTCAATCTTTCTTCAGAAGGAAGTTTTCTATTCCGACATCCGATGCAAAAAGCAACTTATCGGGTAAAATAGTTTTATACCTATTATGCATTAGTCGCCAAAAATACAAGGAGACCTCTTTATAGTTTTGGAATTCTTTTGCCAAAACATATCTTAGAATTCATGGAGAATGAAGCCAGAAAAATCAGATTCGCGAAACTTTCATTTTACCGCGTTTTGCCAACCTCTATATATAGCAAGAAAGGTGAGAAAAATTACAAAAACTCCTCCATTTTCTCTCCAAGGCCGCGAGCTCCATAGAAGGAAGAGGAAGAAGAGCTTTTCTTCATTACTTGCTTGATCGTCGATCAATCAGTTGCTGCTTCAAGGTTTCGAGGTATAGTCGCTAATCCTTACCTCTGATCGCTTTTTCCATAGCTTTTCTGTAGACTTTTCTGAGCTGATAGTTTTGAGGTTTTTGCAAAACTATCATGAATATTTCATTTCTGATTCTAAACCTCTTCCTTATGTGCCCAAGATCACTTCTGCCGGGTTAGATTTTCCGTTATGTCGCCGGAATTCCGCTGGAATCAATTTTAGCCTAAAATACCCATTTTTGGAGTTTTTGGAGTAAAGCTTCAACCATTAGGCTGAAAACTATCGCCTTAGCTTAGTGCTAGTAGGATTAGTTGTCATAAACGTCGTTGGTGACGTCCCTGTCAAATTTGGTTTTTGGGATTTCAGTTTTGAAAAATCCTAAGTTAAAAATCATGACCAAAATACCCCTGCGACAGTTTTTGATCCGATAATTTTTCCGAGTTCAGAATACCCTTAGTTACGGCTAATGATAGCATAGGAACCAAGTTTGATCGAAGAAAAGTCGATTCCCATTAATTGTGAAAAGTGGCCGAACCTATTAAGGGGGGAGGAGGAAAATTTCCTTTTCCGAAAACTTGTCCTTTCGCGCTAGATTATCATACCTCGGAGTATGTACTACTTCGTGTAACCTTAGTGATGTATTGATAGCTTAGTTTCTGATAGATTCTGATAGTATTTCTGTGGTTTTTCTCTAAAGGTGATTTTGAGGAATTTCCAGCGGAGCAAGGCTTTGATTGTGAAGGAGCTTTAGGAGATAAGTCTGGAGAACCTACAGGTGAGGGCTTCTCACTGAATCTCTAGTTAATGCTTAGGGTCGATACTTTCGACATGTTTTACTGTTTATGCAATTGTTTGTGTTTGATTGGAAAAACGTTTTCTGAGGCTTCGGCTGACAATGTAGATGATGCATCTACTGAATGTTTTTGATGATTGACCTACATGCTACGTGCTATGTGGGTAATCTAGGATGTGTGGTGCATGCCTTATATGCTAAGTGCTATGTGGTTATTGCTTAATATGTTGATATATGACATGTTGATTGATTGTGCTAAGTTATTTATGCTGTTGCAATGAAATCTGAGATTCTGAGTAGTGAGAATAGCGGGCAGGTCATGCCGATTTTATTTTGAGAGTTTTGAGAAAGTTGATAGGACGAATGAGATTCGGGCCTTGTTATGATGTTTATGGATCGAGACATTCTCTGGAGTCATTTGGGGAGTAGGAGATCCCGAGAACTTATAGGAATTGCGATAAGACTAAAAAGGATATTATTTTGAAAAGAAAACTCATAAGACATTAAACAACCTCTAAATCTTCAAATAAGGATAATAAACTCGAAAGGAAGCTTCGGATGCAAATCTTAGTTTCGGAAAACGAGAAGTGTCGTCGGATCCAAGTGTTGAGTATGTTGATGTTGTCGTGCTGTTGGAGCAGCTATGTTGTTGGGCTATCCTTGGGATAAGTCCGGGAAACCGTTAGTTTCCGAGAGTGTGATACACTGTGCTCGTTGAGCAGATGTGACCATCGGATTGAGATGAGTCGGATGATTTGGAGATCATCGTGGATTATGTGTTGTTGTGAAGAAGTGTCTTTTGTCGTAGAATCGACTTTACCTTAGGGTAAGCTTTTAGAGACTTTAATTTACCTAGAACACGTGGCGACGTGTCGAGTGAGATATCGGAGACGTTGTTTGACTAATCATCCTGCATTCATGCAACATTAATGAGGTATTAACACAGGACGTACTCTGGACCTCGTCGGATTCCAAAATGGTCATAAGACCCGGATTTCCGTGTAAGAGCGTCTGTAGACGTCTCTTGTAGCAGACCGAAATGGCAGACCTACGGGTTACGGCTGATCTGACTACCGCTGATGTTGGAGTAAGAGGCACGCGGGCCGAAATGGTCCCACCGTGGCTGGTGCTAGGGCTGATCCGTTGATGTCCATCCGTTCCGGATTGCATATTGGTTGACTGGGTTAACCTGCATATCATTTCATGCAACATGCATACTGACTTAGTTGATGAGTGTGTGTGATACTTGTTAATTCTATTTGAGGCATGTTAACTGTGATTTACTGTCGTTTATGTTCATTGTGAAATATGCAACCCTAGGATGTTATCCCTAGCTATAAGCCTAAGTGGCTATTTCCTTATCTGTATCTATCGGTGGTATTATTTATATAATTCTTTGGAGTTGACCCTCGCGTCTTCTGTGTGTGCTTTGGCGGACAAACGCCCTTTGTCAGATGTCTTTGGTGGGCTAGCTCATGATGGTTCACCCTTCGGGGAGAACTAGGGTTGGGATGCTGGAACAGGAGTGCATCGCGGTAGCGAGAGGAGGACGGATGGTGTACATAGACTAGGTCGTTCTGGATTTCGAATTCGGACGACGATCATGCTAGCATGTAGGTTTTAGTGCTGGTGTGAGCTCCTCGAGATGGGATTAGTGTAGGAGTAGAGTCTTAGCTCTGAACATCATTTGTTTTCTTTGGGGACAGGGTAGTTTCCCACCTATAGCTTTTTGTGTGGTTTCTTTACAGGAATCACAGAGAGTTGGTTGGACTTAGGAGGTCTTGTTTCAGGCCGATGGGCCAGCTTATTCTCAGTTTTGAGGGATGGTGTTGCGGACACTTCACCCTTTTCATTTGGTTTGTATATATTGCCTACGGGCGTTACATCTTTCTCTTTCCGTCACTGGAGGTTTACTCGTGACGAGGTTGCTACTACAGCGGGGGCTGTTATATATATCGTACATTAGTTCTGATTATTGTTATTGTTGGGTTTATTTATTTCAGTCTCGTCTTAGTTATTATCAAAAAAAAAAAAATATTCACGTTTTTCCGCATTAAGTTTATTTTGGTTACTAAAGTGACGCCACCGAAATCGGGGTGTTACATCAGGTTCCACAACAAATCATGCATAAACATAATCACATCTCATATAAACTTTTAACATAAGAACATAACCACCTGTCATAACTTCTCTTGTATTAATAGCACTAATTGAGTTAGTAACCTACTTCTCAGTTAGACTAACGTTTCCTCACATCATACAACCCACCAAAACACCTTGGCCAATCACATACATCAGCAGATGTACAATCACATGGATACGCAATGATCCACAATTCACAATTCTCACGGTGACCGCAGTCAACCAAATCACGAGGATCCACCGATCCACAAAATCTCCCTCGCGTGCAAGCTACCGTTTATCTCTATCGGCACCATCGTTCTTATGGCCCATAGTCTTCACTAGACCTATGTCCGATTTATCACATTTACTTGCAAGCGAGTTATATCTCATTCTCTTTAACGACAAATAATAAAACATAACGACAATAAATATTCACAACACCAATGAGAGTTACAGCTAGGTGAGCGACCCATGGTTCCTCAGTCTGGCGATATTCATAACACATAAAATATCCCTAACCATATTCGCATGCTTCTCAAACACATAAACATGGCAAGATAACCAAAACGAGATGTCCAACAACCGGTGCAAGAAAACGAAGAAAAGGAATGGCTTGAACCCTAAAACTAGGTTCGCTCGAAGAAAAGGAATGGCTTGAAACATTTACATGGCCCTAGGGTTTTTCAAAAACTTTTCCTTCTTCCTTTTCAAGTGAACTAGCCTTAGATCAGCCCTCAAACATCAAACTAATTCCTCAAATTTTCCATATTTGATCAACCATCAAACATCATGTTCGAAACAATCGAAAAGTAAGCCAATCTAGCAAGTAGTCACATGAATTTCACCTAAAATCATAGATCCATGGAAAGCATATCAAATGTGTATTAATAAGCATGCATCCACGGCACAAATTTCCAGCAACAATTATATTCACAAAACATCAAGAGAAAACCTTAAGATCATCACTTTTTCTCATAGAAATTCATAGCATCTCCTAATCACATATTCCTAAACAAAAGCTTCAAACATTTTCGCAACTTAGCTTTTGACAGCAGGGATAACATGCATAGAAACTGGTCTACAAAACGTATCTTCCAACCAAAAATCACGTATGATACATTTCTGGAAAGCTATTTTAAAGCTCTACAACTCCCTAGTTAAACACTTTTTCATCCAAGATCCAGAAACGGGTGATAATAGGCCCTGAAGTCCGCTGTCCAGTACAGAAAACTGGCAGAGAAACTTCCGCCTCTAAATTAATTTAAAAACCAATTAAGCACAAGGTTTTAAGCTATATTTCAACAACAAAGATTCAGTTAACACGTGTCTCATAACATGCTTTAATTTCCAGAACCAACAACAGTCAACAAGTCTTCATAAAAGTATGTCAAAGATCACAACATCACAAAACAATCATGATAAAGCCCTAACTCTACCCTTTTCCTAAGAACAAGCCCTTACCTTGTTAAAACCTTGATGAAAGAAGAAAAGATGAAGTTTTGAAGAAGCTTTTCCTTGCTGTCCAAGCTTCCTTCCTCTTCCTCCTACTCGAATCCTCTCCCTCTCTCTCAAGATCTCACTCACTCTCGCTCCCCTTCACGAACGGCGGCCGGCGGCAAGGGTGGAAGGTGGCGGCTCCTCTCTTCTCCTCTCCTTTCTCCCTTCTGTTTTTACGTGATGGAGGTGGTGCTCAAGGGTTTCTAATTCAGACTTGTGTGAATGAGAAAAACCCCTCCCCCCAAACCCTATCAAACCCGCGGCTACACATGCATGGGTTAGGGTTTTAAAATTTTTCTTTTTAAGCCCAAAACAAGGAAAACCCTGAACCCAACTGATTATCCACTAAACAGGTCTGATTTGTGAGAAAACCCAACCACTTTTTATTAAAAACAAGATTAAAACCGGAATTAAAAGGAAAAATTTCCAATTAATCCGCTGGTACTGTACAGCCAAAACCATCGTCACTAAAACTATGATATCTCGAGCTACCGATATCATAATGACCTGAAAAAACTTGGAGAATTTTCTTAACTTAAAGGGCTACAACTCTCGAGAAGGAAGTCTTCCCAAATGAGGTCGTTAAAACTCAAAATTCGCCCAAGGTGACAGTCAGAATCTGTCAAAACTCAAACCTTGTCAAAACTTTCATTTTTATTCAATTTTTCACTTGAATAATACAAAATGAGTTTAGGGCCTTACAAACGGCGCCAAATACTTGTTGGTCAATCTGCAAGAGTTCAGATACCACCCGGTGATGAAATATCGAACCACAAGGATTGTGAGTAAGAATTTTAGGTTTAAGCTTAAAGCTTGTGCGTTTTGAAAGCAATAAATTTCTGAATTGGAGTTTGGTTGATTGTGACAAGAAATTGTCAAAAGAGCAATAGTGGAAATGTTGGAAATATCAAATGATAAAAATGCTTTGGGTTGTCGATCATCTAATCCGCTTTAGTCTACCTATCACATGCATGTGAAACCTTTAACCAATCCATGTTGCTCTAGCCTATCTAATTACTTATTGATTCCTCGCATAAGCAATACTCTCAAACTAAAACTTAAGCCCAATTCTTTGTGTACTTAATCATTCATTTGAGGTTTTAAGCATACATATTCAGTCAGGCCAATAAAACCCAAGCCTTCCTCTATTCCTAGTAGCAAGCATAGAAGGATCAATTTCAATTCATGTCCCTAAACTATAACAAACTTCTATTATGATTATAGTCTAGCCTATAACAAGTGTGCACTCAAGCTAAGCATGCATATAAGAATTGAAATACAAAGATGGAATCAAGAACTCATGCATAGAGATAGGATTTAACAACTAAAGTTTCATAGAATCACTTAAAACTCAAAGCAAAGAAAAGACTAGCAACTCATGGCCAGGGAATCCATACAAGGAAATTTAAAATAACCTGAGAAATTACAAGATGGAAGCCTCTCACAAGCCCCAAATGTCTTCCTCAGATTCTAAACTTAACAAAACTATAAGAAAATGATCAAAGGTTCCAAAAAAAAAGACCAAAAGCCTTATTTATAGGAAAAATGGTCAAGCCAGGGCACTCAAGCGCTACACAGGGGCACTTGAGCGCCCACCCAAAAGCTTCCAGCTCCAATATTTTAGTTGACCTGGCACTCAGGCGCCCATCAGAAGCGCTAGTTGCACGCTTAAAAGTCTTTTAAACTTCACTTTTACTCCACTTGATTGCCCCCATCAAACCTCTAAGGTTCTTGGCCTTCCTCCTTTAGTAGTTTCAGACCTGAAAGCTAACATTCAAGGAAAGGAAAATATCTTGGAACTCCAAGAGGTTATTAGCACAAAATCCCTCAAACTAAGTGGAACTTTGTAAGACCCTAACCTTACTTATGTATTGCTTAAGTGATTTATTGAATAAAAGTGAAGTTTCTAGTGAAGTTTGATTTAATTGCTAATTTGTCCGTGACCTTGTGTGAATTTTTGATAGGTCTTATCGACCTAATATTGAGAAGCTTCCTTCATGAGAGTTGTAGCTATCTGAGTTAGTTAAAATCTCGTGTTGGTTTCAGGTCATTCCGACCTCTGTAGCCTGAGATATTCATGTTTTAGTGACGGAAGGTCAGGCTGTATTGTAGTAGTTTTTGCTAGAAGAATTTTCTTAATTCCGAATTTATTTTTTTAAATTCAGGGGAAGGGGTTTTGCCTTGATTTATTTTATTCTCTTAATCAGTATTTAGGAGGGTAATTAGTTGGGTTGGGCTTGGGTCATTAAAAAGAAAAAAAAACAAAACAAAACCATAGTCTAGTGTGTGTGTGCCGCCAGTGGTGAGTGAAAGTAGGGGGGAGTTTTTTTTTTTTTCAAAAGGGACAAAATCTGATTTAGAAGGGGCACAAAACACTATTGCTACGTCAAACTCAGAAGAGAAAAAGAGAGAACGAAGAGAAGAAGTAAATCGCGAGAGAGGGAGAGGAAGAAGAAGAAGTCGCCACCTTGCACCCTAGTAGCCTCCGCCGGCCACCACGTGAGAGAGAGAGGGACACGCGATTGGTAGAGATAGAGGAGAGGCTTGGACAGCAAGGGATAGCCTTCTTCACACTTCATCTTTCACTTCTTTTCATCACCAAACACTCAAGGTAAGGGCTGGTCTAGGTTGGGTAGCTTGACTAGGGAAATTGCCATGATTTGCCATGAGGAAAGCTATGAACATGATAGTTTTGCATGAGTTTTTGTATTTGTGATGATTGCTGGATTTTCTACATTGAAATACCATGGATGCAAACCTCTAATCGTTGCTCTTGTCATGATCTATGATTCTATGTGAATTTACTATGCCATCTTGCTAATTTTGGCTTGCTTTTCTCTTGTCATAACATGATGTTTGAGATGTGTTGGGTTCTGATTTTTTTTTTTTTGGATGATCAAATCGATGTGTGGGGCTGAACTAGGGCTTATGTGGATGAAAGGAAAGAAAAGAAAAAAATTTGAAAACCCTAGAGCCATTGTTATGGTTCGGCCGAACCTATTTCATGGGGTTTGGGCCATATTTTTCTTTCTTTTCAATGCGCAAAGTCGTTAGACAGCTCGTTTAATTAATTTACCATGTTTATGTGCGATATATTATGCTTGTTCGAGTAATTGTCACAAAAGGTCGCTCATCTAGCTGTAATTCCCAATGTGACTGTGATTGTTGTGTCGTTATTTTATTCGACGTTGAAATTGTAAGACTCTAGGTTGATTTTAGAGCCATAAACAAAGAGAAACGTGATTAATCGCTTGCAAGTAAATGAGAATTAATGGAACATAGGTCTAGGCGAGATTATGTACCATGAGAACGATGGTGCCGTTAGAGACAAACGGTAACTTGCACGCGGGGGAGAATTTTGTGGATCATTGCGGCTCCACGTGATAAGGTTGACTGCGGTCTCCTTGAGATTTTGTGGATCATTGCGGCTCCACGTGATTTGAGGTTTGTACTGTGGGTCCCCTCCAAGAACTGTACATCTGCGGATGTATGAGATTGGCCAAGGAGTTTTGGTGGGTTGTGTGATGTGAGGATTCGTTAGCTTAACTGACTAACTGCTACATAAAATAATTCCATAAGCGAATGTTTAATGTATATTGTGAAATGGTTTATAATTATGTTGATTTTGCGACGTGGCCCTTGCACTACTTGTCTTTGTTGTTATTTGTGGGGGGGGGGGGTAGATGGTCGTGAAGATAACGGCGACGACCCATTCCTGGGAGATGAAGCTATATGATGAAGAGAGGGACCAGGCCTTGACGTTCGACACGTCCGGGGTTCGCCGATTTTAAGTCGACGATGTCAAGCTCACAGGAAAGGACAAGCATGGGAATATAGTGGAGATTCAGCGGATGACGGGGAAGATAACCATGCCTTATCCACCACCGAGGTTTTACTACCCATAAGATGTTGGTTCGCAAGCCGATTCAGTGGAGACAGATCCTTCAGAAGAAGCTGTTGTTGAAGTCCAAGTTCCAGTGGAACAGATGGTGGTTCCAGCTCAGGAGCCAGTAGAAGAACCCAAACTTGATGAGCATTTGGAGTTGACCAATCGTGTACCTAAGTGTCCAGATTGGTGGGGCGATGAGAATACTTGTTGTATTTTATGTTCTTACGACCTTCCACTAGAGCCACTTCCAGAAGCCGAGCCGCCTCTAAAGAAGCGCCGTCGGGACAAGGATTTAGTTGGAGCTGAGCTTATTGAGATCTCAAGTGACGATAAAGACTGAGTTGGAGGGTAGTTTGATTTTGGGAACCTGAGAGCAGAAGCATCGAGTTTTAATTATTTTCTATCTTTGTTGAACTTTTTCTATAATGGTTTGAGTACTCTTTTCAATTGTAACTCAGTTGATAATTTCCAAATGTGGTTTTTACACACATGGGTGTGGCCACCGTACTTTTATTTTAATTACAAGTTTCATTTTGGTTATATCGGTTATTTGTATTTATAAGCGCGTTTCGATCTTAATTGTTTTACAACTAAAGTTAAGGGTTTTCGATAAAATGAACCTTTTATCAATAAGTGAAGATTAATAATTGAATCAAAGAAAATTCTTTCGAAAACTCATGATGATTTGTTACTGCGTGACCCTCGAGAAATCGGGGCGTTACAAACTTCCATCAAACCCTTAAACTATGCTAAAATGCAATAAAAGCCCTTATAAAACTACTAAATTACCAATACCAAACAAAAACTCAAATAAAGATAAAAATGCATGAGAATGCATGAAAGACTACCTGAGACACCAGAAAAAGACTCAAAACTAACAAAGAAATGACCTTAAAAACAAGACTAAAAAGAGCGTCATCAACCCTCCACTATCCCCATAACACACATTTTCAACTAAATAGCTATCTTCCTGTTGCCATGAACAACTTGGCTCTCACGACAGGCCATTTCGGAACTAGACCCTAAATTGAGCCCTAACCATAACACCCCCTTCTCGATACATGATTGAGCTCTAGAGAGGGCATACCTTCGCACATGCAGCAGAAGATGCGATGATGTCTCCTGTCCACCTCCACAAGCACAACATCTACCTACATTTTCAATGGCCAAGCCTCGTTCCATAAGGTAAGCCTTTACTTCAATCTTATTTACGATGCTTGCCATAAGCAGAGCACCACTTTTGGTTGGATTATTTTGAGGAGGCGCTTCAAAATAATCCAAGACGTCAGACTCAATAAATTTACTACCATCTTTTCAGATAAGGCCTTAACCGAGAAGACGCCCTATTCATCACCAAGTCAAATTACAGAGTCATGCCCAACACTCGAAATATAGGAACTGATGTGTTAAGTTAAAACGCTAGATATATCTTTTATCATATTTTGAATGATAACAAATATACAAGAGTATAAGTGAAGTTATTAAATATATCATGTGTATTGCATTTACAGAAACCACACTTATGCTTCTCATCCCTCATCGTCTTATATTCAAAGCATAAGACTATGCAAAGAGACGTTCAACCAAAGAGGAGAAAGGAAAAAAGCATCAAAGGAAGACGAGACAAGCGAAAAAAGTCAAAGATGTCACATCGTCTAAGCAAGAAAAGAGAAGAAGAGTCAAAGCTACAAGGAAGAAGATACAAGCAAAGGATTGTCAACCCTGCCAGATCGTCTGACCGAAGAAAAGAAAAGGATGATTAGAGCTGCAACGCAACTACACTAGCAAGGAAATGTCAAATCCGCTAGTCCGTCCAAACAGTTGAAAATCAAGATAAATAGCCTGAGCAAAAAGAACCAAATCATCAGGATCATTTGAAAAAGAAGACAAAGCTTCAAGTCAACCCAAGGAAGATTAAGCGAAGCTATAAGATCGCCTGAGATGACGACACACAACATCTACCCTCAATTTATATCTCAAGGTTGATCAAGGAAAGAAATGTCTAGAGAAGAGAACACCATAGTCAAATGGAAATATCTCTGATATTCTTGAGGAGAAATTCAAGTGCAAATGAATTATGTGATACTCTACTAAGCAGGACGATTAAGGAAACAGGTACAAACAAAGTTTCCTCTTTCTCTCTCAAGTAAGAAATGAAGAAATGGAACAAAGCTTATTCTCTACGCCAACAAGCATCTACCTTATTCAGAATACACAAGACAATCCATTTCAAAAGAAGAAGAAGATTTTGTCAAAGGCTATCACTCACTTTCTGGATTACCAATAGACGAAAAAGAAGAAGGATAAGTCAATTAGAACCATCGTCTAACGTTTAGAAGAACGACGAAAGCAAAACTTCTAAAAGGAACAACGTCTATCATAAAATGAAGTATGCAGCTTCAGAAGGAAATAAAGAAGAATAAGCTTCACATTTAGATCATGTGAAAGAAAGAAGAATGACTGAAGCATGAAACATCGTCCGAAGAATAGAAGAACGATGAAGAAAGATCGTTTGAAGCAAAAGGAAGACGAAAGAAGCACAAGGATAATCTGAAGAAGAAATTAAAACTTACAATTAAAGAAAGGTACAACGTCAAATCAAGGACACTTCCCTTTGAAGAAGAAGCCAAGAAAGGTTTTTGCAGAACTTTCAAAGACAAAGTCACATGATCAGACACAATGCTATGTTAAAGAAAAAGGAGTCGTAGTGTCACTATCAAATTGTCATATTTGTAGATCAAAGGATTGAAGCTAAGATTTATGCTACTTGCTAGATAAGAGAATACATATTTTTGGCAAAAGAGTCTCAATCAAACAATACTACGCATTTGACGCAAGTATACTTTGTACCGTTTGATCCAACGGTTAGCATCTTCATAAAGAACAAGCTCCAACAGCTATAATCTTTCTCAGAGAATATTCAGAAATATAAAGGGACAAAGTTAAGACTTGTAGAGTAAGCTTCTGGGCACACAACTAAAGGAGCCTCTGTTCTCAAGAAAAGAAGCTTTTGGACAACCAGGGGTTTATTATATGTTTTTTGAATTGGAAAATACTTGATGATTTACTCTATCGTCAAATACTTGATTTTATTCTATGTTTGTTGAAAAACATTTAATGCTTGGCTCTCACCCCTCACTATAAATAGAGGGTCTTGGTCATCTCATCGTGATGAAAATTTTTGGAGAGAGTTATGGGGCAGGCTCTGACAAGAGGTCTGAGCCATTGTCGTGTTGAGGATCGAGGTTTTCCCGGGGATCTCACTTGGGGGTTATTGGGAATCTTTAACTTGATAGATTTTGGAAATAAGAAAACAAAGAGGACTTGATTTTAGTAAACAAATGACATAATGCAATAACTTATGATATAACCCTTTTTCTTGTTATTTGAATCATTTCCAAGGAAACCTAGATTGTGGAAAAGAGTTTGAAAATGGGAAATGCCGACGGTCCGGTTGTGGAGAAGGTTGGAAGCCTACGCTTCGATCATCAAGAAGATGAGCCATTGTGACGAGAAGTCACTAAGTAAGGATGACACTCCTGATTCGTTAAGTGTTGGTTCGGTCTTCAAGAGATGAGTCGTTGTGACGAGAGGTCACTGAGTGCGAGCAACATTATCTTCGCTTGTTGAGCAGTTTGTTTGGCCATCGTGAGGGTGAGCCAGTGTGACTTTAAAAGATACTAAGTGCGACTAGCACTTCCTTCTTGTTGAGGTTTTTGGGTCGAGGGATTGACGTTCACCTTAGAGTGTTGTAGAGACAAGGTACTCTAGCTAGACACGCATATGCTAGTGAGGACGATTCATTGTTTGGCTAATAGAGTATTCCTTACTACTAAGCTTAGAGGGTAGGGAGGACTCAGATGTCCGTAGAATTCTAGTTGTTCGAGATTTCACTTATGTTTTTCCGGGAGATGTACTTGGATTACCGCCTGTACGCGATGTGGAGTTTGCTATTGATATAGTACCTGGAACATGACCGATCTCGATTGCATAGTATCGTATGGCACCTGCAGAGCTAGTGGAGTTGAAGTCTCAATTGGAGGATCTTTTGTCGAAGGGATTCATTAGACCAAGTGTTTCACCGTGAAGAGTGTCAGTATTGTTAGTAAAGAAGAAATATGGAAAATCTAGATTGTGTGTGGATTATCGACAGCTCAACAAGACAACCGTCAAGAACAGATACCCGTTGCTGAGGATTGATGATTTGATGGATCAACTCAGAGGGGCTGTTGTGTTTTCAGAGATTGACTTGAAGTCAGGATACCATCAGATTAGAGTGAAGACTGAGGACATATCAAAGACTACTTTCAGAACTAGGTATGGACACTATGAGTACCTAGTGATTCCATTCGGAGTGACAAATGCACCTGCTATTTTCATGGATTACATGAACAAAACATTTCATGCGTTCTTAGATCGGTTTGTAGTGGTGTTTATCGATGACATTCTGATCTACTCCAAGGATGCTAAGGAACATGAAGAACATCTGCACCAAGTGTTACAAGTGCTGAGGGAGAAAAAGTTGTATGCAAACCCTTCCAAGTGTGAATTTTGGCTCGAAGAAGTCAAATTCTTAGGCCATGTTATCTCTAAAGATGGAATTGTTGTGGATCCGGCGAAGGTAGAGACCGTTTTAGCGTGGAACAGCTGAAGACTGTGACTGAGATTAGGAGTTTTATGGGCTTAGCTGGATATTACTGAGAACAGCTGATGACCCTTGTTTAGTGGTGTTTTTAGGGTCATTTCTTTCTTTGTTTTGAGTCTTTTTGTTGAGTCTCATGTAGTGTTTCATGCATTCTCATGCATTTTTATCTTCCTTTGAGTCTTTACTTCGTTTTGGTAATTTTGTAGTTTTATAGGGAGTTTTCTTGCATTTTAAGTAAGTTATGACTTGCATGGTTTCATTGTGTTAATTGAAGGATCTCTTGTGCTAATAAACTCTTTGAGCTTCTGGAATTTTCCTTGGCTTGTTGGTTAAGTTTGCAGATCAGAAACTGAAGGAGAAAGAAGGCCAAGAAGCATGGAATTGAAGGAGTACAAGTAGCTAAAAAGTCTTTTCCAGCGAGCTTAAGCGCCTAGGCGCTGGGAATTGGCGCCTAGGCGCTAGTTGTTTTTTTCTGAACCTCCTGGAATTGGCGCCTAGGCGCTGGGAATTGGCGCCTAGGCACCAATTGACCTACAGAGAGCATGTTTTTGGCTGGAATTGGCGCTCAGGCGCTCTGAATTGGCGCTTGAGCGCCCAGACTCGACTGTTTTGCCTATAAATTGGTTTTTAGACATTTCTCTTGGAACCTTTTGTCATTTTATCATATTTTCATAAGTTAGAAGAGAGGGTTTGAGTTCTGGAGCTTGAGAAGCTTTCCCTAAGCCCTATGTTTCAGGTTTCATCTTTATCTTCTTGTATGGATTCCATAGCCATGCTTGGCTAAAACCCCTTTTGTTTTGGGTTCTTTGTAAGACTTTGGATGTTTTAGCTTTCATTCCTTTTCTATTCATGTTGTTCTGAGTAAACCCTTGAATCTCACTCCTTTGCTTTATCTTTCAAGCTTGAATGCATGCTAGCTTTTTACTTTTCTATAATCATAACGATAGTTTGTTATAGAATTGAGACTTGTTGTGAGATTACCTCTTCTATACTTGTTGCTAGGAATAGAGGAAGGGTTGAGGTTTGTTCGCCTGAATTGCATGCTTAGTGCTTCTAACAAATGTTTAGGTTATCAAGGAATTGAATCTATCTTTTGATTAGAAAGGGTTTTCTTTACGAGGCATCGATAGATGACTATCTAGGCTAGAACATCAAGGAGAGACTCAGGATTTATTGAATAGGAAGGTTTGCTAAAACTGAATTTGTTGAGCAAGAACCCAAGGCAATCTCATCTCTGAATTTCAATCGCTTTATTACTTGATCACTTGTCTTTTTACAAACTCAAGAAACAACCAATCATTAAAATTGAATTTTACTCGCTTTTCAACCTTGAACTTGAATCTTAAACTGGATTTGCAATCTAATTCCCTGAGGTTCAATGTAACACCCCGATTTCCAAGTGTCACTTTAGTAACCAAAAATAAACTTTACGCGGAAAACAGGTAATTTTTTTTTCATTTGATTCCTTTTCAATAAAGCAATAGAAAATAAAGACATAGCCCAACCACTAAACTAACCAATATACATCAAATATAAACATGTACAGCCTCAGCTGCACTCCCACGTCACGCGCACTCGCAGTGACTCCAAAGTAGTGTGCCCGTAGGCAAACAAATACAGATCCCGAACTGTGAGTGAGAAAGTTATAATTACAATCCACTAGGAGAAAGTCGGCCTCAAAATGGCCTAAGCAAAGACCCCTATGGTCCGACTGACACACTGTGATTCCTCAGTAAGAGAACCACACAAAAAGTCATGCGTCGGGAACCTACCCTGTCCCAAAAGCAAAACGAATCAGAGCTCTACACAAAATATGACGCCTGCCTAAACCTACCCTCCAAGTACAGAGTCCTCAGCGAACTGAAGTTAGCAAGTTGAAGCTCAGCTCCATGCGTCGTAGAACTCCTATCATCAGACGTCCACGCTCGTCAGTCTGGTCCTTCATCTCAAACCTGAACCCCCCCGAGGGAGAGACCATCGAAACCCAATCCACCGTCGACATCTGGCAGCAGGCCGACCGCCCAAACACAAACATGAAACCAAAGCCAAGGCGCCAGGGTCAACTCACGGAAATAAGTAGATATACACTCAACATGTGACAGGGTATAGATATATATGTTGTTACGTATATATATAAACAATCCTAGCATGTTATTGGCTTTAACAATGCTTCAATAAATCAAACAGCACACAATTCCAGTCAGAATGAATGTATGCGTGAAATGCAATCAATATGATCCGGATTGTGACGCGTTCCCGTTCGCCACAAGTGAAGCATTCCCGTTCTTCACTATGGATGAACCATTCCCGTTATTCATCCTTGGTGAACCATTCCCGTTATTCACCGTATGATGAACCATTCCCGTTATTCATCATTAATGCATTGGTGAACCATTCCCGTTATTCACCAAAAGATGCACAGGTGAACCATTCCCGTTATTCACCCGATTGATGCAATATGGTTAGCCAAACATCGAATCGTCCTCACCACATAAGTGTTTAGCCCAAAACCCAATATCAAAAACCCAAGAGTTAGTGTCGGTCAATACAACACAACTCGGAGTTAGTGTCGGTCAATACAACACAACTCCAATAACAAAACTCAAAATCAAAGCCAGAGTCAGTGTTGGTCAATACAACACGACTCGGAGTTAGTGTCGGTCAATACAACACAACCCCAACACCCAAACCCTGAGTTAGTGTCGGTCAATACAACACAACTCGAACAACAAAACCCAAAGTCAAAACCCAGAGTTAGTGTCGGTCAATACAACACAACTCGAATAACAAGAGTACTAGAGTACTCGGTGACTTTCAATCTTCACCGTAGCTCACCTTAGTGGCTTTCCCCAATTCCAAAACCCACAACAAAAGTCGACTTTTCCCCGTCTTTCACAATTATTTTCCCCCTTTCGTTCTCCTATGCTTATTCGTTAATAAAAATATTTCGAATTGAATTAGTCAAGTTATGAGTTTATTTCCCAAAGTCTAAGTTTCTCAAAGTCTATATTTTTCGAAAGTCTAATCATTCTAAGTTTCCAAAGACCAACCACCCAAAAGAAATTTCCCGGGGAAAGTCTAAGAATACGAACAAATGGCTAAGTCTCAAAACTCAAGTTTGAACTTGCCTAGGGTTGTTCATCCAACCCGAAATATCAAAGATCACCAGATCAATGAATCCCCACTCCGAAGTCGCATCAACAACGCACAATTCAACACATCTCAACATCACAACTTATGGACAATATCATAACATCAGTTCATCATCATAATCAACATCAAAGTAAAGCATAAGTCGAATTCATCGACGCCTATCATGCAGTCATAGCTAATAGTAAGTTGCCTTAACCTCGAGCTGCTCCAGCCTCGTGTTCTAAATCTCCTTCACACAAATGCTCTGAAACTCCCAAAGTTCCTTCAACTGAACCTCGAAGAAAAACAAAGCAGAATCCAAACAAAATCGATTAGTTCGATCGCAATACACCTCATAAACGATATACAAAGCATTAAAGCTTCAGAATACAACAATCGAGTACGAAAGACAAGTTTTCGAAAACGAAAACTCCCCCCCCCATCACTACAAGCTCTCGGCCAAAAAGGAAAAAGAGCTCCGGCTCTTTTTCTTCGATCAAATCTGTTTAAAAGGTAGTTTTAGGGTAAAACTAAGGCAAAGAAACTGTCGGAACAATTTTCGGACGATCGGATCAAAATACGGCTGTTCAGGGGCGTTTTGGTCCAAAATAAAAGCTCAAAACCTCAAAGTTATTAGTTCGGAAAACAAATTTGACAACAATGATCCTAACGACATCCGTGACAACAAATCCTAAAGGCACGAAGTCAGATTACGACTTTTCGACATTAAAGTTTCGAAATGTGCGCCAAAAAGGGTTTTGAAATAGTTTTTCAGATCTTGGACAACTCGATCACAATCGGCGAATACTGACGGAGGTTTTAGGCTCTTATGCACGTAGAGAACAAACCCCAACAGAGAAATCAGAAAAAACGGACAGTTTTACAAAAAGCTCAATACTTTGAGCACAGAAACGACTACAGAAACGCAGTAGAAACAGTAATCAGAGGTAAGAATCAAGCTAGTTACCTTGATACCTTGAAGTAGGAACGAACTGCAAGAAGATCGGTCGAGTTTCGGCGAAAATCCCCTCTCCCTTTCCTCTCCTAAATCCACGGCCTCTATGTGGAGAAAATGAAGATATTTTGCTTTTTCGACTATTTATAGGCAGGTGAAATCGCGGGAAAATGAAAATTTCGCGATTCCGATTTTTCAGCACATTCACCGATGAATTCTAAGAGAGATTCTGGCGTCAGATTTCCATAACTCAAAACAAATCTCTGACATTTGGGAAAAACGATATCTAAAATCCCAAAAGCGGTGTAAGTTAATTTGTCCCGAAAAACTACTTTTTGCTGTGATGGTCAGACGACAAAACTTTGTTCTGAAGAAAGATTGGAAACGTCGAAAAAAATCTGGCAACGCGAACGGAAACTTCGTTAGAAGTCCCGAATAGAAAAAATCTTCATCCAGCGCTTGAATCTAGGGTTTCGAAGGAAAGAAATTAGCGTCGTCGGACTTCCGAAAAGTGAATACTATCGTGCGTACAGTCCAGGGTTCCGAAATGAAACGCTGGTCGAAGGAAAAATAAAGAGAATCTTTAAATTTTCCAAGGATTCGAAATCTCACTTAAAACGTTGCTCTAAAGTGAAATTAGCCTATTCTGGACACGCTCGCCATAAGGCAGGTGTGCAGACAACTCGCACTAATTCCTACAGCGACTACGCAACATTCCTCAAGCAATTCCTGAACTTTCTTCTTCATTGATCTTTCTCAAACCTCAAACTCCTGTCACGCTTACACTGATTCTACGCATGAGTCGGAAATTATCTTGCTCTGTAAATCCAGGTCTTACATTCAATAATTTAAAACCGGGTAGATTTTGTGCACTTGCAGAAGAACCAACAAGTTTTTGGCGCCGTTGCCGGGGAATTGTTTTGCGATTTTTGGTTTAATTCTTTAGTTTGTGGTTTTATTTTTGTTTTGAACTTGTCTAGAATTGGAGCTACTAATCTTTCTCTGTTTAGTGTCAAACTTTCAGGCTACTCTCACAAGAGACACCGTCATGGGTGGCCATATGACGGAGGAGGAGATGCAAGCCCATATTGGGGAAAGAATCCAAGAGGGTATAACCCTCCGATTGCGTGAACAAGAAGTTGAGAAATCCAACCGATCTCTTCGGGAACTCACTTTGGGCTCCATGAGTTTTGACTATCCCGGGAGTATTGTCATCCCCGAAGGTGTGGGGAACTTTGAGTTGAGACCGGCATTCATCAACTTGGTGAGCCAAAGCCAATATGGTGGAAGATCCTCGGAAGATCCTCATGCTCATTTGGAGAGGTTCATCCGTAATTGCAACACTTATCGGGTTATGAATGTTCCTTCGGATGCAATTCGGTTGAGCCTATTTCCATTCTCTTTAAAGGATGTAGCAGAGGATTGGCTAAACTCACAACCTCAAGGGAGTCTCACTACTTGGGAAGACCTTGCAGAAAAACTCACAACGAGGTTCTTCCCAAGGTCCCTCTTGAGGAAATTGAAGAATGACATCATGACTTTCGTGCAATCCTCAGATGAAAATCTTTATGAGGCTTGGGAGCATTTCAAGAAGCTTTTGAGGAAGTGTCCTCAACACAATCTCACCCAAGCTGAATTTGTTGCAAAGTTCTATGATGGTTTGTTATACTCATCAAGGTTTGGCTTGGATGCGTCTTCAAACTGGGAGTTCGATGCTCTTCCCCCACAAGCGGGGTATGATTTGATTGAAAAAATGGCGGTGAGAGCCATGAACTCCGAGAATGAACGCCAAATCCAAAGAAGTTCTTTTGAAGTGGAAACTTATGACAAGCTCATAGCCTCCAACAAGCAACTCTCCGAGGAAGTGGCGGAAATCCGGAAACATATAAAGGCGACCAATTTGGTCGGTGCTACAGCAGCCAAAGTGGAGTGTGTAGCTATTGGAGGGCCCAATGTTAGTGAATTTTGATCCTTTACTAGTCAGGGTTTCCGAGGTCAAAGCTCTGGACTTTCTCAACAAGTCCAAGAACAAGTTGGTGAAAATGATGGTGGCAAGAAGAGCTTAAATGAGCTATTGGAGAGTTGCATCAACCGCATGAACAACAACCATAAGAACCAAGAGGCAGCTATCAAGAACTTGGAGAACCAACTTGGCCAGCTAGCCAAGCAAATTGCTGAAAGGCCTCAAGGTAAATTTCCTTCCGATACTATCCCCAATCCCGAACAAGAAAATTCTGCAGTTGTTACTACTAGAAGTGGTAGAGTGTTGAATGGGTTAGAAAAGAAAGCAGAGGGAGAAAAAAGTGAGAAAAAAGTTGAGGAGGAAGTGAGTGTTCCTATTTAAACTAAAGTGATGAATGATGTTATTCCTGAACTTGGCAAGGTTCCATTTCCTAAAGCATTGGCTAAAAAGAATTTGGATAAAAAGTTTTCAAAATTTTTGGATGTTTTTAAGAAACTCCATATCGATATCCCTTTTTCTGATGCTTTGGTACAAATGCCTATCTATGCTAAGTTCATGAAGGACATTTTAAATAAGAGAAGGAAGTTGAGAGAGGTTGATGAAACTATCATGATGACCGAGGAGTGTAGTGCAATTTTGTAAAGAAAAATGCCTAAGAAGAGAAGGGATCCTGGGTTGAAGCCTTGTGTGATTTGGGAGCGAGCATCAACTTGATGCCGCTTAGCATGTTTAGAAGGCTGAACTTAGGAGAGGTCACCCCGACCATGCTCTCCTTGCAAATGGCGGACCGATCCCTAAAAACACCTTATGGGATCATTGAAGATGTGATGGTTAAGGTTGATAAGTATGTGTTCCCAGTTGATTTTGTGGTGCTAGACATGGAGGAGGATGCTAAGATTCCTCTCATTCTTGGCCGACCCTTCTTAGCCACTGGCAGGGCGAAGATCGATGTTGATAAGGGTCAGCTCATTCTCAGAGTTGGTGAGGACAAGGTAAGGTTTTCGGTTTTCAATCCTAATTTGCAAACTAACATTAATGATGGTTTTGTTTGTGATATGATCAAAAGCTTGTCCAGGTCTTCAAAGGAGACCCCCAAGGTAAGTGAAAAAGATGTTGAGCTTAATAAAGCTTGAGCTTGTTAGTGAAAACAAGTATGGGGGGTCTAAAGATGAGAATTTCCAAGCCCACACGGCCCGATTCACTCAAGCTAGTCACCTTGTAAAGATGGAAGGTGTGACTAGTGATGAGCTCATGATTAAGCTCTTCCCTCACTCCTTGAAGGGGGGAGCAAGGATTTGGTGCGATGGTTTAGATGATACCCTCTATTGGGAGGATTTTTTCCAAAAGTTTTGTGCAAGGTTCCTACTTTGCTCATGTAGTAAGAAGTGTGATGGTAAGGAATTTCCTTCCTAACATCAAAGGAAGGAGAGTCCACCTAGGACTATAACTTAGGGCTGCTTGGGAGACAACCCAAGTTTTGTTTTATTTTGCTTGTTTGGTTGTTGCATTTTGCAGGGATTGAGAGCCTAAATTCTGGAGTAGGAGGTGGCTCTATGGCCTCCATGGTAATTAGTAAAGAAGGTCAACTCTTCCCTTTAGTTTAGCTCATGCATTTTTACATATTTTTTCTTTTGTAGCTTTTATTTTTCTTTTTATCATGCATTGTTATTCAAGTTTTTGTTTTTGGGTCTTTTACTTCCCTATACTCACATGCTTTTAGCTATAGTTTTGTTTCCTTACATGTGCTGTTTTTGAAAATGCTTTTGTGAATACTTGCTGCTGTTTTTGGGGATGAGTGATTGCATGTTTGGTGAAGAGAGGAGGAGACTTCGGTCTTCCGAGTGTTTCCTGAGAAAGGAGTTGAGGTGAGTCCATTAAGGGTCTATCGTTGACCCTTCACCATAAAATTTCCCGGGAGGATCCTGACTCACTTGCAATTCTTGGTTTTGCATTAATTTCACTCATAGCATGCTTTGTGATTCTTGCTTTATTCTTGAGACTTGTAGGATTTCTTGAGATTCTGAATTAGTTGATTTAACATTGTCTTTAGTTGCCCCACTTGAGCCTTTTTGGAGATTTCATTGTAGCCAAGTGATTGGGGCGGATCTTTGGTTGGAATATTGGGGAGTGATGGTCCTTGATTATATTTGTATGGAGCTGAAAAATTGTGAAATAGTCCCATGCCCCTAAAAGAAAAAAATCATTGAAAAAAAGAAAAAGAACTCCTGAACAAAAGCTGGAGTTGTAATAGAAAAAAAAAAGTTGAAAAAAGGGGGGTACAAGAGACTTGTGCTAAAAAGTTTATTATGAAAAGCTCCGGGGGGTTTTAGAATTGGACCACACTCAATGTGCTTGAAGCCTAGAATTTCTTTAGGGACCAACCACCATCATGTTCTACCTAGCCAATGTTTCAACCCTTTTTAAAGTCTCTTTGAATATTTGCATGTTTGATCTTTGTTGCTATTGAGTGAATGACATTCAGGACCTATGAACTTGCTTGTGTGCTCAGTGCACTAAATTAACATCTCATCCTAGGATTGGTAGATCTATATGCTTCCCATGAATGGACTCTACACTATTCTCTTTTCAAAAGATGCATGAAGTAGGTTGATGGGTCTTTCTCTTGGAACCAGCTGTAGTTGCTAAATCCCCCAGTTTTGTGTTAAGTATTCTTTGTGAGTGCTTGTTTTGAGGGCATTTCTTGCGCTTGAGGGCAAGCTAGTGTTATTTACGCTCGAGGGCGAGCTGTCATTGAGTATAGTGGTGTGATGCCCTTGTTTAGTGGTGTTTTTAGGGTCATTTCTTTCTTTGTTTTGAGTCTTTTTGTTGACTCTCATGTAGTGTTTCATGCATTCTCATGCATTTTTATCTTCCTTTGAGTCTTTACTTCGTTTTGGTAATTTTACAATTTTATAGGGAGTTTTCTTGCATTTTAAGTAAGTTTAGGACTTGCATGGTTTTATTGTGTTAATTGAAGGATCTCTTGTGCTAATAAACTGTTTGAGCTTCTGGAATTTTCCTTGGCTTGTTGGTTAAGTTTGCAGATCAGAGGAGGACTTAAAGAGGCTTGAAAGAGGAGTTGAAGGAGGACTTAAAGAGGCTTGAAAGAGGAGTTACAAGTAGCTAAAAAGTCTTTTCCAGCGAGCTTAAGCGCCTAGGCGCTGGGAATTGGCGCCTAGGCGCTAGTTGTTTTTTTCTGAACCTCCTGGAATTGGCGCCTAGGCGCCAATTGACCTCCAGAGAGCATGTTTTTGGCTAGAATTGGTGCTCAGGCGCTCTGAATTGGCGCTTGAGAGCCCAGACTCGACTGTTTTGCCTATAAATTGGTTTTTAGACATTTCTCTTGGAACCTTTTGTCATTTTATCATATTTTCATAAGTTAGAAAAGAGGGTTTGAGTTATGGAGCTTGAGGAGCTTTCCCTAAGCCCTATGTTTCAGGTTTCATCTTTATCTTCTTGTATGGATTCCATAGCCATGATTGGCTAAAACCCCTTTTGTTTTGGGTTCTTTGTAAGACTTTGGATGTTTTAGCTTTCATTCCTTTTCTATTCATGTTGTTCTGAGTAAACCCTTGAATCTCACTCCTTTGCTTTATCTTTCAAGCTTGAATGCATGCTATAGAATTGAGACTTGTTGTGAGATTACCTCTTCTATACTTGCTGCTAGAAATAGAGGAAGGGTTGAGGTTTGTTGGCCTGAATTGCATGCTTAGTGCTTCTAACAAATATTTAGGTTATCAAGGAATTGAATCTATCTTTTGATTAGAAAGAGTTTAATTTACGAGGCATCAATAGATGACTATCTAGGCTATAACATCAAGGAGAGACTCAGGATTTATTGAATAGGAAGGTTTCCTAAAACTGAATTTGTTGAGCAAGAACCCAAAGCAATCTCATCTCTGAATTTCAATCGTTTATTACTTGATCACTTGTCTTTTTACAAACTCAAGAAACAACCAATCATTAAAACTGAATTTTACTCGCTTTTCAACCTTGAACTTGAATCTTAAACTGGATTTGCAATCTTATTCCCTGAGGTTCGATAATTTAAAACCGGGTAGATTCTATGCACTTGCAGAAGAACCAACAATGGCCATAATTAAGAGTTCAAGAGAAAGAAAATAACACCTAAGATCTGCAGTAGAAACCTTGAAAATGCTCTCAAATCCCTAAGAAGTTTGTGCTCAATTCCAATCACATAACTCTCCAAGAAGAGAAAACAGAGAAGGCGTTCCAAGGACTCAGATAAACAACTTACATCTAACTTACTTCTATTCAATATATATATATATATATATATATATATATATATAATCTTCTACCAATATATATATTAGTTTTTGCATCTTTTTGCTTCGGTGTATAACAATTTGAACAAGTTTGATTCCTTATAAAAAAGGAATGAAATCCAACCAAAACCGTTTAAAGCTTCGTATGAATACATCTATAATTACCCTATTTAGCTATTTTTAACGTGAGCTAATTTTAAGGTAAAAAAAATTCCATATCTTTTATGAATAGCCATATAAATCTATATAATATACTAAAGGAAGGTTTTTTTTCTAGAAGGTTTTGCCATGTGTCGCCCCCATATCATCCCAATAAAAAATATACAAAATTTTATTTTTCAATATTAAATCTGCATGTTTTTCAATATTAAATTTGCATTAAAAAACAAATAAAGATTTTGTATGTTTTTCAATATTAAATTTGCATTAAAAAACAAATAAAGATTTTGTTCAATATTAAATCTGCATTAAAAAAACAAATCTATATAATATACTAAAGAAAGATTTTTTTCTAGAAGGTTTTGCCACGTGTCACCCCCACATCATCCCAATAAAAAATATACAAATTTTGTTTTTCAATATTAAATCTGCATGTTTTTCAATATTAATTTGCATTAAAAAAAATTTTGAAAATATAGATTATATATGTTTTTCAAGTAAAATAAAAAAAGAAAAGAAAGTAAACAAATAATCCTCATGTGATCATGTCTCAATATAAGATCTATTAAATAAAAAAAAAGTGATACATAAAAATCGAACAAAATTTTTAAAAATAAGCCAACTAAGTTTTTCAAAAAAATAAAACCCTAAAGTTCAATCTATAAATAAGAGGCAAGAATTCACTTAACACCACCACATATTCGCAGCTCCCAACTCACGGCAACAAAGGGTTTTTCTGGGTTTTTTTGGTTAATAAACACCAAATCACCCCATGTAAATTGTTTTATGAATAGCCATATAAATTGTTTTAAAAAATATGGTCGACTACTACGAGTAGCTTTTAAAAAACCTATAAAAATTTGGTAAACAAAATTTGCTTGATTGAAGCTAATAATTAAATTCCTTATTTCTTACTTAAGTCATACATATTAGGTTGTATAGAAAAGTTGCTTTAGTCATGTATCTTCTGCCATCTATATCAAACTCTGAATCCTATTCTACTCTAAACCCTACACCTTTTGTTGCAATGTCTAACCAATTTACACTTCTATCAAATATAAAGCCTGGCAAGCTTGATTGGAAAGTCAGAGCCAGTGTGATCAGGAAGTGGAATGGTGTAGATTTCAAAGACCGTATGTAACGCTATGATTTCTCGAGTGTCACACATTAACCAAGTAACCAATTTTAGTAAAGAATTTTCGTCGATTCGATTATTAATCCTCAATTAATGACAAAGGTTCATTTTACGAAAAACTCTAAAACATTAACTTTTAAATAAATCGTACGCGCGTTTAATTGGAAACGTCTAAATACAATGAACCGAGTAAATGAAATAATACTTGCATTTAATTAAAAGGAAACAGTACTCACACCCAATAAAAATCGAGTGAAACTAATCAAATCGAGTACAAAAGTCGTGAGTCCATTACATCCGAAATAAAAGAATAAAACCATAAAAATAGTTTAATCAATACTGAAATTTAAGAAGTTCAATGCGAATGCTCTCAAGCCCCCAATAAAAAAAATGCCCTCAGACTTCATCTTCACTATCCACTATGTAGATCACGTCTTCAAAGGAACTCTTGAGCTTACGCCGCTTCTGGGGAAGAGACTCAAGTGGCGGAACGTCAATTTGATCCCATAAACAGCAAGCTTCATCCTTGCCCCACCAAGTCGGTACTTCAGGTACACGCCCACTCAATCCTGGTTTGTCCTCGACCTTCAGGACCTCGGCTTGAGTCTGCAAGGGAGCTGTGATCTTCACTACCGGCTGCTGTGTCTCGACTGTTGCTTCCTCTGAAGGGTCAATCTCTACTGAGGATACTCGTGAGCCTTCGTCCTTTGGAAAACAGAATCATGGAGGTGTGTATGGCATCGTGATCACTGTAACATCCCGATCTGACGACTGGCCTCACGGTAACAACACGAGTCTTTTCAGTGCGCTTTGTCCTCACTCGCGCACTTCCCGAGAAAACTTCCCAGGAGGTCACCCATCACGATATTGCTCCAAGGCAAGCACACTTAACCATGGAGTTCTTATCAGTTGGGCTCCCGAATAGAAGTTGCAACTTGTTGTCATGAGTAGTACCAATCAAATCTTTTATGCCCTCCTCAACTGTATAGTCCATTCCTACACAGTCTCGGAATACCTCTTGTTCGGGTGTGAGATCAGCTCATTCCTGTGACCCTCCGCCTAGAAGCCTGCCAGGAGCCGCTCCTTGTTCGTGCCTCACTGCACCGGCGATCACTCCCCGCCCTCGTCAGCCCCGGGTGTCACAGGCCCACCAGCTTCTGCTTGGTTCGTCCTCGAACCACACCGTACTGGGAGAGGTTGGCTCTGATACCACATGGGGTCTAGGATAGCACGTTGAGCTAGGGAGTTGTTGTACCGATGCGTCGATGAGGAAGTTAGGATCTTAGGGAGATTCCGTAAGGGTAGTATACGTGTCATGTTGAGGGTGTGTAGTTCCGTAGCGGGATCATTAAAGGATTTAGTATCAGGATATTTGTGGTTACTGGAGGATAGGAACTCATTGTCTGTTCCAGTGGGTTTTTCTAAATTTCCACCTTCGATGTATTAGGCCTGATCAACCTAATATTGAGGGGGTGATATTCGGAATCACAGCTGGTAATGGACCTTGATAGAAGGATGTGTAAGATGAATTTGAATTGATTGAGGATTAGTCGGATTTGGGAGGAAAGTTCGTGTTAAGCATTTGATTGTAAAAGATTAAGATTTAAATCTGTGGAAGTCGATGAGTGTCATATAGACATTGATTGGTTGGTTCGTGTGATTACTCCAAGTAGAGGTAGACCAAGTCAAGAGATTTAGTGCTGGAAAAGTATTAAGTAGTTTCTCGGAAGTTATGAAGTCATAGGTTATGTGATTTCTGAGTGGAATTGTTAGAGACTAAATAAGTTGGATTTAATCAGGTTTTAGATGATAGCTTGATGGTAGCAAGATTGAGAAGAATTAACTCTGAACTAGATTGTTATAGTCGAGTTCGAGGAATAAGTCTTGCTAAGCGTTTGATTAATATGTGGAGACATTATAGTCTTAAGAGATGAATTTTCATTTGAAAAGTGTTGAATTAATGATTAGGTTGGAGAAAGAAAGTTTTAGCATAAGTTGAATACTTGAGGTTGTTGATATGGATTCCAAAGAAATATGCTAAGATTACTAAGTGAGATTTACTAAGTTGGATTGAAATCTTAGGGTTAAGATTGATCTTGAGAGGCGGGAATCGCGTACGAGTAGGAGATCTTATGGTTGTAGGTGTGACAATAGGAGTTGAATCTTAGAAGATTGAAGACCTGAAGGTGAGTTTCGGGTTAAGACCATTGAGGTATAGTATAAGAAAGATCTTGAAGTAAAGGAATTCTGGGTTGTGTAGAGTGTTAAGGTTGGTTATAAGTTGGTGATCGATTGATGTTGATTATGAGGTTGCGGACATAATGACCATGTGATAAGATTTGAATGAGGTTAGCACAATAAGTTGTGAAGGGGAAAGCATGACGACACTGGTCAGGTTGTTTGGGTAAGTGAAGGAGTTATAGTTTTAAGAAACGGATATTCATTTAAGAAGTATGGAAGGATTAAAGGTCATTAGAGGACCAAACTTGGTGAAGGTTTAGGTTTTAAATCTATGAATGTCTGTCTAAGGTGTGTAGGACTCGAAGTTTGTCAGAATTTGATTGAGAGATTAAGAAGTTGATTGACGAGATGGTGATTGAGTCACAAAAATGAAGGTGTTAGTATTAAGATGAATACCTGAGGTTGTTATATTTTGACGAGTTTTGTAGAGTTTAAGAGTCAATGGGACTTTGTTATGGATTTTGATGATGCATATTACGGGTAACAAGTGAATTTTACTAAAGTTGAATGAGAATCCTAGGGCTAAGTTGACCTGGTGAGCTGAGATTCCTGTACACATAAGAGATTTGGTGGTGTTAGCGGTTACGATAAGAGTTAAATCTCAGAATGTTGAAGGATCGGATGATAAGATGGCTAGTTAAGTCCCTTGAGGTATAGTTATGATTTAATCTTCTAGAGGATAAGTCTCGATTTGTGCGAAGTGTTAGGGATTTTAGTAAGTGTAAATAGGTTTGAGTGAGGGAAGTTTTGAGGAAGAATACGGTAATAACGGATTGTTAGATATTAAGAGGAGGATTATCTTATAAGTTGTTGATAAATGGATGTTGAAGGGGATAAGATTAGTGAAGGACAAGAAATAAGGACATAAGTCGAGTTTTAATTCGAATAGTGACTAAGTAGAAGTTTGATTTCTTGGTGTGTGTAAAGATAATTACGAAGTTGGAGGTGTTTTAATGGACTAGCGGTTTCCAAGGGGAGGATTCGTCTAGGAGTTATCGAACGGACAAGTGGAGTTTTGGACTGTAGATGAAGATCACGAGGACAAGTTGAGTATTTACTTTGAAATGACAGAGAGGCACCGAGTTTAAGAAGAATTTCAGACGACCGAAAGTAAAGAAGTAAGTGGCTAAGGTTGTGCGACTGCACGGAGTGCCAACCGGTATCAGTTCAAGCAGAGATCCGACGCAAGTGATTGAGCCAGACAACGTTGAGCTGAAGGATGATTTGACCTTCGAGGCACCTCCAGTGAGTATTGGGGATAGAAGAGTGAAACAGCTGAGGGGAAAGCAGATTTCGTTGGTAAAGGTGATATGGAACAAGGATACGGGAGAGGCTACATGGGAACTGGAAGACAAGATCAAGGAACTGTACCCCGGACTTTTTGCTGAACTTTGAGTTTCGAGGACGAAACTTTCTTTTTGGAGGGGAGTATTGTAAGACCTGAATTTTCAGAACAAGCTAATTTCCGACTCACGCGTAGAATCAGTGTAAGCGTGACAGGAGTTTGTTATTTGAGGAAGATTAATGAAGAAGAAAGTTCAGGAATTGCTTGAGGAGTGTTGCGTAGTTGCTTTCGGAGTTAGTGCGAGTCGTCTGCGCACTTGCCTTATGGCGAGCGCGTCCAGAATAGGCTAATTTCGCTTTAGAGTAACGTTTTAAGTGAGATTTCGAACTCTTGGAAAATTTAAAGATTCTCTTTATTTTTCCTTCGACCAGCGTTTCATTTCGGAACTCTGGACTGTACGCACGATATGCTTCACTTTTCGGATGTCCGACGACGCTAATTTCTTTGCTTCGAAACCCTAGATTCGAGCGATGGATGAAGACTTTTTCTATTCAGGACTTCTAACGAAGATTCCGTCCACGTTGCCAGATTTGTTTCGACGTTTCCAATCTTTCTTCAGAAGGAAGTTTTGTCGTTCGAGCATCACAGCAAAAAGTAGTTTTTCGGGACAGATTAACTTACACCGCTTTTGAGATTTTAGATATCGTTTTTCCCAAATGTTAGACATTTGTTTTGAGTTCTGGAAATCTGTCGCCAGAATCTCTCTTAGAATTTCTCGGTGAACGTGCTGCAAAAATCGGAATCGCGAAATTTTCATTTTCCCGCGATTTCACCTGCCTGTAAATAGCTCGAAAAAGCAAAATATCTCATTTTCTTTCCATTCAAGGGCCGCGAGTTTAGGGGGAGAGGAGGAGAAGATTTTCTCGCGAAAATTTGACCGATCTTCGTGCAGTTCGTCCCTACTTCTAGGTATTGAGGTAACTAGCATGAATCCTACCTCTGATTACGGTTTCTGCTGAGTTTCTGAAGTCGTTTCTGTGCTCACAGTTTTGAGCTTTTTCTAAAATGGTCCGATTTCTTCGATTTCTTGGTTGGGTTATGTTCTATAGGTTCCCAAGAGCCAAAAACCTCTGTCAGTAATCGCTGATTGCGATCGAGCTGTCCAAGATCTGAAAAACTTTTTCAAAACCCTTTTTGTCTCACATTTCGAAACTTTATTGTCGAAAAGCTGTAATCTGACTTCGTGCCTTTAGGATTTGTTGTCACGGATGTCATGAGGATCATTGCTGTCAAATTTTTTTTCAGAACTGATAACTTTGAAGTTTTGAGCCTTTATTTTGGACCAAAATGCCTCTGGATAGCCGTATTTCGACCCGATTGTCCGAAAATTGTTCTGACAGTTTCTTTGCCTTAGTTTTACCCTAAAACTACCTTGTAAACAGATTTGATCGAAGAAAAAGAGCCGAAGCCCTTTTTCCTTTGAGGGCGTGGGTTATTCCTTTAAGGGGGAAGTTTTTCGTTTTCGAAAACTTGTCTTTTCGTAACCGGATGTCGTATTCTAAATCTTTAATGCTTTGTCTATCGTTTATGTATTGTATTGTGATCGAACTAATCGATTTTGTTTGGTTTCTACTTTGTTTTCTCCGAGGTTCAGTTGAAGGAACTTTGGAAGGCTCAGAGCAATTGTTTGAGGAAAACTTTGTTTGCGAAGCTAGAACAGCTCGAGGTTAGGGCAACTTACTATATTAGCTATGATTGCATGATAGGCGTCGATCAATTCGACTTATGCTTTACTATGATATTGATTATGATGATGGTCTATTGTTATGAATGTTTTCATAACTTATGATGTTGATGTTGTGATGAATTGAACGTTTTGACGCGACTTCGGAGTGGAGATTCATTGATCTGGTGATCTTTGATATTTCAGGTTGGATGAACAACCCTAGGCAAGTTCAAACGAGGGGTTTGAGACTTAGCCATTTGTTGGGATCCGTTGGTTTACTTAGACTTTCCCCGGGAAATGTATTTCGGGTGGTTGATCTTTGAAAACTTAGAATGATAGAGCTTTGAAAACTAGTGACTTTGGGAGACTTAGACTTTGAGAAATAAACTCATAACCTGACTAATGTGAATTGAAATTATTTTTGTTAACGAATAATCATAGGAGAAACTGAAGGGGAAAATATTTACGAAAGACGGGGAAAAGTCGACTTTGTTATGGGTTTGGAGAGTTTGAAATTGGGAAAGCCACTAAGGTGAGCTATGGTGATGATTGAAAATCACCGAGTACTTTAGTACTCTTGGGAGTGTTGTTGGAGCCGTGTTGTACTGACCGACACTTAGTGCTCTTGTTGTTTGGGCTGTGTTGTATTGACCGACACTAGACCCTTGTGTACTTTGGTGGGTGGAGTTGTGTTGTATTGACCGACACTTACTCCGAGTTGTGTTGTATTGACCGACACTAACTCATGATTTTGTTGAGATTGGGTTGTGAGCTAAACACTTTCGTGGTAAGGACGATTCGTTGTTTGGCTAACCATATTGCATCAATCGGGTGAATAACGGGAATGGTTCACCTGTGCATATCATGGTGAATAACGGGAATGGTTCACCTTGCATAAATGATGAATAACGGGAATGGTTCATCATATGGTGAATAAGGGGAATGGTTCACCAAGGATGAATAACGGGAATGGTTCATCCAGGATGAATAACGGGAATGGTTCATCCATAGTGAAGAACGGGAATGCTTCACTTGTGGCGAACGGGAACGCGTCACAAATCCGGATCATATTGTGCATTTCACGCATACATTCATTCTGACTTGAATTGTGTGTTGTTTGTTTATTGAAGCATTGTTAGAGCCATAACATGCTAGGATTGTTTATATATGTACATATCAACATATATCTATACCCCCTATAACATGTTGAGTGTATATCTACTTATTTCTGTGAGTTGACCCTAGCGCCTTGGCTTTGGTTGCATGTTTGTGTTTGGGCGGTTGGCCTGCTGCCAGATGTCGATGGCCGATTGGTTCTCGATGGTCTCTCCCTCGGGGGGGATCAGATATGAGCTGCTGGATTGGGATGCCCCACCGCTTGGGTGATCGATGTCCCTGGTCACCGAGCGACGTACAGGGGAAGGGTCATGGAGGAACGGACTGACGAGCGTGGACGTCTGTCGAAAGGACTTGGTTCTTGGAGGGTAGGTTTAGGCAGGCGTCATATTTGGTGTAGAGCTCTGATTCGTTTTGCTTTTGGGACAGGGTAGGTTCCCGACGCATGACTTTTTGTGTGGTTCTCTTACTAAGGGATCACAGTGAGTCAGTCGGACCATAGGGGTCTTTGCTTAGGCCATTTTGAGGCCGACTTTCTCCTTGTGGATTGTAATTATAACTTTCTCACTCACACTTCGGGATCTGTATATATTTGCCTACGGGCACACTTCTTTGGAGTCACTGCGAGTGCGCGTGACGTGGGAGTGCAGCTGAGGCTGTACATGTTTATATTTGATGTGTATTGGTTAGTTTAGTGGTTGGGTTATGTCTTTACTTTTTATTGCTTAATTTAAAAGGAATCAAACGAAAAAAATTACCTGTTTTCCGCGTAGAGATTATTTTTGGTTACTAAGGTGACACCCGGAAATCGGGGTGTTACAATCACTACACCCACCATACGTTGCGATTCCAAGACGTCTCTGTGTACGCCTAGACCTGTGAGCTTCGCATCGCCGACATAAATGCGTTGGACTCCGGATGTGTCGGCCATCCAAGCTCGATCTTCCTTTTCATTATACAGGGTTAGCTCCCAAGAATGGGTCGTCGTCGATGTCTTCGTCAAAAACATCAACCCCCCCCCCCCCCAAAAAAAAACAACACAAAGCAAACAAGAAAGGGTCAGGTTCATGCAAGACATAAGAATATAATAATCACATCACATAATATCTCGCCTTATTAACCATAGTTTTATATAACAGTTAGTCACCTAGTTGATCTGGTAAACTAACGATCCTCACATCATACAACCACCACAACACCTTGGCCAATCTCGAACATCCGCAGATGCACAATTCTCGAGGGGACACACAGTACAACCCTCAGTTCTCGGGGAGACTCACAGTCGATCCCAACGGGACAAATAGTACAACCCTTAATTCTCAGGACGACATTATGTCAATCCAACACCCTCGCGTGCAAGTGACCGTTTGTCTCTAACGACACCATCGTTCTCATGGTCCATAGTCACAACTAGACCCATGTTCCATTTAGTTCTCATTTTACTTGCAAGCGATTAAGTTCTCAATTCTCTTTGTTCACGGCTCTAATATGTCAACCTAGAGTCTTAACAAATTCAACATTGAATAATGAAATATCAACGGCATAAACATACACAACACCAGTAGGAATTACAGCTGGATGAGCGACCTTTGTAGCAATATCTCAGTCAGGCAATATCCATGTTACATCAATACTCGTAATCACATTCACAAGCTTTTCAACATATAATTCATGGTAGTTTCATCAAACAAAACATCAAGTGAACTTGTGCATGCAACTTATTTTTATTAAAATTATATGGTAAAATATTCTCACGGGGAAGAATCTTTTACATGAAGATAATTTTATGTTTGAACTAATTTTTTTTTTGGAAATTCAAATATATTAATATATTCATAAAAATAGAGAGGAGGACGCCTAAGCTCGAGAATATGAAAAAGAGGAATACAAAAACAAAAGTCCTTAACCATCTTTCAGGGATGATTAAGTGATTGTGTATTCTTATGTTTAAACTAATTTAAAAATATAATTTCATAAAATTTAAGTACAAATTTTACAAAGTTTAATAATTTTAGAACTACATTTTTTAACAACAAAAGAGAATACTTTATTGATAAGAACTTTATGTAAACATCAGCCACATGAGTACAAAATGTGACGGTAAAATTATATCACATGCAAAATTACTATATATATATATAGTTACAATTTTATATATTAAAAATATATATATATATATATAAATACAATTATATATATTAAAATAACACAACAAAATTTGTTTAAAAAAAATTACATTCAAAAAATCTCTTCTTGAAGGAATATTTTACATGAATCATGTTAAAACTTAAATATAATTTCATTATTTTTTCATATATGTATTTTTTCAAATATATCTATATATCTATGGTTTGCCTCACATCTGTTCTATCGTGATATGATCCTTTAGTCTCTTTCACAGACTGTGTGGTGGAGTACTCAGGACGGTGGTTGGGTGTTTTTCTTGAATAGTGCTAATACAAGAAAAACAACCAATTGTTATCTTGTTGATTACTAAAAGCCAGTGTAGTCCTAAAAGATCAATGTGTTGGCAAAATGATTGAACCATTAATGGAATTGATTAAATATACATAACCTGACTTTCCGCACAAAATGAAAGACCCGCAATTTTTTCAAGATAGAGCAATATTGGCCCCTATACTAGAGGCTGTTGAAATGATGAACACTTACATGTTTTGCATGATAGCTGCACCAGAACATGAATATCTGAGTTCCGACTCTGCTTGCGATCTGATGATGATTCTGAAATCCAAGGTGAGTTTGACACAGAATATTTGAACGACGCTAAAAGTTCAGGAATGTCAAACCACAGACTATTATTGAAAGTTGGTACTTCAATCATGTTTTTGAGAAATATAGACCAAGCAACAAGTTTATGCAATGGAACCAATTTAATTGTGGATGAACTTAGTGAACGTGTTATTGGTGCAATTGTTATCATTTGAACAAATGTTAATGGCAAAGTGCACATTTCAAGAATGGACTCGGTTCCTTCTTATTCCAAATTTCCAATTAAATTCAGAAGAAAACAGTTTCCAATTGCAGTAGGCTTTGCGATGACCATAAACAAAAGCCAAGGACAAACACTATCTCAAGTTGAGCTCTTCCTTTTGAGGTCCGTCTTCACTCATGATCAGTTATATGTAGCTCTCTATAGAGTACTGTAAATGTAGTGTTTAAGGAAGTTTTTGGAAATGTTTGATGTAAACTAGACAATTTCATTTATTTATTCCATTTTTCTCTTCACATATTATTACACAGTTGACTTATACGGGATTGACTTATTCATAATTTAAAAATTACACATATATATATATATGAAAACTAATTTATTTATTAAAAAAACTCAATATAAAATTCCAAGCAGCGCACGAGTTATCACACTAGTAATGTATAAGGCTCATCCACCAAAGTGAGCCATATTGCAACTTAAACGCCACATGTTTTTATTTATTGGTTGTTACAATGATTTTCTAAATGTCTTATTCTGATTGGTCTATATTGATGAATTTTCATCGGTCCAATTGATGACTCAATAAATTAAAAATTTAAATCATTCACTCAATAAATTATAAAATTCAAAATTTAAATCATGTTTAATAAGGATAATACCAAGCGGTTAATGGCACATGTGGAAAATCATGCAATGGATATTGCGTATTTTTTTTTGCATGGTTTATGATTTTTTTTTTCAATTAACCTTGCCCTAATGTAACAAAAAAAATTCCTTGCCGTGAAAGAAGGCATAATAAAAGAAAGATTTTGATGGAATGGACAAAATAATAAAATAAACCTAAAAGATGATTAATTTACAAACTGGTTATTTAATTTTAGAAGGCAGCACAAGACTGGTCATTTAATTTTTGATTGGATGACCTGTAAGTCAGCTATCACTAAATAAGAGAGAATATAAAATTGTCCAAATTAGGGAGAATAATAGAATTGAAAGACAGTATCATACTGATTCGAAATTTTTTACTTGGAATTTTAAATTGATTGTTTTTTTATGAAACTAAATAAGTTGATTGTTAAAATAGAAAAAAATTGTCTTCCTTATTTATGTCTTCATTTATTTAATTTTTGCTATAAATTACTACTACCTCTGTTCCTATTAAACTGTCCAGAAAGAGAAAAAAACACACATATTAAGGAGTGCAATTAATTTTGTTAGTTTTCAAGAAAGTATTATTTGTTTTCCTAAGGGCGGTTAGGGGCGCTAGGCCCAACCCCACGCCTATAAATAGGGGTGGTTACCAATTGTAAGGGGACTCTTAGCTAATTTGAGAAATAAAACTTGAAATTCAGTTACTCTCTCTCTAAGCGGTTATGCTCTAAATTCTCTCTAGATTCTCGCATCACGATCCTTTCATTCTAGGTACCATACCTCATCTCTATGTTCTTGGATGGAACATTTGGTGTAAGACCTAGATTTACAGAACAAGTTAATTTCCGACTCACGCGTAGGATCAGTGTAAGCGTGACAAGAGTTTGATGTTTGAGAAAGATAAATGAAGAAGAAAGTTTAGGAATTGCTTGAGGATTGGTGCGTAGTTGTTTTAGGAGTGCGAGTCGTCTGCACACCTGCCTTAGGGCGAGAGTGTCCAGAATAGGCTAATTTCGCTTTTAGAGCAACGTATTGAGTGAGATTTCAAATCCTTGGAAAATTTAAAGGTTCTCTTTATTTTTCCTTCGACCAGTGTTTCATTTCGGAACTCTGGACTGTACGCACGATAGTATTCACTTTTCGGAAGTCCGACGACGCTAATTTCTTTGCTTCGAAACCCTAAATTCACTCACTGAATGAAGACTTTTTCTATTCGGGACTTTTAACGAAGTTTCCGTCCGCGTTGCCAGATTTTTTTCGACGTTTCCAATCTTTCTTCAGAACAAAGTTTTGTCGTCTGACCATCACAGCAAAAAGTAGTTTTTCGGGACAGATTAACTTACACCGCTTTTGGGATTTTAGATATCGTTTTTCCAAATGTCAGAGGGTTGTTTGGAGTTATGGAATTCTGTCGCCAGAATCTCTCTTAGAATTTCTCGGTGAACGTGCTGCAAAAATCGGAATCGCGAAATTTTCATTTTCCCGCGATTTCACCTTCCTATAAATAGCTAAAAAATTCAAAATATCTTCATTTTCATTCTATTCAAGGCCGCGAGTTGTGGAGAGGAGAGGGAGAAGAATTTTTTCGCCGAAACTTGACCGATCTTCGCGCAGTTCGTTCCTACTTCAAGGTATCGAGGTAACTAGCTTGATTCTTACCTCTGATCACTGTTTCTACTGCGTTTCTTTAGTTGTTTCTGTGCTCAAAGTTTCGAGCTTTTTGTAAAACTATCCGTTTTTCCTGATTTCTCTGTTGGGGTATCTTCTCTACGTGCCCAAGAGCCTAGAACCTTCGTCGGTATTCGCCGATATGGATCGAGTTGTCCAAGATCTAAAAAATTGTGTAAAAACCCTTTTTGCGCACATTTCGAAACTTTAATGTCGAAAAGTCGTAATCTGATTTCGTGCCTTTAGGATTAGTTGTTACGAATGTCGTTAGGATCATCGCTGTCAAATTTGTTTTCCGAAGTGATAACTTTGAGGTTTTGAGCTTTTATTTTGGACCAAAACGCCCCTGAATAGCCGTATTTCGATCCGATCGTCCGAAAATTTTTCCGACAGTTTCTTTGTCTTAGTTTTACCCTAAAACTACCTAGTAAACAGATTTGATAGAAGAAAAAGAGCCGGAGCCCTTTTTCCTTTTTGGCCGAGAGCTTGTAGTGAGGGGGGGGGGTTTTCGTTTTCGAAAACTTGTCTTTTCGTACTCGATTGTTGTATTCTGAAGCTTTAATGCTTTGTCTATCGTTTATGAGTTGTATTGCGATCGAACTAATCGATTTTGTTTGGATTCTGCTTTGTTTTTCTCCGAGGTTCAGTTGAAGGAACTTTGGGAGTTTCAGAGCATTTGTGTGAAGGATATTTAAACCATGAGACTGGAGCAGCTCGAGGTTAGGGCAACTTACCTATTAGCTATGACTGCATGATAGGCGTCGATAAATTCGACTTATGCTTTACTTGATACTGATTTTGATGATGATTTAATGTTATGATGTTTTCCATAACTGATGATGTTGACTTGTTATTGAATTGTGCGTTTTGACGCGACTTCAGAGTGGGGATTCATTGAACTAGTGTTATTTGATATTTCGGGTTGGATGAACAACCCTAGGCAAGTCCAAACTCAAGGTTTGAGACTTAGCCATTCGTTGGTATTCGTTGGAATACTTAGACTTTCCCCGGGAATTTCTTTTGGTGGGTTTTTGGAAAACTTAGAATGGATAGAATTTCGAAAACTAAAGACCTTAGAGAACTTAGTTTTCAAAGGATTAAACTCATAACCTGACTAATTCAAATTAAAACGTTTTCATTTTTGAATGAACCATAGGGAACCTAAAGGGGAAAATGATTGCGAAAGACGGGGAAAAGTCGTCAAGTCTTGAAGTTACTGGGAATTGGGGAAAGCCACTGAGGTGAGCTACGGTGATGATTGAAAGTCACCGAGTACTCTAGTACTCTTATTATTCGAGTTGTGTTGAATTGACCGACACTAACTCTGGGTTTTGACTTTGGGTTTTGTTATTCGAGTTGTGTTGTATAGACCGACACTAACTCTGGGTTTTGACTTTGGGTTTTGTTATTCGAGTTGTGTTGTATTGACCGACACTAACTCTAGGTTTTGGTTGTGGGAGTTGTGTTGTATTGACCGACACTAACTCCGAGTTGTGTTGTATTGACCGACACTAACTCTTGGGTTTTTGATATTGGGTTTTGAGCTAAACACTTGTGTTGTGAGGACGATTCGATGTTTGGCTAACCATATTGCATCATGCATCATTTGGTGAATAACGGGAATGGTTCACCATTGCATCATTTGGTGAATAATGGGAATGGTTCACCATTGCATCATTTGGTGAATAACGGGAATGATTCACCAATGCATCATTTGGTGAATAACGGGAATGGTTCACCAATGTATCTTTTAATGAAGAACGGGAATGCTTCATCATGCGGTGAATAACGGGAATGGTTCACCAAGAGTGAAGAACGGGAATGCTTCACTAGTGAAGAACGGGAATGCTTCACAATCCGGATCATATTGATTGCATTTCACGCATACATTCACTCTGACTGGAATTGTGTGTTGTTTGATTTATTGAAGCATTGTTAGAGCCAATAACATGCTAGGATTATTTATATGTATATATCAACATATATATCTATACCCCATGTCACATGTTTAGTGTATATCTACTTTATTCCGTGAGTTGACCCTAGCGCCTTAGCTTCGGTTTCATGTTTGTGTTTGGGCGGTCGGCCTGCTGCCAGATGCTGACGGTGGATTGGGTTTCGATTGTCTCTTCCTCGAGGGGGATCAGGTTTGAGCTGGTTGATCGACATGCCCCCACCGCTTGGGTGATCTATCTTGTGGGTCATCGGGCGACGTACCGGGGAAGGGTCATGGAGGACCGGACTGACGAGCGTGGACGTATGACGAAAGGAGTGCTACGACGCATGAAGCTGAGCTTCAACTTGCTGACTTCAGTTTGCTGTGGACTTGGACTCTGACTCCGACACCGATGTTGACAGCTACTCGCCGAGCGACGAGGATGAGGAGGAGGAGCTTTGAGCGGTACTGGGAGGGTTGGTTTAGGCAGGCGTATAAAATTGTGTAGAGCTCTGATTCGTTTTGCTTTTGGGACAGGGTAGGTTCCCGACGCATGGCTTTTCGTGTGGCTCTTTTACTGAGGGATCACAGTGAGTCAGTCGGACTGTAGAGGTCTTTGCTTAGGCCATTTTGAGGCCGACTTTCTCCTAGTGGGTTGTAATTATAATTTTCTCACTCACACTTCTGGAATCTGTATATTTTTCCTGCGGGCACACTACTTTGGAGTCACTACGAGTACGCGTGACATGGGAGTGCAGCTGAGGCTGTACATGTGTATATATTTGTATATCGATAGTTTAGTTGTTGTGTTATGTCTTTATTTCCTATCGCTTTATTAAAAGGAATCAAACGAAAAAAAAAATTACCTGTTTTCCGCGTAAAGGTTATTTTTGGTTACTAAAGTGACACCCGGAAATCGGGGTGTTACATTTGGCACCGTCTGTGGGACAGAGCTTCCTGTGCAACGTCTTGCGGGTCCTGGCTAGAGGCCTCCCTCAGTTTCTCAAGGTAAGGGTGAGAAAGGAGGAAGGCAAAGGTGTCTTGGGAGGAGCCGCTGGAAGGACCCTTCGGGTGGTCCGCAGGAGGATTCTCCCCCTCACCATCAGCCCCGGGAAGGTGTGGGGTTGACCGGTCAAGGGAAGTCGGGCCGGGTGTAGGAGACGGCAGGCGATCGGAGGAAGGTGACTTTTGCCCCTCCAATGGGGCCACGATAGGAGGAATGTTTGGGGGCAGGGAAGCGCCCGCCTCACCATGCTGAGTGGACACCAGTGGGGGATCCACGACGTAAGGTTCAGACCTGGTTGGCTCTCCATCTGTGCTGGTCGAAGGGTTAGTCTGAGGGTTTGGCTCACCCAAGTCTCTTCTCTTGGGTGATTCGGCGTGCACCGACGAGCATTTTATTTTTTCCCCGACTTGGGCTGAGGAGAATGCCTTCGTGTTCCTAGAAGTGAAAGCCTTTAGGAGCTCAGCGGTGGAGAACTTCATATTCCCTAAAAGGCAAAAGCAAAAAGGTATTGTCAGCAGCGGAAAGGTCAAGAGGGTACCGGGAAGAGAATTTAAAGGAAAAACCTAATCGCGGGAGTAGCTTGGAGCCCGCGGGGGCGCCGAATAATTCAGCACAACTAAGGCGGGGAAGTCGGGCGAGGACCCCGAGACCGAATTTCTCTCTGGCGGACAAGGGAGTTTTAAGGGGATCGACTACGGGTTTAGGGCACTTGGTCCAGTAAAACAGAAAAAGAGCTTTCCCGTCTCTCTGCGTAAAGGACGAAGGATAGGTGGGATGGACGACGACCCAGAAATACCGGCGGGCCAGAAGGGGTTCAGGGTCACCCTGGTAAGGGCTGAGTCGTTCCCGGCCCAGGCGGGGCGCCAGTTCGACCTAGCCAGGGATCCCTAGGGATCGTGAATCCACTTCGAAGAAAAAGAAGAAGTGGGCGGTTGAGGGAACTACGTCGGCATTACTACTGAGAATTTCAAAACACCTCAAGTAAGCCCAGGCGCGGGGGTGAAGTTGACAAGGGGAAACGTTGACGACATTTAACACTTGGCTAAGGAATGGGGAGAAAGGGAGTTTGATGCCAAGGTCAAGAAACAGATATTCGTACATAAAAAAGAAATGGGAGTACTTAGGGTTCTTAAGTGTGCGGTGCTTCGACAAGCGATCTTGGCCCTGACAACCGGTGGTGCGAAGGAGGTTTTCTACCGACGGGGTGCTACAAAAACCCCCAACCCGGCGGGCGAGTTCAGAGACAATCACCGGTAACAAATTCCAAAGGCTGGTCAAGAATTCCTTGATCAGGAGCATTCTAGATTGGGGAAGGGAGAGTGGCGAAGGTTTTCAAGCGGTGGGCTTTGATTTCCTCCACGGAAGAAGGGGTTCTTGTCGAGGGCATCGCGAAAACAAAAGGAAAGAGTAAAGACAGGGATGAGAGTACTAACCAAAGAGAAACTGTGAAGAAGGAAGCATGAGAGTTCGGAGTTCGCGGGGTGTAACATGTAAGACCTGGATTTACAGAGCAAGTTAATTTCCGACCCACGCGTAGAATCAGTGTAAGCGTGACAGGAGTTTGATGTTTGAGAAAGATTAATGAAGAAGAAAGTTCAGGAATAGCTTGAGGAATGTTGCGTAGTTGTTTTAGGAATTAGTGCGAGTCGTCTGCACACCTGCCTTATGGCGAGAGTGTCCAAAATAGGCTAATTTCGCTTTTAGAGCAACGTATTAAGTGAGATTTCAAATCCTTGGGAAAATAAAAATTTCTCTTTATTTTTCCTCGACCAGTGTTTCATTTCGGAACCCTGGACTGTACGCACGATAGTATTCACTTTTCGGAAGTCCGACGACGCTAATTTCTTTGCTTCGAAACCCTAAATTCAAGCGCTAGATGAAGACTTTTTCTATTCGGGACTTTTAACGAAGTTTCTGTCCGTGTTGCCAGATTTGTTTCGATGTTTCCAATATTTCTCCAGAACAAAGTTTTGTCGTCTGACCATCACAGCAAAAAGTAGTTTTTCGGGACAGATTAACTTACACCGCTTTTGGGATTTTAGATATCGTTTTTCCCAAATGTTAGAGATTTTTTTTGAGTTCTGGAATTCTGTCGCTTGAATCTCTCTTAGAATTCATCGGTGAATGTGCTGCAAAAATTGGAATCGCGAAATTTTCATTTTCCCGCGATTTCACCTTCCTATAAATAGTAAAAAAATCAAAATATCTTCATTTTCTTCACATAGAGGCCGCGGATTGAGGAGAGGAGAGGGAGAAGAGATTTTCGCCGAAACTTGACCGATCTTCGCGCAGTTCGTTCCTACTTCAAGGTATCGAGGTAACTAGCTTGATTCTTAACTCTGATCACTGTTTCTACTACGTTTCTTTAGCTGTTTCTGTGCTCAAAGTTTCGAGCTTTTCGTAAAATTGTCCGTTTTTCCTGATTTCTGTGTTGGGGTATCTTCTCTACATGCCCAAGAGCCTAGAACCTTCGTCGGTATTCGCCGATTTGGACCGAGTTGTCAAGGATCTGAAAAACTGATTCAAAACCCTTTTTGTCGCACATTTCAAAACTTTTATGTCGAAAAGTCGTAATCTGACTTCGTGCCTTTAGGATTAGTTGTTACGAATGTCGTTAGGATCATTGCTGTCAAATTTGTTTTCCGAAGTGATAACTTTGAGGTTTCGAGCTTTTATTTTGGACCAAAACGCCCCTGAACAGCCGTATTTCGATCCGATTGTCCAAAAATTTTCCGACAGTTTCTTTGCCTTAGTTTTACCCTAAAACTACCTTGTAAATAGATTTGATCGAAGAAAAAGAGCCGGAGCTCTTTTCTCCTTATGGCCGAGAGTTATTTCATGGGGGGGGGGAGTTTTTCGTTTTTGAAAACTTGTCTTTTCGTATCTGATTGTTGTATTCTGAAGCTTTAATGCTTTGTCTATCGTTAATTAGCTGTATTATGATCGAGCTAATCGATTTTGGTTGGATTTCTGCTTTGTTTTCTCCGAGGTTCAGTTGAAGGAACTTTGGGTTTTGCAGAGCATTTGTGTGAAGAGAACCTTGTCCAAGAGACTGGAGCAGCTCGAGGTTAGGGCAACTTACTATTAGCTATGACTGCATGATAGGCGTCGATAAATTCGACTTATGCTTTACTTTGATGTTGATTATGTTGATGAACTGATGTTATGATGTTTTCCATAACTTATGATGTTGAGATGTTATTTAATTGTGCGTTTTGACGCGACTTCAGAGTGGGGATCCATTGAACTGGTGTTATTTGATATTTCGGGTTGGGTGAACAACCCTAGGCAAGTCCAACCAAAAGGTTTGAGACTGAGCCCTTTGTTGGTCTACTTAGACTTTCCCCGGGAATTTCTTTTGGTGGGTTTTTGGAAAACTTAGAATGAATAGAATTTCAAAAACTAAAGACCTAAGAGAACTTAGTTTTCAAAGGATTAAACTCATAACCTGACTAATTCAATTTAAAACATTTTCATTATTGAATGAACCATAGGGAACTTAAAGTGGAAAATGATTGCGAAAGACGGGGAAAAGTCGTCAAGTCTTGAAGTTACTGGGAATTGGGGAAAGCCACTGAGGTGAGCTACGGTGATGATTGAAAGTCGCCGAGTACTCTAGTACTCTTGTTATTCGAGTTGTGTTGTATTGACCGACACTAACTCTGGGTTTTGACATTGGGTTTTATTGTTGGAGTTGTGTTTTATTGACCGACACTAATCTCCCGAGTACTTTAGTACTCTTGTTTGTTGGAGTTGTGTTGTATTGACCGACACTAACTCTGAGTTGTGTTGTATTGACCGACACTAAACTCTTGGGTTTTGGGTTTGGGTTTTAAGCTAAATGCTTGCGTTGTGAGGACGATTCGATGTTTGGCTAACCATATTGCATCATGCATCATTTGGTGAAGAACGGGAATGCTTCACCAATGCATAATTCGATGAGGAACGGGAATGCTTCATCGATGGTGAAGAACGGGAATGCTTCACCAATGCATCATTCGACGAAGAACGGGAATGCTTCGTCAAGGATGAAGAACGGGAATGCTTCATCCATAGTGAAGAACAGGAATGCTTCACTAGTGGCGAACGGGAACGCGTCACAGTTATCCGGATCATATTGATTGCATTTCACGCATACATTCACTCTGACTGGAATTGTGTGCTATTTGATTTATTGAAGCATTGTTAGAGCCGATAACATGCTAGGATTACGTATATGTATATATCAACATATATATCTATACCCACGCCACATGTTGAGTGTATAATTACTTATTTCCGTGAGTTGACCCTAGCGCTTTGGCTTTGGTTTCATGTTTGTGTTTGGGCGGTCGGCCTGCTGCCAGATGTCGATGGCGGACTGGTTTTCGATGGTCTCTCCCTCGGGGGGGATCAGGTGTGAGTTGGTGGACCGGCATGCCCCCACCGCTTGGGTGATCTATCTTGTGGGTCATCGGGCGACGTACCGGGGAAGGGTCATGGAGGACCGGACTGACGAGTGTGGACGTCTGACGAAAGGAGTTTTACGACGCATGGAGCTGAGCTTCAACCTACCGTCTTCAGTTCGCTGTGGACTTGGACTCTGACTCGGACACTGATGTCGACTACTACGTCGGGAGCGACGAGGAGGAGGATTTGCGAGCAGTTCTGGAGGGTATACTAAGTGGGCACTATATTTTGTGTAGAGCTCTGATTCGTCTTACTTTTGGGACAGGGTAGGTTCCCGATGTGTGGCTTTTTGTGTGGTTCTTTTGATGAGGAATCACAGAGAGTCTGTCGGAGTATAGGGGTCTTTTGTTCAGGCCATTTTGGGTGCCGACTTTCTTTTGGATGACTGTATATTTGATACTTTTACTTACAGTTCTGGTTCTGTATATATTTGCCTGCGGGCACACTACTTTGGAGTCACTGCGAATGCGCGTGACATGGGAGTGCAGCTGAGGCTGTACATGTGTATATATTGGTATATCGGTTAGTTTAGTTGTTGGGTTATGTCTTTATTTTCTATCGCTTTATTAAAAGGAGTCAAACGAAAAAAAATTATCTGTTTTCCGCGTAAAGTTTATTTTTAGTTACTAAAGTGACACCTGGAAATCGGGGTGTTACATTGTGGTATCAGAGCTTAGTCGAGTCTTTTGGGAGTCTGTGGGGAATAGGTCTTCTGTGCTAGGTTGTGTGACTCTGCAAGGAGTGAAAATTGATTGTCTGCAGAACGATTTTTCGTTCTAATTGATTGCATTGTTACTTAATCATATGGAATAGTTTTGGTGCTATCGTATGATTAGGACTTTTTATAAGTAGGGTATACTACCCTATCAATCACAAGTTCTTCCCTAAGCTAACATTCACAAATAGGGGAGCTATTTTAAGTTCTAAGTTTCACAAGTAGAGGGAACTATCTCATATTTTATTGTTAGTCAATGCTTGTGCACATGCATGCAGACGCTTTGGCTATCCATAAGCCAATCCCTCTTTGAAAGGCTGGACGAACACGACTCCACGATCGGGGCTGGACCTCTCCAACGCACCGCTGCCCAACAGCTTGATGATCGAGGTTGGATTTCTCCAACGCACTGCCGTTTGACGTTCGTCCTTATTCAGGGCCTCCTCTGAATGTCTCCATCGACTAGCCCAGTCCAGGTCACTAGCCGTGGCCAACCAAGCCTAGTCCAGGTCACTTGGTCCACAATGCATGCCATGCAAGTTAGTCATCATCACTAGGCCCTAAGCCTATCACGTTCATCTCATATGAACCAAATATCATAACATAGTAACTTGCATGCATATCAATAAATGTAGCTAGCACCCTAGGCATATAGGCATGTTCATAATAATACTAGCTAACATTTATTGCATTATCATCATATAACATATCTAGCACATATATCATTGATAGTCCTAGTGTCATGCTTTCTAACAATCACAATCAATCATAGCTTCTACTCTTGGTGAAGTGCCCTTACCTCAAAGGTACGCTTTCCTAGAAGTCTCGGGTTGCTCGTTGAAGCTAGATCTACACTTGGAAATTTCCTACCAACGAACGGACAGAGTAACGTTACTAATCGGACAATCGAATCGATCATAAGCCCATCCCCTTGTTGATGACGAAATTCCCCCCAAAATCCTTGAAAATCCAAAATCATTTCTTTCATAAGATCAAACATTCTTTTCTAAAACATATTGCTTGAAGATCATAAGAACACTTGAAGAACTTTCGAAGAAAAACGTAATTTTCGCATAGATTCAATCCTCCCAAGATCAAAACCTCCTTTATAAAATCCTTTGTTTGAAGCTCATAAGAACATCAAGAACTTCTTTAAGAAAACCCTCAAATTGATAAACATCTTTAAGCAACTTGATTAAAATCATTCTCTTATGGATTTGGCAGATCAGCTTAGGCTGCAACCACAGAGCATATTGAGAATGACCTTGCTAGAGGCTTAGAAACTAAACTAAAATAAGAAAAAGAAAAAGAAAATAAAGACAAGAGAGGGAGAGAGAGCTCACACAAATGCAGAGGAGAGGAGAGCTCTTGGTGTGAAGAAATGAGAGGGGGAAAGGCTCTATTTATAGTGAGGGGTGAGAGCCAAGCATTAAATGCTTTTCTTTCTCCCCAAGAAGAAGCCCAAACCCACGAAATTTCCAAACCCATTTTAGTGTTTCTAGACTCTTCCAACCTTCCTTGATTCGGTCCTCAAAATTTGGCTTATTTCCTAATTAAATCCCTTTTAAAACTATCATTTAAATCCTTAACTTTTTAAATAATTAAAGCTGAATCAAAAAGGTTTTAAATCAGATATAAAAAGATCCTTGAAGGTTTTAAAAACTCAAATATTGATCTCTCATTAATTGAAAGTCAAGGAATCAAAATCCCTAAAATTTCTCTTTCATAAAACCTAGCCAGAAAAGGAAATTACTTGCAAAAGTATCATTTTCCTTCCTCCTCAAGCCTTGGCCGCCCAACACACTCTCCATGCTCAGATTTTCTCCAAAAAATATTTAGAATAATAATTTAAATAAAAAACCCAAAATAATTAATGCATTAAATGCACCATTTCCCTCCTAAATGCATCAAAACTTCAAATTTAAAATAAAAAATCCTTATCAATAATCTTGGCTCCAAAAATTCGTGCATCAGCTCCATAATACCTCAAAAATATTTTCAGAATTAATTTTGATATTAAACCATAGGTTAAAATTATTTAAATGCATTTTATTTAAATAAAAACTCATTTTATTTAAATAAAACCTTCAAAAACCAAAGTAGGGAATATTCCCTCATAGAATATTCTTACAATCTTGCCCAGAACCTCCCCATAAGGTGTGGCCCACGAAATCATCCTCGTCGACTCGATTCGCCAACTCATTGCTCCTGTCGGGCCGATTTTGACCTAAAACTCGCCGTCGCAGAACCCTAGCAATATTACAGTCAAAATGGTCGTATCATCGCGCACATCAAAGTCTAGAGGTTTCTAAGACTTAATATTGCTTCTAAAAATCAATTACCCTCTTTAAAAGGCATAATATCACATATAGCACAAGAAATTCACATAATATTATTTAATATTATGATTAAAATAATATGCCATAAAACCAGGTCTTACACGGGGTTGTCAGGAGAAGCCGATGTGAGAGCCGGGAGGAGTGTGAGGGTAGTAGGCAGTGAGGAATGGGGCAATAGAGAAGGTAGGAGGTGGTTCGCAGTTAAGTAAGGAGTTGTGACCTAAGATGGTAGGATGAAATGATTGTTGGGGAAAGACGCGTATTTCGGGAAGTAGGAGTGGTGCATTCAATAAAAATCATTACAGCGATTGCAGCTGGAGTCGGGCAAGGGAACCAAGCATCGTCGCCACCAGTCTACCTGTGGACTCGTGGACTTGGAAAGGCTCGTGAAGGGAATCAGAAATTAGCTTTAGCTTTACTTACTATGCCATGTTGGCAATCATTCTTGATCACTAGGCTTTGGCATTGGTTAGTTTTGATTATTAAGACACTCTTACCTCTCATGCTTCGAGCTCGGTGTCTTGTGGACTTGTGGACTGGGCGAGACCCAGGGGCCCTCGCCCAGGGGCGCCTGACCCAGGGCAGTGAGTGAGCCAGAGAGTTTGAGCCTCCTCTAGAGGCCCAGCTGGCCCACTAAGGGCGGTTAGGGCGCTAGGCCCAACCCCACGCCTATAAATAGGGGGTGGTTACCAATTGTAAGGGGACTCTTAGCTCATTTGAGAAATAAAAGCTTGAAATTCGGTAACTCTCTATCTCTAAGCGGTTACGCTCTAAATTCTCTCTAGATTCTCGCATCACGATCCTTTCATTCAAGGTACCATACCTCATCTCTATGTTCTTGGATGGAACACTTTAGAATGTATTTTATATTTTCTCATTTATTGTTCCTGTAATGACATTTCTTGGAAAAACATCATTTAATGCTATCTTGAAACTCCAAGTGGACAAATATATAGCAACAATTTTTGTTTTCATCAAAGTGAACAGTTAATAAGGAGCGAATGTAGTACTATATTTAGAATGGATATATTTACTTAATATCAGAGCTATAATCCAAATTTATAGTCTTTCAAAATAAGACTTCTAAAAATTAATCTGCCATTTTATCTTTTAAAAACAATTAAAATTTTCAAAAATTGCGTCTTTTTCATACACTTTGTGTCATAAAACACATCAACTTCATAACAGTTCCAGCACAAAAAAAAATCTTCCATACTATTGATTTAATCTTTTCCCTGCAATTATGTATCTTTTGATCCATAGCTTCACAAAACTTTGTTTTTCTACACGATATGGGGAAGGTTTAATCTTACCTATTTTTTTATGAAATTGTCCTATCTCTTTTGTATTGGCTCAGATATAATTTTACTTTTTTGTTTTAATTTGCAGGACTTTTGTTTGGTTAGTGAATACTATGTCATACGGTTTACACCACCACTATTCACGAAGAAGGCTACTTGGCTACCCGCAGTATAGAAGAAAGCAAACATGCATTGTAATCAAGAAAAAAGACATTGAAAATGATAACATGTATGTTATTTATTATAGTTGTAATATGCATTGCGAATACAATAAATTGATACCTATTGGAAAAACATAATTTGGTGAAAAAATGAAATATAACTCAGATATGCTATTTATTACAATTGTAATCTGCATGTGACATGTTCTACACTGCAGGTATGTTGTGCGTTACAATCTCTCATTCCTTATGTAAGACCCTATTTTTATGATATTATTATTTACTTTGAATAAATAATAAGTGTGAATTTTCAGTGATTAATGAATTTCTTGAGGGATATGCGTGTGGAATTTTGAAGGAAATGTGTGAAAATATTAATATTTTTGAAATAATAATATTTGAGTGTGTGAAAGCAAATTAGTGTGTGAGGTTTTGACCTCAAGTTGATGATTGGCGAATTCTTGGGTGCCAAGGGGAGTGTTGGCTGAGTTCTTGAAAGAAAGAGATATGGGAAGATCTCATTTGATTTGTTTTGCTTAATTTGAGGGAAAATCTGGTTTAAATGCAAAGATTGGGGTTTTATTTATAGAAGGGGAGTTATTCTTTTATTATTTATTTTATAATTCAGTTTTTTATTCGAAAAAGGTGAGGATTTATTTTTATTTTCAAATATTGGTGAGATAGGATAAAAAAAATTTGGAAAACCCTAGTTGTTGGGCTTGGTTGGCCGCCGGTTTTGAAGTTCAAAGGGGGGAAGTATTTTTCTTTACTTTTTCAAGTGAAAGAGCTGAAATAGAAAGGCACAACACACACACACACCCATTCACATAAGTCTTCTACAAGAAAAGAAAAAAGGGTTTTTGAGAGAGAAAGAGAGAAAGACAGAGAGCCGCCGAGAGAGAGAAAGAGAGAGGGACGTGCGAGTGAGATGAAGCAAGGAAGAAGAAGGAGGTTCTTGAAAAGCAAGGCAAGGGAGGAGACTGTATCATCTTCTTCAACCATCTTTTCTTCTTTAATCTCTAGGCAAAGGTGAGGGCTTTTCCGGTCTTGGGTAGAATCTAGGCTGTGTGCTACATGAGTCTTGCTCTATGAGTGCAAAACCTTGTATGATTGATGATATGTTGTCTCTTTAACATGTAAAACCTTTGTAAGATGAGTGGAGCTTCTCTTGAACATGCTTTAGGGCCAAGTTTCTGTTTTTACCTTCTCTAAAGGTTTGATGCCATGATCTATGAAAAATTTTAGGCGAAATCATGCCAAACTTGATGCTTACCCTCGAATCTATGTTGATAGTTTATACCACGCGTTAAAGATTAGTTATGTATGATGAGGCATGATAACAAGTCTTAATGATGCTCTAGATATGGTATGGCCGAAACCCTAAATTTGTTTAGGGCTAGGCGTGCGTGAATATTTTTGTCTCTTGTCTATGCATATGAGTTGATGATAGTTGTTGGATTTTAATACATGATTTGTACAGAAGTATGATGACATGATAGTTTGATAAATTGATGATATTTGGCCGAACCCTAATGCTCCCTAAGGTTAGGCGTTTGACCTTGTTTATGTGATGGGGGATTTTTGACAAATTTTCTATTTTGGCAAGGATGGGGGTAAACCCTACTCTCTCATTGATATGCTATGCATGATGGTTATTGGTTTACTTCTAAATTATAATGTTGGTAGCCAAACATAGAGATGCGAACTTCGCTTGCAAGTAGTGAATGATATGGCTATTGTGCTAGGGTACAGGCTATGGACCATGAGAACGATGGTGCCGTTAGAGACAAACGGTTGCTTGCACGCGAGGGAGAATTTGTGGATCGACTGTGTTGGTCTCCACGTCATAACCATGATTTAGTCATGGGATAAGGATTGATTGTGTTGATCTCCTTGAGAACTTGTGGATTGACTATTGAACTTTAGGGTTGCTAACTCTAGATGTGAGAATATGAGACCGATATTTCATCGTATGAGTATCATGAACTGTATTATTTGTGACTTATGCATGGGAACTGACCCTCTATTATCTATTATTTGTTTGTTTTGGTGGGGGGGGCAGATGACTCTGACAAGGAATGCGGTGCATTCTTGGGAACTAACACTCCGTGACGAGCACAAGGATGAGACTTGGGTGACCGACGCGCACTAGGTCCGCCGGATCTACGTCGGAAATGATACTCTTCAGTGCACCAACGAAAAGGGAGAATGGATCGAATCTCGACTGCACACTAGAAGGGTGGAACTACCGTTCACACCCTATCGCTTCCAAACACCTTCGGACTTGGAATCAGAGCAATCTTCCAACTTAGAGGCTGAGTCGGAGTCAGATCCGTTTGAGGATATGTCGGTAGAGAAGAGTGAACCATCGGTGGAACCAGAGGACCTGCCGAAGACTGAGATGAAAGAGGAGGAGCTTCCACCGCTGCAAGGGGAGCCTTGGATGTTGGAGAACGTAAGTGAAGACGAGCTGAAGGCCCAGAGATTCTTCAGATTGTTAGTCAATCAATACTTCCAGCAGAAGTGCAAAATTTATCGAAGTCTGAGGAACCGTTTGCTGAGGTAGTTCACCGACGAGCCATTACCGGATGACAACTACACTTCTGAGGAAGGGGAAAAAGAGGAAGAGGAAGAGATCAAGGAATAGGGTTTGGGTTGAGAGACATTTATTTTCTTTTTGGGTTGAGAGTTACCGAGATTGGGGCATTGAACAATTTACTTTGTTTTCATTTTGGATAATCAAATTTTGATGTAATTTACTTTGGTTTCAGAGGTATGTTTCATACTTATTTCAGTTGGTTATTTAAAAGGTTTTGCGATGTTGATTACTTCTGCATGTTTTTGAAAAGGTTAAGTTTCAAGAGTTTCGTAAAATTGAACGTTTGTCATTAATTAAAGATTAATAATTGAATCGACGAAAATTCTTTATGGAACTTGTGACGTTTGGGTTATTGTGTGACACTCGAGGAATCGGGGCGTTACATTGTAGTATCAGAGCTCCGGTTGAGAACTAGAGCACTAGGGTTTGGGACACGCGAGTTTTGTGAACTCGGTTGTGTTTTGTTTTGGGTAGAAGTGATTTCTATGATTCCGCGGTGAGATTTGGGTAGAACTTGTGTGCTAAGTTGTTAGCTGATTGTTTGTGATTGGTATCATTGCCGTGATACTTAAAATTGAGTGATTGTGTTATTTGATTCGGGTGCTACACATTCGTTTATATCTGAGAAGTGCGCGAAGAGACTAGGGCTACGTGATGATGCAAGGGAAAAGAGTGATAGCTTATGCTTCGCGACAGTTGAAGATCCATGAGAAGGATTACCCTACGCACGACTTGGAGTTGCCATTATTGAATGAACTCATAACCTGACTAATTCAAATTAAAACGTTTTCATTATTGAATGAACCATAGGGAACCTAAAGGGGAAAATGATTGCGAAAGACGGGGAAAAGTCGTCAAGTCTTGAAGTTACTGGGAATTGGGGAAAGCCACTGAGGTGAGCTACGGTGATGATTGAAAGTCAACGAGTACTCTAGTACTCTTATTATTCGAGTTGTGTTGTATTGACCGACACTAACTCTGGGTTTTGACTTTGGGTTTTGTTATTCGAGTTGTGTTGTATTGACCGACACTAACTCTGGGTTTTGACTTTGGGTTTTGTTATTCGAGTTGTGTTGTATTGACCGACACTAACTCTAGGTTTTGCTTGTGGGAGTTGTGTTGTATTGACCGACACTAACTCCGAGTTGTGTTGTATTGACCAACACTAACTCTTGGGTTTTTGATATTGGGTTTTGAGCTAAACACTTGTGTTGTGAGGACGAATCGATGTTTAGCTAACCATATTGCATCATGCATCATTTGGTGAATAACGGGAATGGTTTCACCATTGCATCATTTGGTGAATAATGGGAATGGTTCACCATTGCATCATTTGGTGAATAACGGGAATGGTTCACCAATGCATCATTTGGTGAATAACGGGAATGGTTCACCAATGTATCTTTTGATGAAGAACGGGAATGCTTCATCATGCGGTGAATAACGGGAATGGTTCACCAAGAGTGAAGAACGGGAATGCTTCACTAGTGAAGAACGGGAATGCTTCACAATCCGGATCATATTGATTGCATTTCAGGCATACATTCACTCTGACTGGAATTGTGTGTTGTTTGATTTATTGAAGCATTGTTAGAGCCAATAACATGCTAGGATTATTTATATGTAACAACATATATATCTGTACCCTATGTCACATGTTGAGTGTATATCTACTTTATTCCGTGAGTTGACCCTAGCGCCTTGGCTTTGGTTTCATGTTTGTGTTTGGGCGGTCGGCCTGCTGCCAGATGCTGACGGTGGATTGGGTTTCGATGGTCTCTTCCTCGGGGGGATCAGGTTTGAGCTGGTTGATCGACATGCCCCCACCGCTTGGGTGATCTATCTTGTGGGTCATCGGGCGACGTACCGGGGAAGGGTCATGGAGGACCGAACTGACGAGCGTGGACGTCTGACGAAAGGAGTGCTACGACGCATGAAGCTGAGCTTCAACTTGCTGACTTCAGTTCGCTGTGGACTTGGACTCTAACTCCGACACCGACGTTGACAGCTACTCGCCGAGCGACGAGGATGAGGAGGAGGAGCTTTGAGCGGTACTGGGAGGGTTGGTTTAGGCAGGCGTCAAATTTTGTGTAGAGCTCTGAGTCGTTTTGCTTTTGGGACAGGGTAGGTTCTCGACGCATGGCTTTTCGTGTGGTTCTTTTACTGAGGGATCACAGTGAGTCAGTCGGACTGTATGGGTCTTTGCTTAGGCCATTTTGAGGCCGACTTTCTCCTAGTGGGTTGTAATTATAATTTTCTCACTCACACTTCTGGAATCTGTATATTTTGCCTGCGGGCACACTACTTTGGAGTCACTGCGAGTGCGCGTGACATGGGAGTGCAGATGAGGCTGTACATGTGTATATATTTGTATATCGGTTAGTTTAGTTGTTGGGTTATGTCTTTATTTCCTATCGCTTTATTAAAAGGAATCAAACGAAAAAAAATTACCTGTTTTCCGCGTAAAGGTTATTTTTGGTTACTAAAGTGACACCCGGAAATCGGGGTGTAACATTTGGCGCCGTCTGTGGGACAGAGCTTCCTGTGCAACGTCTTGCGGGTCCTGGCTAGAGGCCTCCCTCAGTTTCTCAAGGTAAGGGTGAGAAAGGAGGATGGCAAAGGGGTCTTGGGAGGAGGAGGATTCTCCCCCTCACCATCAGCCCCGGGAAGGTGTGGGGTTGACCGGTCAAGGGAAGTCGGGCCGGGTGTAGGAGACGGCAGGCGATCGGAGAAAGGTGACTTTTACCCCTCCAATAGGGCCACGGTAGGAGGAATGTTTGGGGGCAGGGAAGCGCCCGCCTCACCATGCTGAGTGGACACCAGTGGGGGATCCACGGTGTAAGGTTCAGACCTGGTAGGCTCTCCATCTGTGCTGGTCGAAGGGTTAGTCTGAGGGTTTGGCTCACCCAAGTCTCTTCTCTTGGGTGATTCGGCGTGCACCGACGAGCATTTTATTTTTTCCCCGACTTGGGCTGAGGAGAATGCCTTCGTGTTCCTAGAAGTGAAAGCCTTTAGGAGCTCAGCGGTGGAGAACTTCATATTCCCTAAAAGGCAAAACCAAAATGGTATTGTCAGCAGCGGAAAGGTCAAGAGGGTACCGGGAAGAGAATTTTAAGGAAAAACCTAATCGCGGGAGTAGCTTGGAGCCCGCGGGGGCGCCGAGTAATTCAGCACAACTAAGGCGGGGAAGTCGGGCGAGGAGACCGAATTTCTCTCTGGCGGACAAGGGAGTTTTAAGGGGATCGACTACGGGTTTAGGGCACTTGGTCCAGTAAAACGGAAAAAGAGCTTTCCCGTCTCTCAGCGTAAAGGACGAAGGATAGACGGGATGGACGACGACCCGGAAATACCGGCGGGCCAGAAGGGGTTCAGGGTCACCCTGGTAAGGGCTGAGTCGTTCCCGGCCCAGGCAGGGCGCCAGTTCGACCTAGCCAAGGAACCCTAGGGATCGTGAATCCACTTCGAAGAAAAAGAAGAAGTGGGCAGTTGAGGGAACTACGTCGGCATTACTACAGAGAATTTCAAAACACCTCAAGTAAGCCCAGGCACGGGGGTGAAGTTGACAAGGGGAAACGTTGACGACATTTAGCACTTGGCTAAGGAATGGGGAGAAAGGGAGTTTGATGCCAAGGTCAAGAAACAGATATTCGTACATAAAAAAGAAATGGGAGTACTTAGGGTTCTTAAGTGTGCGGTGCTTCGACAAGCGATCTTGGCCCTGACAACCGGTGGTGCGAAGGAGGTTTTCCAACGACGGGGTGCTACAAAAACCCCCAACCCGGCGGGCGAGTTCAGAGACAATCACCGGTAACAAATTGCAAAGGCTGGTCAAGAATTCCTTGATCAGGAGCATTCTAGATTGGGGAAGGGAGAGTGGCGAAGGTTTTCAAGCAAAGGGCTTTGATTTCCTCCACGGAAGAAGGGGTTCCTGTCGGGGGCATCGCGAAAACAAAAGGAAAGAGTAAAGACAGGGATGAGAGTACTAACCAAAGAGAAACTGTGAAGAAGGAAGCAGGAGAGTTCGGAGTTCGCGGGGTGTAACATGTAAGACCTGGATTTACAGAGCAAGTTAATTTCCGACTCACGCGTAGAATCAGTGTAAGCGTGACAGGAGTTTGATGTTTGAGAAAGATTAATGAAGAAGAAAGTTCAGGAATTGCTTGAGGAATGTTGCGTAGTTGTTTTAGGAATTAGTGCGAGTCGTCTGCACACCTGCCTTATGGCGAGAGTGTCCAGAATAGGCTAATTTCGCTTTTAGAGCAACGTATTAAGTGAGATTTCAAATCCTTGGGAAAATAAAAAGTTCTCTTTATTTTTCCTTCGACCAGTGTTTCATTTCGGAACCTAGGACTATACGCACGATAGTATTCACTTTTCGGAAGTCCGACGACGCTAATTTCTTTGCTTCGAAACCCTAAATTCAAGGGCTAGATGAAGACTTTTTCTATTCGGGACTTTTAACGAAGTTTCCGTCCGCATTGCCAGATTTGTTTCGATGTTTCCAATCTTTCTCCAGAACAAAGTTTTGTCGTCTGACCATCACAACAAAAAGTAGTTTTTCGGGACAGATTAACTTACACCGCTTTTGGGATTTTAGATATCGTTTTTCCCAAATTTTAGAGATTTGTTTTGAGTTCTGGAATTCTGTCGCCAGAATCTCTCTTAGAATTTATCGGTGAATGTGCTGCAAAAATCGGAATCGCGAAATTTTCATTTTCCCCGCGATTTCACCTTCCTATAAATAGTAAAAAAATCAAAATTTCTTCATTTTCTTCACATAGAGGCCGCGGATTGAGGAGAGGAGAGGGAGAAGAGATTTTCGCCGAAACTTGACCGATCTTCGCGCAGTTCGTTCCTACTTCAAGGTATCGAGGTAACTAGCTTGATTCTTACCTCTGATCACTGTTTCTACTGCGTTTCTTTAGCTGTTTCTGTGCTCAAAGTTTCGAGCTTTTCATAAAACTGTCCGTTTTTCCTGATTTCTGTGTTGGGGTATCTTCTCTACATGCCTAAGAGCCTAGAACCTTCGTCGGTATTCGCCGATTTGGACCGAGTTGTCAAGAATCTGAAAAACTGATTCAAAACCCTTTTTGTCGCACATTTCGAAACTTTTATGTCGAAAAGTCGTAATCTGACTTCATGCCTTTAGGATTAGTTGTTACGAATGTCGTTAGGATCATTGCTGTCAAATTTGTTTTCCGAAGTGATAACTTTGAGGTTTTGAGCTTTTATTTTGGACCAACACGCCCCTGAACAGCCGTATTTCGATCCGATCGTCCGAAAATTTTTGACAGTTTCTTTGCCTTAGTTTTACCCTAAAACTACCTTGTAAATAGATTTGATCGAAGAAAAAGTGCCGGAGCTCTTTTCTCCTTATGGCCGAGAGCTATTTCATGGGGGGGGGGGGAGTTTTTCGTTTTTGAAAACTTGTCTTTTCGTATCCGATTGTTGTATTCTGAAGCTTTAATGCTTTGTCTATCGTTATTTAGCTGTATTGTGATCGAGCTAATCGATTTTGGTTGGATTTCTGCTTTGTTTTCTCCGAGGTTCAGTTAAAGGAACTTTGGGTTTTGCAGAGCATTTGTGTGAAGAGAACCTTGACCAAGAGACTGGAGCAGCTCGAGGTTAGGGCAACTTACTATTAGCTATGACTGCATGATAGGCGTCGATAAATTCGACTTATGCTTTACTTTGATGTTGATTATGTTGATGAACTGATGTTATGATGTTTTCCATAACTAATGATGTTGAGATGTTATTGAATTGTGCGTTTTGACGCGACTTCAGAGTGGGGATCCATTGAACTGGTGTTATTTGATATTTCGGGTTGGGCGAACAACCCTAGGCAAGTCCAACCACAAGGTTTGAGACTTAGCCCTTTGTTGGTCTACTTAGACTTTCCCCGGGAATTTCTTTTGGTGGGTTTTTGGAAAACTTAGAATGAATAGAATTTCGAAAACTAAAGACCTTAGAGAACTTAGTTTTCAAAGGATTAAACTCATAACCTGACTAATTCAATTTAAAATATTTTCATTATTGAATGAACCATAGGGAACTTAAAGGGGAAAATGATTGCGAAAGACGGGGAAAAGTCGTCAAGTCTTGAAGTTACTGGGAATTGGGGAAAGCCACTGAGGTTAGCTACGGTGATGATTGAAAGTCGCCGAGTACTCTAGTACTCTTGTTATTCGAGTTGTGTTGTATTGACCGACACTAACTCTGGGTTTTGACATTGGGTTTTATTGTTGGAGTTGTGTTGTATTGACCGACACTAATCTCCCGCGTACTTTAGTACTCTTGTTTGTTGGAGTTGTGTTGTATTGACCGACACTAACTCTGAGATGTGTTGTATTGACCGACACTAAACTCTTGAGTTTTGGGTTTGGGTTTTAAGCTAAATGCTTGCGTTGTGAGGACGATTCGATGTTTGGCTAACCATATTGCATCATGCATCATTTGGTGAAGAACGGGAATGCTTCACCAATGCATAATTCGATGAGGAACGGGAATGCTTCATCGATGGTGAAGAACGGGAATGCTTCACCAATGCATCATTCGACGAAGAACGGGAATGCTTCGTCAAGGATGAAGAACGGGAATGCTTCATCCATAGTGAAGAACGGGAATGCTTCACTACGTCGGTAGCGACGAGGAGGAGGATTTGCGAGCAGTTCTGGAGGGTAGACTAAGTGGGCACTATATTTTGTGTAGAGCTCTGATTCGTCTTACTTTTGGGACAGGGTAGGTTCCCGATGTGTGGCTTTTTGTGTGGTTCTTTTGATGAGGAATCACAGAGAGTCTGTCGGAGTATAGGGGTCTTTTGTTCAGGCCATTTTGGGTGCCGACTTTCTTTTGGATGATTGTATATTTGATACTTTTACTTACAGTTCTGGTTCTGTATATATTTGTCTGTGGGCACACTACTTTGCAGTCACTGCGAATGCGCGTGACATGGGAGAGCAGCTGAGGCTGTACATGTGTACATATTGGTATATCGGTTAGTTTAGTTGTTGGGTTATGTCTTTATTTTCTATTGCTTTATTAAAAGGAATCAAACGAAAAAAAATTACCTGTTTTCCGCGTAAAGTTTATTTTTAGTTACTAAAGTGACACCTGGAAATCGGGGTGTTACATTGTGGTATCAGAGCTTAGTCGAGTCTTTTGGGAGTCTTTGGGGAATAGGTCTTCTGTGCTAGGTTGTGTGACTCTGCAAGGAGTGAAAATTGATTGTCTGCAGAACGATTTTTCGTTCTAATTGATTGCATTGTTACTTAATCATATGAAATAGTTTTGGTGCTATCGTATAATTAGGACTTTTTATGCCAATCTAGTATGTCTACCCCTTAAAAACCTAGATGTAATCCTAGGGATGGATTGGTTATCCCACTACCATTGTCTTTTGGACTGTAGTCGAAAGAAAGTGGTGTTCCCAGACTCGGATCTTTTCGAGTATCTTTCTATTAACCACATTAGTGCATCGTGGAGCGAGGGCACTCAGAAGTACTTTTCATTGCTAAGTCTGGAGGGGAAGAAGGATTCAGATGTTCATGGTATTTCGGTGGTTCGAGATTTTGCGGATGTTTTTCCTGGAGATGTACCTGGATTACCGCCTGTACGTGATGTAGAGTTTGTGATCGACATTGTACCTGGAACCGGACCGATTTCGATTGCACCTTACCGTATGGCACCTGCGGAGTTAGTAGAGTTGAAATCTCAGTGGAGGATCTTTCGGCAAAAGGATTCATTCGACGAAGTGTTTCACCGTGGGGAGCGCCAGTGCTTTTAGTTAAGAAGAAAGACGGAAGGTCGAGATTGTGTGTGGATTATCGACAACTGAACAAGGCGACGATCAAGAACAGATACCCGTTGTCGAGGATAGATGATTGATGGATCAATTACGAGGGGCTGCTGTATTTTCCAAGATAGACTTGAAGTCAGGCTATCATCAGATCAGGGTGAAGACTGAGGATATACCGAAGACTGCATTCAGAACGGACACTACGAGTACCTAGTGATGCCGTTTGGAGTGACAAATGCACCTGCTGTTTTCATGGATTACATGAACCGCATCTTTCATGAGTTCTTAGATCGGTTTGTGGTGGTTTTTATTGATGACATACTGATATATTCGAAGGACGCGAAGGAACATGAAGGACATTTGCGCCAAGTTTTACAAGTGTTGAGAGAGAAAAAGCCATATGCAAACCCTTCCAAGTGTGAATTCTGGCTGGAGGAAGTCAATTTCTTAGGTCATGTTATCTCAAAGGAAGGCATAGTTGTGGACCCAGCGAAAATGGAGACTTTTTTGGCTTGGGAGCAACCGCAGACAGTGACAGAAATCAGAAGTTTTGTGGGTTTAGCCAGATATTATAGACGCTTCATTGAGGGATTTGCCAAGATTGTTGGACCTTTGACTCAATTGACGAGGAAGGATCAACCTTTTGCATGGACTGAGGCGTGTGAATCAAGTTTCCAGACACTGAAGGAACGTTTGACGACGTCACCTGTGCTTATTTTGCCACAACCGGAGTAACCTTATGAGGTCTACTGTGACGCTTCGTATCAAGGCTTGGGATATGTGTTGATGCAACATCGAAAAGTGGTGGCTTACGCGTCAAGACAGTTGAAGACTCACGAGAAGAACTACCCGACTCACGATTTGGAGTTAGCTGCTATTGTGTTTTCGCTGAAAATCTGGAGGCATTATCTCTATGGTTGTACTTTCACGATATTTAGCGATCACAAGAGTCTTAAATACTTGTTTGATCAGAAGGAGCTGAACATGAGGCAACGAAGATGGATGGAGTTTATCAAGGACGACGAGTTTACATTGCAATATCACCCTGGGAAGGAAAATGTAGTGGCTGATGCTTTGAGTAGGAAGATGCATGTCTCGTCAATGATGGTTAAGGAGCTAGAGTTACTAGAACAATTTCGAGATATGAGTTTAGGTGTGACACCGTCTGAGGGAAAGTTGAAATTCGGAATGATCAGAATCGCCAGTGGACTGATGGAAGAGGTTAGAGAGCAACAATTGCAAGATGCGTTTCTGCTGGAGAAGAGGAACCTAGTAATTCAAGGGAAATACCCGGAATTCAAGATCGGAACTGACGATATCTTAAGATGCAAAGACGGAGTTTGTGTACCTAACAATCCAGAACTGAGAAGGCTAATCATGGATGAAGGACACAAGAGCAAATGGAGCATTCATCCGGGAATGACAAAGATGTATCAAGATTTGAAACTGAATTTTTGGTGGCCGGGAATGAAGAAACAAGTGGCCGAGTATGTAGCTGCATGTTTGACTTGTCAGAAGGCTAAGGTAGAGCATCAAAGACCTGCTGGTATGCTACAGAGTTTAGATGTGCCAGAATGGAAATGGGATAGTATATCCATGGATTTTGTGGTAGCTTTGCCAAGAACACAGAAGCGACACGATTCGATTTGGGTGATTGTGGATCGTTTAACTAAGTCAGCGCATTTTCTACCAGTGAGAACTACCTATAATGTGGAAAAGTTGGCTGAGATTTATGTGGCGGAGATTGTGAGACTACAGGGAGTTCCGACGAGTATTGTATCTGATCGGGATCCAAAGTTTACTTCGCACTTTTGGGGAGCTCTTCATGATGCGTTAGGAACCAAGCTGAGATTGAGTTCGGCGTATCATGCACAAACTGATGGGCAAACAGAGAGAACTATTCAGTCGTTAGAGGATCTACTACGGGCTTGTGTGTTACATAACAGAGGAAGCTGGGATGATCTTCTGCCATTGATCGAATTTACATACAACAATAGTTTTCATGCGAGCATTGGGATGGCACCGTATGAAGCTTTGTATGGTCGAAAATGTAGGACACCGTTGTGTTGGTATCAAGATGGGGAGAGTTTGTTGATTGGGCCAGAATTGCTGCAACAGACGACTGAGAAGGTTAAGCAGATCAGAGAAAAGAGGAGAGTTTCACAGAGCAGACAGAAGAGTTATGCTGATCGGAGACGCAGAACCCTAGAGTTTGAAGAGGGCGACCATGTGTTTCTACGAGTAACTCAGACTACGGGGGTTGGGCGAGCTATTAAATCAAGGAAGCTCACACCAAAGTTTATTTGGGCCTTATCAAATCACTCGACGTGTTGGACCAGTTGCGTATCAGATTGCACTACCACCATTTCTTTCCAACATTCATGATGTATTTCATGTGTCGCAGTTAAGGAAGTACATTCTAGACCGGACTCATGTAATCGAGCCAGACAACGTTGAACTGAAGGATGATTTGACCTTTGAGGCACCGCCAGTGAGTATTGGGGATAGAAGGGTGAAACAGCTGAGGGGGAAGCAGATTGCGTTAGTGAAAGTGATATTGAACAACGATACAGGAGACGCTACATGGGAATTGGAAGACAAGATCAAGGAACTGTATCCTGGACTTTTCGCAGAACTCTGAGTTTCGAGGACGAAACTTTCTTTTTGGAGGGGAGTATTGTAAGACCTGGATTTACAGAGCAAGTTAATTTCCGACTCACGCGTAGAATCAGTGTAAGCGTGACAGGAGTTTGATGTTTGAGAAAGATTAATGAAGAATAAAGTTCAGGAATTGCTTGAGGAATGTTGCATAGTTGTTTTAGGAATTAGTGCGAGTCGTCTGCACACCTGCCTTATGGCGAGAATGTCCAGAATAGGCTAATTTCGCTTTTAGAGCAACGTATTAAGTGAGATTTCAAATCCTTGGGAAAATATAAAGTTCTCTTTATTTTTCCATCGACCAGTGTTTCATTTCGGAACCCTGGACTGTACACACGATAGTATTCACTTTTCGGAAGTCCGACGACGCTAATTTCTTTGCTTCGAAACCCTAAATTCAAGCGCTAGATGAAGACTTTTTCTATTCGGGACTTTTAACGAAGTTTCCGTCCGCGTTGCCAGATTTGTTTCGATGTTCACAATCTTTCTCCAGAACAAAGTTTTGTCGTCTGACCATCACAGCAAAAAGTAGTATTTCGGGACAGATTAACTTACACCGCTTTTGGGATTTTAGATATCGTTTTTCCCAAATGTTAGAGATTTGTTTTGAGTTCTGGAATTTTGTCGCCAGAATCTCTCTTAGAATTCATCGGTGAATGTGCTGCAAAAATCGGAATCGCGAAATTTTCATTTTCCCGCGATTTCATCTTCCTATAAATAGTAAAAAAATCAAAATATCTTCATTTTCTTCACATAGAGGCTGCGGATTGAGGAGAGGAGAGGGAGAAGAGATTTTCACCGAAACTTGACCGATCTTCGCGCAGTTCGTTCCTACTTCAAGGTATCGAGGTAACTAGCTTGATTCTTACCACTGATCACTGTTTCTACTGCGTTTCTTTAGCTGTTTCTGTGCTCAAAGTTTCGAGCTTTTCGTAAAACTGTCCGTTTTTCTTGATTTCTCTGTTGGGGTATCTTCTCTACATGCCCAAGAGCCTAGAACCTTCGTCGGTATTCGCCGATTTGGACCGAGTTGTCAAGGATCTGAAAAACTGATTCAAAACCCTTTTTGTCGCACATTTCGAAACTTTTATGTCGAAAAGTAGTAATCTGACTTCGTGCCTTTAGGATTAGTTGTTACGAATGTCGTTAGGATCATTGCTGTCAAATTTGTTTTCCGAAGTGATAACTTTGAGGTTTTGAGCTTTTATTTTGGACCAAAACGCCCCTGAACAGCCGTATTTCGATCCGATCGTCCGAAAATTTTTCCGACAGTTTCTTTGCCTTAGTTTTACCCTAAAACTACCTTGTAAATAGATTTGATCGAAGAAAAAGAGCCGGAGCTCTTTTCTCCTTATGGTCGAGAGCTATTTCATGGGGGGGGGAGTTTTTCGTTTTCGATTGTTGTATTCTAAAGCTTTAATGCTTTGTCTATCGTTAATTAGTTGTATTGTGATCGAGCTAATCGATTTTGGTTGGATTTCTGCTTAGTTTTCTCCGAGGTTTAGTTGAAGGAACTTTGGGTTTTGCAGAGCATTTGTGGGAAGAGAACCTTGACCAAGAGACTGGAGCAGCTCGAGGTTAGGGCAACTTACTATTAGCTATGACTACATGATAGGCGTCGATAAATTCGACTTATGCTTTACTTTGATGTTGATTATGTTGATGAACTGATGTTATGATGTTTTCCATAACTAATGATGTTGAGATGTTATTGAATTGTGCGTTTTGACGTGACTTCAGAGTGGGGATCCATTGAACTGGTGTTATTTGATATTTCGGGTTGGGTGATCAACCCTAGGCAAGTCCAACCAAAAGGTTTGAGACTTAGCCCTTTGTTGGTCTACTTAGACTTTCCCCGGGAATTTCTTTTGGTGGGTTTTTGAAAAACTTAGAATGAATAGAATTTCGAAAACTAAAGACCTTAGAGAACTTAGTTTTCAAAGGATTAAACTCATAACCTGACTAATTCAATTTAAAACATTTTCATTATTGAATGAACCATAGGGAACTTAAAGTGGAAAATGATTGCGAAAGACGGGGAAAAGTCGTCAAGTCTTGAAGTTACTGGGAATTGGGGAGAGCCACTGAGGTTAGCTACGGTGATGATTGAAAGTCGCCGAGTACTCTAGTACTCTTGTTATTCGAGTTGTGTTGTATTGACCGACACTAACTCTGGGTTTTGACATTGGGTTTTATTGTTGGAGTTGTGTTGTATTGACCGACACTAATCTCCCGAGTACTTTAGTACTCTTGTTTGTTGGAGTTGTGTTGTATTGACCGACACTAACTCTGAGTTGTGTTGTATTGACCGACACTAAACTCTTGGGTTTTGGGTTTGGGTTTTAAGCTAAATGCCTGCGTTGTGAGGACGATTCGATGTTTGGCTAACCATATTGCATCATGCATCATTTGGTGAAGAACGGGAATGCTTCACCAATGCATAATTCAATGAGGAACGGGAATGCTTCATCGATGGTGAAGAACGGGAATGCTTCACCAATGCATCATTCGACGAAGAACGGGAATGCTTCGTCAAGGATGAAGAACGGGAATGCTTCATCCATAGTGAAGAACGGGAATGCTTCACTAGTGGCGAACGGGAACGCGTCACAATTATCCGGATCATATTGATTTCATTTCACGCATACATTCACTCTTACTGGAATTGTGTGCTATTTGATTTATTGAAGCATTGTTAGAGCCGATAACATGCTAGGACTATGTATATGTATATATCAACATATATATATCTATACCCCCGCCACATGTTGAGTGTATAATTACTTATTTCCGTGAGTTGACCCTAGCTCTTTGGCTTTGGTTTCATGTTTGTGTTTGGGTGGTCGGCCTGCTGCCAGATGTCGATGGCGGACTGGTTTTCGATGGTCTCTCCCTCGGGGGGGATCAGGTATGAGTTGGTGGACCGTCATGCCCCCACCGCTTGGGTGATCTATCTTGTCGGTCAGCGAGCGACGTACCGGGGAAGGGTCATGGAGGACCGGACTGACGAGCGTGGACGTCTGACGAAAGGACTTTTACGACGCATGGAGCTGAGCTTCAACCTACTGTCTTCAGTTCGCTGTGGACTTGGACTCTGACTCTGACACTGATGTCGACTACTACGTCGGGAGCGACGAGGAGGAGGATTTGCGAGCAGTTCTGGAGGGTAGACTAAGTGGGCACTATATTTTGTGTAGAGCTCTGATTCGTCTTACTTTTGGGACAGGGTAGGTTCCCGATGTGTGGCTTTTTGTGTGGTTCTTTTGATGAGGAATCACAGAGAGTCTGTCGGAGTATAAGGGTCTTTTGTTCATGCCATTTTGGGTGCCGACTTTCTTTTGGATCACTGTATATTTGATACTTTTACTTACAGTTCTGGTTCTGTATATATTTGCCTGCGGGCACACTACTTTGGAGTCACTGCGAATGCGCGTGACATGGGAGTGCAGCTGAGGCTGTACATGTGTATATATTGGTATATCGGTTAGTTTAGTTGTTGGGTTATGTCTTTATTTTCTATCGCTTTATTAAAAGGAATCAAACGAAAAAAAATTACCTGTTTTCCGCTTAAAATTATTTTTAGTTACTAAAGTGACACCTGGAAATCGGGGTGTTACATTGTGGTATCAGAGCTTAGTCGAGTCTTTTGGGAGTCTTTGGGGAATAGGTCTTCTGTGCTAGGTTGTGTGACTCTGCAAGGAGTAAAAATTGATTGTCTGCAGAACGATTTTTCGTTCTAATTGATTGCATTGTTACTTAATCATATGGAATAGTTTTGGTGCTATCGTATGATTAGGACTTTTTATAAGTAGGGTATACTACCCTATCAATCACAAGTTCTTCCCTAAGCTAACATTCACAAATAGGGGAACTATTTTAAGTTCTAAGTTTCACAAGTAGAGGGAACTATCTCATAGTTTATTGTTAGTCAATGCTTGTGCACATGCATGCAGACGCTTTGGCTATCCATAAGCCAATCCCTCTTGGAAAGGCTGGACGAACACGACTCCACGATTGGGGCTGGACCTCTCCAACGCACCGCTGCCCAACAGCTTGATGATCGGGGTTGGACCTCTCCAACGCACTGCCGTTTGACATTCGTCCTTATTCAGGGCCTCCCCTGAATGTCTCCATCGACTAGCCCAGTCCAGGTCACTAGCCGTGGCCAACCAAGCCCAGTCCAAGTCACTTGGTCCACAATGCATGCCTTGCAAGTTAGTCATCATCACTAGGCCCTAAGCCTATCACGTTCATCTCATATGAACCAAATATCATAACATAGTAACTTGCATGCATATCAATAAATGTAGCTAGCACCCTAGGCATATAGGCATGTTCATAATAATACTAGCTAACATTTATTGCATTATCATCATATAACATATCTAGCACATATATCATTGATAGTCCAAGTATCGTGCTTTCTAACAATCACAATCAATCATAGCTGAAGTGCCCTTACCTCAAAGGTACGCTTTCCTAGAAGTCTCGGGTTGCTCCTTGAAGCTAGATCTACACTTGGAAATTTCCTACCAACGAACGGACAGAGTAACGTTACTAATTGGACAATCGAATCGATCATAAGCCCATCCCCTTGTTGATGACTAAATTCCCCCCAAAAACCTTGAAAATCCAAAATCATTTCTTTCATAAGATCAAACATTCTTTTCTAAAACATATTGCTTGAAGATCATAAGAACACTTGAAGAACTTTCGAAGAAAAACGTAATTTTCGCATAGATTCAATCCTCCCAAGATCAAAACCTCCTTTATAAAATCCTTTGTTTGAAGCTCATAAGAACATCAAGAACTTCTTTAAGAAAACCCTCAAATTGATAAACATCTTTAAGCAACTTGATTAAAATCATTCTCTTATGGATTTGGCAGATCAGCTTAGGCTGCAACCACAGAGCATATTGAGAATGACCTTGCTAGAGGCTTAGAAACTAAACTAACCTAAGAAAAAGAAAAAGAAAATAAAGACAAGAGAGGGAGAGAGAGCTCACACAAATGCAGAGGAGAGGAGAACTCTTGGTGTGAAGAAATGAGAGGGGGAAAGGCTCTATTTATAGTGAGGGGTGAGAGCCAAGCATTAAATGCTTTTCTTTCTCCCCAAGAAGAAGCCCAAACCCACGAAATTTCCAAACCCATTTTAGTGTTTCTAGACTCTTCCAACCTTCCTTGATTCGGTCCTCAAAATTTGGCTTATTTCCTAATTAAATCCCTTTTAAAACTATCATTTAAATCCTTAACTTTTTAAATAATTAAAGCTGAATCAAAAAGGTTTTAAATCAGATATAAAAAGATCCTTGAAGGTTTTAAAAACTCAAATATTGATCTCTCATTAATTGAAAGTCAAGGAATCAAAATCCCTAAAATTTCTCTTTCATAAAACCTAGCCAGAAAAGGAAATTACTTGCAAAAGTATCATTTTCCTTCCTCCTCAAGCCTTGGCCGCCCAACACACTCTCCATGCTCAGATTTTCTCCAAAAAATATTTAGAATAATAATTTAAATAAAAAACCCAAAATAATTAATGCATTAAATGCACCATTTCCCTCCTAAATGCATCAAAACTTCAAATTTAAAATAAAAAATCCTTATCAATAATCTTGGCTCCAAAAATTCGTGCATCAGCTCCATAATACCTCAAAAATATTTTCAGAATTAATTTTGATATTAAACCATAGGTTAAAATTATTTAAATGCATTTTATTTAAATAAAAACTCATTTTATTTAAATAAAACCTTCAAAAACTAAAGTAAGGAATATTCCCTCATAGAATATTCTTACAATCATGCCCAGAACCTCCCCATAAGGTGTGGCCCACGAAATCATCCTCGTGACTCGATTCGCCAACTCATCGCTCTTGTCGGGCCGATTTTGACCTAAAACTCGCCATCAAAAACCCTAGCAATATTAAATTCAAAATGCTCGTATCATCGCGCACATCAAAGTCTAGAGGTTTCTAAGACTTAATATTGCTTCTAAAAATTAATTACCCTCTTTAAAAGGCATAATATCACATATAGCACAAGAAATTCACATAATATTATTTAATATTATGATTAAAATAATATGCCATAAAACCAGGTCTTACACGGGGTTGTCAGGAGAAGCTGATGTGAGAGCCGGGAGGAGTATGAGGGTAGTAGGCAGTGAGGAATGGGGCAATAGAGAAGGAAGGAGGTGGTTCGTAGTTAAGTAAGGAGTTGTGACCTAAGATGGTAGGATGAAATGATTGTTGGGGAAAGACGCGTATTTCGGGAAGTAGGAGTGGTGCATTAAATAAAAATCATTACAGCGATTGCAGCTGGAGTCGGGCAAGGGAACCAAGCATCGTCGCCACAAGTCTACCTGTGGACTCGTGGACTCGGAAAGGCTCGTGAAGGGAATCAGAAATTAGCTTTAGCTTTACTTACTATGCCATGTTGGCAATCATTCTTGATCACTAGGCTTTGGCATTGGTTAGTTTTGATTATTAAGACACTCTTACCTCTCATGCTTCGAGCTCGGTGTATTGTGGACTGGGCGAGACCCAGGGGCCCTCGCCCAGGTGCGCCTGACCCAGGGCAGTGAGTGAGCCAGAGAGTTTGAGCCTCCTCTAGAGGCCCAGCTGGCCCACTAAGGGCGGTTAGGGGCGCTAGGCCCAACCCCACGCCTATAAATAGGGGGTGGTTACCAATTGTAAGGGGACTCTTAGCTCATTTGAGAAATAAAAGCTTGAAATTCGGTTACTCTCTATCTCTAAGCGGTTACGCTCTAAATTCTCTCTAGATTCTCGCATCACGATCCTTTCATTCAAGGTACCATACCTCATCTCTATGTTCTTGGATGGAACACTTTAGAATGTATTTTATATTTTCTCATTTATTGTTCCTCTAATGACATTTCTTGGAAAAACACCATTTAATGCTATCTTGAAACTCCAAGTGGACAAATATATAGCAACAATTTTTGTTTTCATCAATGTGAACAGTTAATAAGGAGCGAATGTAGTACTATATTTAGAATGGATATATTTACTTAATATCAGAGCTATAATCAAAATTTATAGTCTTTCAAAATAAGACTTTTAAAGATTAATCTGCCATTTTATCTTTTAAAAACAATTAAAATTTTCAAAAATTGCGTCTTTTTCATACACTTTGTGTCATAAAACACATCAACTTCATAACAGTTCCAGCACAAAAAAAATTCTTCCATACTATTGATTTAATCTTTTCCCTGCAATTATGTATCTTTTGATCCATAGCTTCACTAAACTTTGTTGTTCTACACGATATGGGGAAGGTTTAATCTTACCTATTTTTTTATGAAATTGTCCTATCTCTTTTGTATTGGCTCAGATATAATTGTACTTTTTTGTTTTAATTTGCAGGACTTTTGTTTGGTTAGTGAATACTATGTCATACGGTTTACACCACCACTATTCACGAAGAAGGCTACTTGGCTACCCGCAGTATAGAAGAAAGCAAACATGCATTGTAAACAAGAAAAAAGACATTGAAACTGATAACATGTATGTTATTTATTATAGTTGTAATATGCATTGCGAATACAATAAATTGATACCAATTTGAAAAACATAATTTCGTGAAAAAATGAAATATAACTCAGATATGCTATTTATTACAATTGTAATCTGCATGTGACATGTTCTACACTGCAGGTATGTTGTGCGTTACAATCTCTCATTCCTTATGTAAGACCCTATTTTTATGATATTATTATTTACTTTGAATAAATAATAAGTGTGAATTTTCAGTGATTAATGAATTTCTTGAGGGATATGCGTGTGGAATTTTGCAGGAAATGTGTGAAAATATTATTATTTTTGAAATAATAATATTTGAGTGTGTGAAAGCAAATTAGTGTGTGAGGTTTTGACCTCAAGTTGATGATTGGCGAATTCTTGGGTGCCAAGGGGAGTGTTGGCTGAGTTCTTGAAAGAAAGAGATATGGGAAGATCTCATTTGATTTGTTTTGCTTAATTTGAGGGGAAAATCTGGTTTAAATGCAAAGATTGGGGTTTTATTTATAGAAGGGGAGTTATTCTTTTATTATTTATTTTATAATTCAGTTTTTTATTCGAAAAAGGTGAGGATTTATTTTTATTTTCAAATATTGGTGAGATAGGATAAAAAAAGTTTGGAAAACCCTAGTTGTTGGGCTTGGTTGGCCGCCGGTTTTGAAGTTCAGAGGGGGAAGTATTTTTCTTTACTTTTTCAAGTGAAAGAGCTGAAATAGAAAGGCACAACACACACACACCCATTCACATAAGTCTTCTACAAGAAAAGAAAAAGGGTTTTTGAGAGAGAAAGAGAGAAAGAGAGAGAGCCGCCGAGAGAGAGAGAAAGAGAGAGGGACGCGCGAGTAAGATGAAGCAAGGAAGAAGAAGGAGGTTCTTGAAAAGCAAGGCAAGGGAGGAGACTGTATCATCTTCTTCAACCATTAGTGCAAAACCTTGTATGATTGATGATATGTTGTCTCTTTAACATGTAAAACCTTTGTAAGATGAGTGGAGCTTTTCTTGAACATGCTTTAGGGCCAAGTTTCTGTTTTTACCTTCTCTAAAGGTTTGATGCCATGATCTATGAAAAATTTTAGGCGAAATCATGCCAAACTTGATGCTTACCCTCGAATCTATGTTGATAGTTTATACCACGCGTTAAAGATTAGTTATGTGTGATGAATTTGATGGAAAGCTTGCTGGATTTTTTATGAGTTGTATGATGAGGCATGATAACAAGTCTTAATGATGCTCTAGATATGGTATGGCCGAAACCCTAAATTTGTTTAGGGCTAGGCGTGCGTGGATATTTTTGTCTCTTGTCTATGCATATGAGTTGATGATAGTTGTTGGATTTTTATACATGATTTGTACAGAAGTATGATGACATGATAGTTTGATAAATTGATGATATTTGGCCGAACCCTAATGCTCCCTAAGGTTAGGCGTTTGACCTTGTTTATGTGATGGGGGATTTTTGACAAATTTTCTATTTTGGCAAGGATGGGGGTAAACCCTACTCTCTCATTGATATGCTATGCATGATGGTTATTGGTTTACTTCTAAATTATAATGTTGGTAGCCAAACATAGAGATGCGAACTTCGCTTGCAAGTAGTGAATGATATGGCTATTGTGCTAGGGTACAGGCTATGGACCATGAGAACGATGGTGCCGTTAGAGACAAACGATTGCTTGCACACGAGGGAGAATTTGTGGATCGACTGTGTTGGTCTCCACGTCATAACCATGATTTAGTCATGGGATAAGGATTGATTGTGTTGATCTCCTTGAGAACTTGTGGATTGACTACTGAACTTTAGGGTTGCTAACTCTAGATGTGAGAATATTAGACCGATTTTTCATTGTATGAGTATCATGAACTGTTTTATTTGTGACTTATGCATGGGAACTGACCCTCTATTATCTGTTATTTGTTTGTTTTGGTGGGGGGGGGGGGCAGATGACTCTGACAAGGAATGCGGTGCATTCTTGGGAACTAACACTCCGTGACGAGCACACGGATGAGACTTGGGTGACCGACGCGCACTAGGTCCGCCGGATCTACGTCGAAAATGCTACTCTTCGGTGCACCCACGAAAAGGGAGAATGGATTGAATCTCGACTGCACACTGGAAGGGTGGAACTACCGTTCACACCCTATCGCTTCCAAACACCTTCGGACTTGGAATCAGAGCAATCTTCCAACTTAGAGGCAGAGTCGGAGTCAGATCCGTTTGAGGATATGTTGGTAGAGAAGAGTGAACCATCGGTGGAACCAGAGGACCTGCCGAAGACTGAGATGAAAGAGGAGGAGCTTTCACCGCTGCAAGGGGAGCCTTGGATCTTGGAGAACCTAAGTGAAGACGAGCTGAAGGCCCAGAGTTTCTTTAGATTGTTAGTCAATCAATACTTCCAGCAGAAGTGCGAAATTTATCGAAGTCTGAGGAACCGTTTGCTGAGGTAGTTCACCATCGAGCCATTACCGGATGACGACTACACTTCTGAGGAAGGGGAAGAAGAGGAAGAGGAAGAGATCAAGGAATAGGGTTTGGGTTGAGAGACATTTATTTTCTTTTTGGGTTGAGAGTTACCGAGATTGGGGCATTGAACAATTTACTTTGTTTTCATTTTGGATAATCAAATTTTGATGTAATTTACTTTGGTTTTAGACGTATGTTTCATACTTATTTCAGTTGGTTATTTAAAAGGTTTTGCGATGTTGATTACTTCTGCATGTTTTTGAAAAGGTTAAGTTTCAAGAGTTTCGTAAAATTGAACGTTTGTCATTAATTAAAGATTAATAATTGAATCGACGAAAATTCTTTATGGAACTTGTGACGTTTGGGTTACTGTGTGACACTCGAGGAATCGGGGCGTTACATTGTAGTATAAGAGCTCCGGTTGAGAACTAGAGCACTAGGGTTTGGGACACGCGAGTTTTGTGAACTCGGTTGTGTTTTGTTTTGGGTAGAAGTGATTTCTATGTTTCCGCGGTGAGATTTGGGTAGAACTTGTGTGCTAAGTTGTTAGCTGATTGTTTGTGATTGGTATCATTGTCGTGATACTTAAAATTGAGTGATTGTGTTATTTGATTCGGGTGCTACACATTCGTTTATATCTGAGAAGTGCGCGAAGAGACTAGGGCTACGTGATGATGCAAGGGAAAAGAGTGATAGCTTATGCTTCGCGACAGTTGAAGATCCATGAGAAGGATTACCCTACGCACGACTTGGAGTTGTCATTATTGAATGAACTCATAACCTGACTAATTCAAATTAAAACGTTACCATTATTGAATGAACCATAGGGAACCTAAAGGGGAAAATGATTGCGAAAGACGGGGAAAAGTCGTCAAGTCTTGAAGTTACTGGGAATTGGGGAAAGCCACTGAGGTGAGCTACGGTGATGATTGAAAGTCACCGAGTACTCTAGTACTCTTATTATTCGAGTTGTGTTGTATTGACCGACTCTAACTCTGGGTTTTGACTTTGGGTTTTGTTATTCGAGTTGTGTTGTATTGACCGACACTAACTCTGGGTTTTGACTTTGGGTTTGGTTATTCGAGTTGTGTTGTATTGACCGACACTAACTCTAGGTTTTGGTTGTGGGAGTTGTGTTGTATTGACCGACACTAACTCCGAGTTGTGTTGTATTGACCGACACTAACTCTTGGGTTTTTGATATTGGGTTTTCAGCTAAACACTTGTGTTGTGAGGACGATTCGATGTTTGGCTAACCATATTGCATCATGCATCATTTGGTGAATAACGGGAATGGTTCACCATTGCATCATTTGGTGAATAACGGGAATGGTTCACCAATGTATCTTTTGATGAAGAACGGGAATGCTTCATCATGCGGTGAATAACGGGAATGGTTCACCAAGAGTGAAGAACGGGAATGCTTCACTAGTGAAGAACGAGAATGCTTCACAATCCGGATCATATTGATTGCATTTCACGCATACATTCACTCTTACTGGAATTGTGTGTTGTTTGATTTTTTGAAGCATTGTTAGAGCCAATAACATGCTAGGATTATTTATATGTATATATCAACATATATATCTATACCCCATGTCACATGTTGAGTGTATATCTACTTTATTCCGTGAGTTGACCCTAGCGCCTTGGCTTTGGTTTCTTGTTTGTGTTTGGGCGGTCGGCCTGCTGCCAGATGTTGACGGTGGATTGGGTTTCGATGGTCTCTTCCTCGGCGGGGATCAGGTTTGAGCTGGTTGATCGACATGCCCCCACCGCTTGGGTGATCTATCTTGTGGGTCATCGGGCGACGTACCGGGGAAGGGTCATGGAGGACCGGACTGACGAGCGTGGACGTCTGACGAAAGGAGTGCTACAACGCATGAAGCTGAGCTTCAACTTGCTGACTTCAGTTCGCTGTGGACTTGGACTCTGACTCCGACACCGACGTTGACAGCTACTCGCCGAGTGACGAGGATGAGGAGGAGGAGCTTTGAGCGGTACTGGAAGGGTAGGTTTAGGCAGGCGTCATATTTTGTGTAGAGCTCTGATTTGTTTTGCTTTTGGGACAGGGTAGGTTCCCAACGCATGACTTTTTGTGTGGTTCTCTTACTGAGGAATCACAGTGAGTCAGTCGAACCATAGGGGTCTTTGCTTAGGCCATTTTGAGGCCGACTTTCTTCTCGTGGATTGTACTTATAATTTTCTCACTCACACTTCTGGATCTGTATATATTTGCCTACGGGCACACTACTTTGGAGTCACTGCGAATGCGTGTGACGTGGGAGTGCAGCTGAGGCTGTACATGTTTATATTTGGGTGTACATCGGTTACTTTAGTTGTTGGGTTATGTCTTTATTTTCTATCGCTTTAATTTAAAAAGGAATCAATCGGAAAAAAATTACCTCTTTTCCGCGTAAAGTTTATTTTTGGTTACTAAAGTGACACCCGGAAATCAGGGTGTTACACAGACCAGTTGACGAGTAACAATGCAACCTTGCGAACCACGATAGACATTGTCTTTCCTTACACCAAAACCATAACACTGACCATATCTTTCATAGATCATAATTGCATCCTCTTCAGAATCGAATTCCATCCCCATTATATTATTTTTTTTCAAATCTAAAATGTTCTTCTCATACACATCACCATCATCGTCCTCTTCCTCAACTCCAGTGGAACCACCCATTTCCTCATAATGTGCACTATTTTCAGGCGAATCAGGCACATTGTTACCTAAACTGACATGGACTTCTTCCTCTCCATTTTCGGCAGATTGTTCCTGAGGAGAACCAAAGAGATGAGAAGCAAAAGGGTCTTTTATTCTTAGTTTATTTTATTTCAATAAATATGCATATGACCAATTGAATAAGCTGGGTCCAAATGCATTATGTTGCTGAATTTTATTTTAGTGTGTTTAAACCACTTCAAGTGGTGTGTGTGTGTGCATGTGGCGCATGAAGGGCTTAAAGGGAGGGACCCATTCCTTTCTTAAAACTCTTTGAATGTGTTTGAATTTGAATAAGTTCTGAATGGAGGAGTTATGTAACACCCCGATTTCCAGGTTCCACCTTAGTAACCAAAAATAAACTTTACGCGGAAAACAGGTAATTTTTTTTTTTCGTTTGATTCCTTTTAAATAAAGCGATAGAAAATAAAGACATAACCCAACCACTAAACTAACCAATATACATCAAATATAAACTTGTACAGCCTCAGCTGCACTTCCACGTCCCGCACACTCGCAGTGACTCCAAAGTAGTGTGCCCGTAGGCAAATATATACAGATCCATAAGTGTGAGTAAGAAAGTTGTAATTACAATCCATTAGTAGAAAGTCGGCCTCAAAATGGCCTAAGCAAAGACCCCTATGGTCCGACTAACTCACTGTGATCCCTCAGCAAGAGCACCACACGACAAGTCATGCGTCGGGAACCTACCCTGTCCCAAAAGCAAAACGAATCAGAGCTCTACACAAAATATGACGCCTGCCTAAACCTACCCTTCCAGTACCGAGTCCCCAGCGAACTGAAGTCGGCAAGTTGAAGCTCAGCTCCATGCGTCGTAGAACTCCTTTCGTCAGATGTCCACGCTCGTCAGTCCGGTCCTCCATGACCCTTCCCCGGTACGTCGCCCGATGACCCACAACATCGATCACCCAAGCGGTGGGGGCAGCACGGTCCACAAGCTCATACCTGATCCCCCCCGAGGGAGAGACCATCGAACACCAGTCGGCCATCGACATCTGGCAACAGGCAGACCGCCCAAACACAAACATACAAACAAAGCCAAGGCGCTAGGGTCAACTCACGGAAATAAGTAGATATACACTCAACATGTGATAGGGGGTATAGATATATGTTGATATATATATATATATATATATATATATATATATATATATATATATATATAAACAATCCTAGCATGTTATGGCTCTAACAATGCTTCAATAAACAAACAGCACACAATTCAAGTCAGAATGAATGTATGCGTGAAATGCACAATATGATCCGGATTTGTGACGCGTTCCCGTTCGCCACAAGTGAAGCATTCCCGTTCTTCACTATGGATGGACCATTCCCGTTATCCATCCTGGATGAACCATTCCCGTTATTCATCCTTGGTGAACCATTCCCGTTATTCACCATATGATGAACCATTCCCGTTATTCATCATTTATGCAAGGTGAACCATTCCCGTTATTCACCATGATATGCACAGGTGAACCATTCCCGTTATTCACCCGATTGATGCAATATGGTTAGCCAAACAACGAATCGTCCTTACCACGAAAGTGTTTAGCTCACAACTCAAGCTCACAACAAACCCATGAGTTAGTGTCGGTCAATACAACACAACTCGGAGTAAGTGTCGGTCAATACAACACAACTCCACCCACAGAATACACAAGGGTCAAGTGTCGGTCAATACAACACAGCCCAAACAACAAGAGCACTAAGTGTCGGTCAATACAACACGGCTCCAACAACAAGATAACCCAAAATCAAAGCCAGAGTCAGTGTCGGTCAATACAACACGACTCGAACAACCCTCCCAAGAGTACTAGAGTACTCGGTGACTTTCAATCATCACCATAGCTCACCTTAGTGGCTTTTCCCAATTCCGATAACTCTCCAAACCCACAACAAAGGTCGACTTTTCCCCGTCTTTCGTAAATATTTTCCCCTTTAGTTCTCCTATGATTATTCATTTAGTAAAAACGTTTCGAATTGAATTAGTCAGGTTATGAGTTTATTTCTCAAAGTCTAAGTCTCCCAAAGTCTCTAGTTTTCAAAATTCTATTCATTCTAGGTTTTCCAAAAACCAACCACCCAAAAGAAGTTTCCCGGGGAAAGTCTAAGTAAACCAACGGATCCCAACAAATGGCTAAGTCTCAAACCCCTCGTTTGAACTTGCCTAGGGTTGTTCATCCAACCCGAAATATCAAAGATCACCAGATCAATGAATCTCCACTCCGAAGTTGCGTCAAAACGCTCAATTCATCACAACATCAACATCATAAGTTATAAAAACATTCATAACAATAAACCATCATCATAATCAATATCATAGTAAAGCATAAGTCGAATTGATCGACGCCTATCATGCAATCATAGCTAGTATAGTAAGTTGCCCTAACCTCGAGCTGATCCAGCTTCGCAAATCAAATCTCCTTCACAGGAATGCCTTGAAACTTCCAAAGTTCCTTCAACTGAACCTCGGAGGAAAAACAAAGCAGAATCCACACAAAATCGATTATTTCGATCGCAATACAATACATAAACGATAGACAAAGCATTAAAGCTTCAGAATACGACATCCGGGTACGAAAAGACAAGTTTTCGAAAACGAAAAACTCCCCCCCTAAAGGAAATAGCCCACGGCCTCAAAGGAAAAAGGGCTTCGGCTCTTTTTCTTCGATCAAATCTGTTTCCAAGGTAGTTTTAGGGTAAAACTCAGGCAAAGAAACTGTCAGAACAATTTTCGGACATTCGGGTCGAAATACGGCTATCCAGGGGCATTTTGGTCCAAAATAAAGGCTCAAAACTTCAAAGTTATCAATTCTGAAAACAAATTTGACAGCAACGATCCTCATGACATCCGTGACAACAAATCCTAAAGGCACGAAGTCAGATTATAGCTTTTCGACAATAAAGTTTCGAAATGTGAGACAAAAAGGATTTTGAATCAGTTTTTCAGATCCCTGTCAACTGGATCACAATCAGAGTTTACTGACAGAGGTTTTAGGCTCTTGGGAACCTAGAGAACATAACACAAGCAAGAAATCGAAGAAATCAGACAATTTTAGAAAAAGCTCAAAACTGTGAGCACAGAAACGACTTCAGAAACTCAGCAGAAACAGTAATCAGAGGTAGGATTCGTGTTAGTTACCTCGATACCTAGAAGTAGGGACGAACTGCACGAAGATTGGTCAAGGTTTCGCGAAAATCTCTCCTCCTCCTCTCCCCCTAGAACTCGCGGCCTCAAAGGAGCAAAATGAGAGGATTTTTGCTTTTTCGCGCTATTTATAGGCGGGTGAAATCGCGGGAAAATGAAAATTTCGCGATTCCGATTTTTGCAGCACGTTCACCGAGAAATTCTAAGAGAGATTCTGGCGTCAGAATTCCAGAACTCAAAACAAATATCTAGGATTTGGGAAAAACGATATCCAAAACGCCAAAAGCGGTGTAAGTTAGTCTGTCCCGAAAAACTACTTTTTTGCTGTGATGCTCAAACGACAAAACTTCCTACTGAAGAAAGATTGGAAACGTCGAAACAAGTCTGGCAACGCGGACGGAATCTTCGTTAGAAGTCCCGAATAGAAAAAGTGTTCATCCATCGCTCAAAACTAAGGTTTCGAAGCAAAGAAATTAGAGTCGTCGAGCTTCCGGAAAGTGAAACCTATCGTGCGTACAGTCCAGAGTTCCGAAATGAAACGCTGGTCGATGGAAAAATAAAGAGAATCTTTAAATTTTCCGAGAGTTCGAAATCTCACTCAAAACGTTGCTTTAAGAGCGAAATAGCCTATTCTGGACACGCTCGCCCTAAGGCAAGTGTGCAGACGACTCGCACTAACTCCGAAAACGACTACACAACATTCCTCAAGCAATTCCTGAACTTTCTTCTTCATTAATCTTCCTCAAATATCAATCTCCTGTCACGCTTACACTGATTCTACGCGTGAGTCGGAAATTAGCTTGTTCTGAAAATCCAGGTCTTACAAGTTACATCAGCCAAGTCAAAGGATTGAAGAGCTTTCAAAGCCAAGAATGGAGTTACAAAGACAAGGAAATTAAGTGCATAAAGAGCATTGAATTATATGTTCCCTGGTCATGAATAACAATCAAGAAAGGGATTTACATGAAGCAATCAGCCACCAAATACAAGCCCAGCGCTGAAGCAAAACACTAACTTCCTCTTTTAATTTGTAACTCCTAGCCTAGGATTCTCCTAGAGAAATTACACCTCATCATTTTTGTAACTAGGCTGAATTTTCTTCTTCTTTATAAGGAAACTCCTTCATTGTAATTGGAAGATCATGAATGAATTTGAGTAATTTTTCTGAGTTAGTTCAGATTGTTTGAGAGTGATTCAAGACCTTGACTTATCAAAGGTTTGCCACCGCCTTTGTGTGACGTCTACACTTCCGTATTCACAAAGTTCCATTCCAATTCTATCCAACTTTTCCTTGCACGAAATTCTTCCTTATTTTTCCCTTCCAACTCTGATTTCTCAAGTCCTAAAATCATCCTAGACGATCCATCAAGCCCTTGCTCCATCTTGGGTCATATCATTTGGTATTCAGAGCTCCGGCTCTAGGATTCTTCATTCTTTTCTTCTCTGGAATTTTGGTTAGAAACTTTTAAATTTGTCTTGTTATTAGTTCTTGTTTTTCCTTTGGTTGAACCATTGCAAATGTTAAGCCTTGTTTAGAAAAAAAAAAACAGAAGAAAACAGAAGAAAAAAAATGCAAAAAAAAAAGAAGGACGAAAATTCAAAAAATAAATACAAAAAAATATGATGGGTGAATGGTTCTTGTTTAATTAGCCAAAATCAAATTGTCTCAAAGTGATATTGTTGCTAGAATTCCAGTTTTCATTCTTCCTTTCTTTTCTATTCATTTCTGTTGTTCTTAAATTTTTTTTATTTTCTTCTTGTGTCCTTTTCTCTGTTAAGTTCTGTTAGTTTTGTTTTGGTTTCTTTTCTTCTCTGTTACGTCCGACTACTCCATGCGATTCCCATCTACGGAGAACCACACCGAAAGCAACCTGTCGGAAACTACCCTGTCCCAAAAGTACAAATGAAAATCAGAGCTATGACATTAACACCAAACCTTAGTAGGCTCTAAAACACCCATACTCTATACTTCCATCATCGACCCTCATCTGGTCATGCATTCGGTCCGGGTCCTCGTCGAAACTTCAGTAATGGTCATTACGCTCCTTGTAACGCCCCGATTTCTCGAGTGTTACACAGTAACTAATTAACCAATTTTCATAAAGAGTTTTCGTCGATTCACTTATTAATCTTGAATTAATGATAAAAGTTCAATTTTACAAAATTCTCGAAACTTAACCATTTCAAACTTGCGGAAATAAACATCAACCTAAACCTCAAACTTTATTAATCATTGAAAAGAGTATGAAATAAATATCCGGAAGAAAACTTCAAAGTAAATTACATCAAGTTAAACTATCTCAACTAAAATAAAGTAATGGTTCAATACTTCCAAAACTCGGTACTCTCAACCCAAAAGAAAAATGGATGTCTCACAACCAAACCATATCCTTGGCCCCTTCCTCTTTAACTTCTTCCTCTTCATCAGAAGTGTAGTCGTCATCCGGTAGTGGCTCGTCACGTAGCATCAACTCCCAAGAATGAGTCGTCGCCATTATCTTCACGACCATCTACCCCCCCCCCCAAATAAACACATAGCAAACAAGCAGGGTCAGGTCCAACAAAAAGAATGATAATGACAAAATCAACAACAACATATATAATATAAGTACATTATGTCTTTTATGGGAAAGAGTCAGTTACTAACGGAATCTCACTTCACACAACCCACCAAAACTTCCATGGCCATCTTCGTGCTTCCGCAGAGGCACGGTTATCACGGTGACCGCAGTCAACCAAATCACGTGGAGCCGCAATGATCCACAAAAGTTCACGGTGACCGCAGTCAACCAAATCATGTGAAGCCACACCGGCCCACAAGGTTCACGGGAGACCGCAGTCAACCCAAATAACTCCCTCGCGTGCAAGGTACCATCGTTCTCATGGACCATAGTCTACCTGACCTATGTCCAAATTATTCACATTTACTTGCAAGCGAGTTTATTACACTTTTCTCTTTGTTAAGTCTCTAAAGTCAATCCTAGAGTCTTATCATACTCTTTATAAAACAACCTTCACAACACAACATTCACGGGTTACAAGGGAATTACGGCTAGGTCAGCGACCCTTGAACCATTAATTGAGAAAATAAATATAATCCACGTAAAGGAACGCAAGAACATTCACTCATGCATAATATATCATCGCAACTTCAACATATTGACAGCAGAAACAACTTTCACAAAAATAGAGCCACAGAATGCATCTTTCAACCAAAAATCACGTATGATACCTTTCTAGAAAGCTATTTTAAATATCTACAACTCTCTAGTTACACACTTGTTCATTTGAGTCCCATAATTAGGTGATATTAGGCCTTAAAGCTAACTGTCCGGAACAGGAAAAACAACAGGTGTGTTAGTTAATAAACACGACCCCCAGATCACATTACTAAACCAAAAATTATGATTTTTATATATCTGGAAAGATATTTCGAAAATCTACAACTTTCATTTTAATCACTTTTTCATTTGATGACCATAAACAGGTAAAAAGGGGCTCTGAAGTCCGCTGTCCAGTACAGGAAACTGGCAGCGAAACTCCCATGGCTCTATGGTTTTCAAAAATAATTTTCCTTCCTTCCCCTTTGATCATGGCAATCTTGGTACAGCCCCAACAACCCAAATATCCACTCAAAATTTCAGAACCAAACATTTAGCAAGGATCATGTTATAACAAGTGCAAAATAGCACAAAACTTAACAAATACCATGGCAACTCGCATAAAATCATAGATTCAGATCATAAACAACGTTTGAGGATCATATTCATGGCTTTTCAAGAGAAAAATTCCAGCAAGCAAGCATGTACAGGAAATCATGCAAAAACAGTCCAAAACTCAAGTTGTTTCTCATGGCAATTCATGGCATATTCCCTAAAGAACCTACCCATTCCTAGAACCAGCCCTTACCTCGGGTTTTGAATGAATTTAGATGAAAAGAAGCAGGATTTTGATGGAGAGAAGTGAAGAATAGAAAGAGCTTCCTCTGCTGTCCAAAATTCTCCTTCCTCCACGTGCTTCCTCTCCTTCTCGCGTTTCCTCTCCTTCCTTGCGGTTTTTCTCTCTTTCTCGTGTCTCCTCCTCCTCCTTGGTGGGCGGTGGCTGCTGGTGGTGCAAGGGTGACGAGTGGAGGCCTCTTAGGAGCAAGGGGAAGGGTGCTGGTTTGCTTGTTTGGTTGGTGTTTACGTGAAATATTTTCTGGTGCTGTTTTGCATGTAAGAAAATAAGGATTTCACTCTAATCCTTGCCTATAGGTGGCGGCCAGGGCTTGTGTGGGCTAGGGTTCTGGTTTCAGATCTGATACAGCCCAAGAAAAGAGTATTAATGGCCCATTAAAGCTCATAATTCAGAGGAAAAACCAGCTGCAGCCCCCTTCCTTTTCCTTGGGCAGCCGGCGGCTCACCAAGCCTTAGGGTTTTCAAAACCCTTGCTTCTTTCCTTGGATCAGCCTTCCTTGGCCCATAATGCTCCATTCAGCCTAAGAACCTTCTGATTATGAGTTTAATCCACCACTTAACCCAAATTAAAAAGGTTTAAGCCCAAAACACAAACCCAACTTTTAATAAAAATTTCGTAGGTACTGTACAGCCCGACCTTTTCTCATTAAAACAGGGATATCTGGAGCTACAGATATCGGATTTACACGAACCCACATCGAGAATTTTCTTAACTTAAAGGGCTACAACTCTCATGAAGGAAGTTTTCCCAAATGAAGTCGTTAAGACCCTCTAAAAATTCGCACAAGTTGACAGTTCTAATCTGCCAGTTATCAAACATTAGCTAAAACTTCAATTTTATTCAAACATCCATAAAATTGTTCCAAATTGAACTTAGGGCCTTACAATACCACCCCCCTTAAAAATAGTTTCGCCCTCGAAACTTAAGGGTTTACAAATAAATCGGGGTGTGACTCCCGCATCTTATCCTCTAACTCCCAGGTCGCGTCACCGGTTTCTTGGTTCCACACGATCTTCACTAAAGGTACCTCCTTGTTTCTTAAGCGCTTTACACTTCGATCGACGATCTTGATGGGTGGCACCTCCATTGTCAGATCATCTCTCAGCTGTAAATCGTCTGGCGTAATCACATGCGAATCATCTGCCATGTACTTTCGCAACTGCGACACATGAAGAACGTCATGGATGTTGGATAGAAACGGTGGTAGGGCGATCCTGTACGCCACCGGTCCAACTCGCTCCGTGATCTAGTACGGCCCAATAAACTTCGGAGTAAGCTTCTTGGACTTGATTGCCCTTCCGACACCTGTCATCGAGGTAACCCGCAAGAAGACATGGTCTCCGGCCTGAAATTCCAACTCCTTTCGTCGGTTGTCGGCGTAACTCTTTTGGCGACTCTGCGCGGTTCTCATCTTTTCCTGAATTCTCATGACTTCCTCGGTGGTCTGTTGCACCAATTCCGGGCCAATCTCCAAATTTTCTCCATCTTGATGCCAGCATAAGGGCGTACGACACCTCCGACCGTACAAAGCTTCGTAAGGTGCCATGCCGATGCTCGCATGGAAACTATTGTTGTAAGTGAATTCGATCAATGCTTCCATAAAATTGTTCCAAATTGAACTTAGGGCCTTACACTCCTGGTCCTCCTCGAGTGACGAGTCATCACGAATCGACTGACGGACGCCTGGCAGCAGGCCGACCGCCCAAACACAAACATACAAACAAAGCCAAGGCGCTAGGGTCAACTCACGGAATAAAATAGATAATACAAACAACATGTGAAGAATAAGGGGGTATATATATATGTTGTATATATACATGTAATTTATGTATTGCCTACCCTAAGGTATATACATAACATGTTATCAAGGATCTAATAAACAATTCGATATCTGCTATCTCAACAGTTCAATAAACAATGGCTCAATAAATCAGTAGGGGTGCATGTATGCATGCAATGTCAACTCAGAAGATTATCCCAACAATTAGGCATGTCGAGTCGATCCAACCCATCGGGTTGAATATACGGACTCGCACACGCAACAAGTGACAACGCCAAGTCGGTTCACTCAAAAGAGTCGAACATACGGACGTTGCACGTGTCCAAAGACTATCGCCGAATCGATCCAATCCATCGGATTGAACATACGGATCCGCGCGAGTCGAAAGATTATCGCTGAATCGATCCAATCCATCGGATTGAACATACGGATTCACGCGAGCCTGAGTGACTACCGTCGAAACGATCCAATCCATCGGATTGAATATACGGATCCGCGCGTGTCAACAATTATTGCCGAATCGGCCCAACCCGTCGGGTTTGAACATACGGATTCACGCCGCAAAGTCGAAGTTACACTCTTGGTGTTCTTCGTGAAGGCCCAGTCTTCTGACCGTCCCAAACCCCAAACATATGCATAATGCAATATGGTTAACAAAACATCGAATCGTCCTCACACGTACGAGTTTAACCACAAATCTCAATTTAAAAGGACCCGAAGATCAAAGTCGTCTTGCGACTAGGCTGTGAAAAGCCGGAGTACATATTGCACTCAGTGACATTTCCATGGTCACTATGGTTCATCCCCGTGACAACCATCAAATCATCTCAAGTTCAAGGCTTTTCGACTATTTCCTGTTTTTCACAATCATTTCCAACTCTTAAATTTTCCCAAAGGTCTCGTTAATTAATCAAAGCATTTCAAGTTGAGTTAATTAAATTATGAGGTTTATTATCGAAATCCAAGTTCCATAATTTCTTCAAGTTCCAAATTCCAACTATTCAAAGTTTCCCAAACCTCCCAAATAAAATCCCCGGGAAAAGTCTAAGTATTCCAAAGAGGGCTAGATCTCAGACCTCAGGTCAGGACCTGCCTAGGGTTTCCTCTCAAGCCGAAAGATCAACAAAATCAACTCAAATGTCCTACACTCCGCAATCGCGTCAACACGCACAATTCGATATCAATTCAACAACATTCAGCTCTAAAGAGCGATGCAACAATAATACGGTGCGGAAATCATAAGACAGAAACCAGTAAACGGCCGAAGCCTCTCAGAAAACATTTTCCAATTTCAAACGATAAACAATACCCAAGCAGTATTCAATAACAAGCAATATTCAATATCAAGCAATATTCAAGTCGAATTTATCGACGCCTATAAATCAATAGCTAGTAAGTAAGTTGCCCTAACCTCGAGTTGTTCTGGTCTCGCGGTGCAGGTCTCGCTCACAAGCTTGCTCAGTCAAGCCCAAGGTTTCCACAAACGAACCTTAGAGCAAACAAAGCAAATATCAATCAAATTAAGTCGATACAGTCGAAACAATCCTAACTAACGTTCGACAAAGCTCAAGAAGCTTCAGAGTACAACATTTAGGCACGAATGGAAGGGTTTTCCCCGAATGGATGAGTTTTGACTCAAGTAATATTCAATATCAAGCAATACTCAAGTCGAAGTTATCGACGCCTACAATACAAATAGCTAGTAAGTAAGTTGCCCTAACCTCGAGTTGTTCTAGTCTCGCGGTGCAGTTCTCACTCACAAGCTTGCTCAGTCAATCCCAAGGTTTCCACAATTGAACCTTTGAGCAAACAAAGCAATAATGAATCAACACAAGTCGATACAGTCGAAACAATCCTAACTAATGGTCGACAAAGCTCGAGAAGCTTCAGAGTACAACATTTAGGCACGAATGGAAGGGCTTTCCCCGAATGGATGAGTTTTGACTCGATTCAAGTTTTGTACAAAAACACTTTATTCGCTAAAACGTGCATAACTCGAGCTACAGAACTCAGAATGACACGAAACCGGTGCCAAAATTTCGACAATTGAAAGAGCTACACAATGGCTCAGGTCATAGAGACCCAAAAATTATTTTTGGACACGGTACCCAAGCAAATAGGTTTCGCCACTATGGAAAATAGGGTTTTCGAACTTTTTCTTCGATCTAAATCAATTCCTAGGTATTCTTAGGCGATATCTAGGCCAGGGAAACTCTCAGAAAAATTATCGGGTCGAAAACTGTCGCAGGGGTATTTTGGTCAATATTTTTAGCTCGGAAACTCAAAATCAGAATTTCGAAAAACAAATTAGATGGGGTCGATCCTAACGACATTTATAACAACTAATTCTACTAAAGCTAAGCTCAGTCGAGAGTTTTTGATCCAAAAAGCGGAACCTCAGCATAAAAACGGGTTTTTGAGCAGAATTGAAACTCGGCGGCAATTCGGTGATATTCAACAGAAAACAACCGGATATTCATGCTCTAGAGCACGTAGACAATAAGTTTAGACACTGAAATCAACTTATTTGGACAGTTTTACAAAAAGCTCAAAACTTTGAGCACAGAAAGACATAGAGAAAGGCGATAGAATTTACGATCAGAGGTAGGGAAAAGCATCAGTACCTCGAGGTCTACGCGTAGCAACGAACGGAACGACGATCGGTCAAGAATTGGAAAAATCACTTTTCTCCTCCTTTCCTCAAAGAAGCTCTCGGCCGTGTGTGTGGGTTTGTGATTTTTTTGTTTTTTTTTTCCATTTTTCAAACTATATATAGGAAATGGAAAATGCGGAAAAATGAAAATTTCGCGATTCCGATTTTTCCTACTGATTCCAACGTATTTTAGACATGATAATCTTCCCGCTGAATCCTCTATTTCTTCAAAGAAATATCAGTATGATTTTTGGTTTTCGAGGCTTGTTTTTAATGTTTACCGGCTTAAAAATGTACTTTATGGTTTTGACCTCGGATGCAGAAACTTCCTTCTGAAGAAAGATTTGGAACGTCGATTAGAGTGGGCTTGCGCGGATGAAATCTTTATTTGAAGCTCCGAATGGAAAAAGTCTTCATCGTCCGTTGATTTTAGGGTTTATGAACTATCAAGGTTTCGGTTTAGGCAAACTTCCGAGTATTGGAATTTGTCGTTCGTACATTCCAGAGTTTCGTATCGAAACGCTCGTTTATCGACGAATAAGAGAGATTCTAACATTTCTCTGAAGATTTTTGGAATTAGTTTCCATCGTACCTTAAAGAGTAAATTAGCTATTTACTAGCGTTCTTGACCTAGGTTTAAGCGAATACTAATCGTGTTATAACTTCTATCGACTTTGATACAATCCTTAGCTTTTTCCTGAACTTTCTCCTTCACAAATCTATCCCATTCAATAAACACTTGTTCAGGTTTTCCTCCACATTACCTCGAATTAATCGTGAAAAAGGAATTTTATTCGGTTTATTCCAAACTTAAAAACTTGGGTCTCACATTACTACCCTCCAAAAAGAAAGTTTTGTCCTCGAAACTTAAGGTTCAGTAAAAAGTTCCGAATACGTTTCCTTGATCTTTTCCTTAAGCCCCCACGTTGCATCACCAGTGTACTTGCTCCAATTGACTTTTACCAACACAATCTCTTTTTCTCTCAACTGTTTTATCCTTGTGTCACCAATGCTAATTGGCGGCGTCTCGAAAGACAGATCATCTTTCAGTTCTATGTTGTCCAGCTTGACCACTTACATTTAGTCTACGTTGGAAATAATATTTGTTGGCATTCCGTGCAATCGCACAACCTTAACCACTTGCTCCTTTGCTTTTGTTTTGTCCAAAATTCTGATTAGAAACTCGGTACATCTCCATGTTCTGGAGTGAATGCTCAACTTGTCCTCGTGATGTTCACTCATGATCCAAAACTCAACTCGACCTTTCAAAACTCCTAGACAAACTATCCCTTGGAATCCACTAGTCCATTAATCACTACCTCTAACTTCGTAACTATCCTCATTCGCACCATGAAATCAATTTTCTACTTAGTCTCCATTCAAATTAAAACTCGACTTGAGTCTAAATACTTTGCGCATCACTAAACTTATTCCCTTTAACATCAACTCACAAACAACTGATAAGCTAATCATCATCTTAATATCTAACAATCCATTATTATCGTCTTCTTCCTCAAAACTTCCCTCACTCAAACCTATTTATACTTACTGAAATCCCTAACACTTCGCACAAATCGAGACTTATCCTCTAGAAGATTAAATCATAACTATACCTCAAGGGACTTAACTAGCCATTTTATCATCTGATCCTTCAACATTCTGAGATTTAATTGTTATCGTAACCGCTAACACCACTAAATCTCTTAAGTGTACATGAATCTCAGCTCACTAGGTCAACCTTAGCCCTAGGATTCTTATTCAACTTAGTAAAATTCATTTGTTAACCCTAGTATGCGTCATCAAAATCCAAAACAAAATTCCATTCACTCTTGGACTCTAAGAACTTGTCCAAATATGATATCTCAAGTTTTCATCTTAATACTAACACTTCCCTTTCTGTAACTTGATCACCATCTCGTCAATCAACTTCTTAATCTCCCAATCAAATTCTGACAAACTTCGAGCTCTACGCACTTTAGACAAGAATTCATAGACTTAAAACCTAAACCTTCACCGAGTTTAGACCTCTAATGGCCTTTAATTCTTCAATACTTCTTAAATGAATGTCCATTTCTTAAAACTATAACTCCTTTGCTTACATAAACGACCTGACCAGTGTCGTCATGCTTTCACATTCACATCTTGATCCTGATATTCACAATCATAACTTATTATGCTAACATCATTCGAATCTTATAACATGGCTCATCATGTCAGCAACCCCATAATCAACATTAATCGATCCCCAACTTATAACCAACCTTAACACTCTACACAACTCAGAATTCCTTTACTTCAAGATCTCTCTTATACTATACCTCAATGGTCTTTACCCGAAACTCATTTTCAGATCTCCAATCTTCTAAGATTCAAATCCTATTGTCGCACCTACAACCATAAGATCTCCTACTTGTACGTGATTCTCAACTCTCAAGTTCAATCTTAACCCTAAGATTTCAATCTATCTTAGTAAATCTCACTTAGTAACCTTAGCATGTTTCTCTGAAATCCATATCAACAATCTCAAGTATTCAACTTATACTAAAACTTTCTTTTTCTAACTTAATCATTAATTCAACACTTTTCAAGTGAAAATTCATCTCTTAAGACTATAATGTCTCCACAAATAAATCAAGCGCTTAGCAAAACTTCTTCCTCGAACCCGACTACAACAATCTAGCTCAGAGTTAATTCTTCTCAATCTTGTCATCATCAAGTGATCATCTATAACCTGATATTAAATGCAACCTATTTAGTCTCTAACAATTCCACTCCGAAATCACATAACCTATGACTTCATAATTCCGAGAAAATACTTAATATTTTTCCAACATTAAATCTCTTGACTTAGTCTACCTCTACTTGGAGTAATCACACGAACTAACCAATTAATGTCTATACGACACTCATCGACTTCCAAAGATTTAAATCTTAATCTTTTAAAATCAAGTGCTTAACACGAACTTTCCTCCCAAATCCGACTAATCCCCAATCAATTCAAATTCATCTTACACATCCTTCTATCAAGGTCCATTACCAGCTGTGATTCCGAATATCACCCCCTCAATATTAAGTTGATCAGGCCTAATACATCGAAGGTGGAAATTTAGAAAAACCCACTAGAACAGTCAATGAGTTCCTATCCTCCAGTAGTCACAAATATCCTGATACTAAATCCTTTAATGATTCCGCTACGGAACTACACACCCTCAACATAACACGTATACTACCCATACGGAATCTCGCTAAGATTCGTTTTTCAGCTACTAGCTTCCTCATAATCGCATCGGTGGAAGACTACTTTCTAGACTTAGTGTGTTATTCTAAACCTCGTGTAACTTCTATAGTTTTAAACACGAGCAGCAGTCAAATAAATTCTTAGTAGGTGTAATAACTATAAGGTCAAAGCTTAGAGGTAAAAGTAAGTTCAGGCGTGTTGCACATGCTACGGGGTAACGAAGAGTATACTATACTAGAATGAGAAAGAATAGTTAGAAAATTACCATCGTTCTTGCGCTCTCCTCTGACTATTCCATCAGCTCCCTCGCCGCACAAGACATAGACTCTTCCCCGTGCAGTAGGACTTCTTCCCCTTACCGTATGCACAGATGGCTCAACCTTGGTTACATTGCAATCCTTGGCTTGATGCCCCGGGCGGTTGCAGTTGAAACATAGAGGTCTCCTTTCTGGACACTTGTTAGTGTAGTGCCCCACCTTCTTGCACCTGTAACACGTCACTCCTTGACCCGAAGTCTTGTTTCCTGTTCCTCCGGTAGCATTTATGGGCTTATACTGCCCCGAGGTAAAACCTTCCTCTAAAGGACGTTGATACGGCTTCTCCTGTCGGAATCTCTCGTTCCCTTGTTTATTTTGAAAGTTCGACCTCATTGGTCCCCCAGTGCCTTTTCTATTAATCCTCTTGTTCTTTATAAGTTCAACTTCTGTTGCCTTCTCAACCAAAGGTTGAAATCGCACAATCCCTAGCGGCCTCACCGAATCTTCGATGTCAGCTCGTAGTCCGTTAATAAACCTCTTGCACATATAGCGCTCGTCCACATGGTCATTGAAAAATTGGAAGTGCTTTACCAATGATTCCAGTTTGGAAGCATACTCAGGTACGGTCATGCTCCCTTGACAAAGAGTCAGAAATTGCGCTTCCCTCTCATCTCGGGCACTAGTCGGAAAGTACTTGTCTAGGAACGCAGCTCGAAACGAGTTCCAATTCACTTCCTCGTGATTGGCCTCCATAATCCCTCTGGCGCCTTTCCACCAGTACTCAGCATCTCCTAGTAGTAGGTAGGTGGCAAGGCCCACCTTAGCTCCTTCGGCGGTATGCAGTACCCCAAAAATCTTCTCAATCTCTTGGATCCATAGATCCGCTCTGTCTGGGTCAGTCCCACCCGTAAACTTGGGCGGATCCTGTCGCTTGAAATCAGTCAGCCCCCTATTCTGGTCTAGGGCTACCTCCCTCTCACGCTTATGTCGCTCACGTTCAGCCTTGTCAGCACGCCACTGAGCGTTCTCCGCAGTTTGATTTGTCATTGCTTGGGCCATAGCAGTCATTGCCCCAGCGAGTTGGTTCATGTTCACCATGTTCTGTTTAGTTAAACAAACAGTTAGTACTCATCATAAGATAGCATCTAACATAACTATACAATATGATTAAGTACTAACTTCAATCAATTCTAAGCGAAAAATCGCTTGCAGACAATCAATTTTTACTCATTGCAGAGTCACACAACCTAGCACAGAAGACCTATTCCCGAAAGACTCCCGAAAGACTCAACCAGGCTCTGATACCACAATGTAACACCCCAATGTCGGTGGCGTCACTTTAGTAACTCAAGAATAAAATAAAGCGGAAAAGCAGGTATTTTTTTTTGTTTTGTTTAAATAAAAAGACTTGTCGATATAAAGACTCATCCCAATCGCGATTAACAGCGATTAATATAAAATACAAGCACACCCTTGCTGTAACTAAAAACATCATCACGAGTGTCCTCAAGTGACGGAAAGTAACATCAAGTAACTAAAAGTATTGCCCAACGGCAAACAAGTGCGACTCATAAATAGAGTCATAAGTTTTATAAATACAGTCCTCCGAAAAGTAAGTCAGCCCAAAACGGCTTCCAAAAGGACTTCTTACGTCCGACTACTCCATGCGATTCCCATCTACGGAGAACCACACCGAAAGCAACCTATCGGAAACTACCCTGTCCCAAAAGTACAAATGAAAATCAGAGCTATGACATTAACACCCAACCTTAGTAGGCTCTAAAACACCCATACTCTATACTTCCATCATCGACCCTCATCTGGTCATGCATTCGGTCCGGGTCCTCGTCGAAACTTCAGTAATGGTCATTACGCTCCTGGTCCTCATCGAGTGACGAGTCATCACGAATCGACTGACGGACGCCTGGCAGCAGGCCGACCGCCCAAACACAAACATACAAACAAAGCCAAGGCGCTAGGGTTAACTCACGGAATAAAATAGATAATACAAACAACATGTGAAGAATAAGGGGGTATATATATATGTTGTATATATACATGTAATTTATGTATTGCCTACCCTTAGGTATATACATAACATGTTATCAAGGCTCTAATAAACAATTCGATATCTGCTATCTCAACAGTTCAATAAACAATGGCTCAATAAATCAGTAGGGGTGCATGTATGCATGCAATGTCAACTCAGAAGATTATCCCAACAATTAGGCATGTCGAGTCGATCCAACCCATCGGGTTGAACATACGGACTCGCACACGCAACAAGTGACAACGCCAAGTCGGTTCACTCAAAAGAGTCGAACATACGGACGCTGCGCGTGTCCAAAGACTATCGCCGAATCGATCCAATCCATCGGATTGAACATACGGATCCGCGCGAGTCGAAAGATTATCGCTGAATCGATCCAATCCCTCGGATTGAACATACGGATTCACGCGAGTTAAAATGGCAATCGCTGAATCGATCCAATCCATCGGATTGAACATACGGATTCACGCGAGCCTGAGTGACTACCGCCGAATCGATCCAATCCATTGGATTGAATATACGGATCCGCGCGTGTCAACAATTATTGCCGAATCGGCCCAACCCGTCGGGTTTGAACATACGGATTCGCGCCGCAAAGTCGAAGTTACACTCTTGGTATTCTTCGTGAAGGCCAAGTCTTCTGACCGTCCCAAACCCCAAACATATGCATAATGCAATATGGTTAACAAAACATCGAATCGTCCTCACACGTACGAGTTTAACCACAAATCTCAATTTAAAAGGACCCGAAGATCAAAGTCGTCTTGCGACTAGGCTATGAAAAGCCGGAGTACATATTGCACTCAGTGACATTTCCATGGTCACTATGGTTCATCCCCGTGACAACCATCAAATCATCTCAAGTTCAAGGCTTTTCGACTATTTCCCGTTTTTGACAATCATTTCCAATTCTTAAATTTTCCCAAAGGTCTCGTTAATTAATCAAAGCATTTCAAGTTGAGTTAATTAAATTATGAGGTTTATTATCGAAATCCAAGTTCCATAATTTCTTCAAGTTCCAAATTCCAACTATTCAAAGTTTCCCAAACCTCCCAAATAAAATCCCCGGGAAAAGTCTAAGTATTCCAAAGAGGGCTAGATCTCAGACCTCTGGTCAGGACCTGCCTAGGGTTTCCTCTCAACCCGAAAGATCAACAAAATCAACTCAAATGTCCTACACTCCGCAATCGCGTCAACACGCACAATTCGATATCAATTCAACAACATTCAGCTCTAAAGAGCGATGCAACAATAATACGGTGCGGAAATCATAAGACAGAAACCAGTAAACGGCCGAAGCCTCTCAGAAAACATTTTCCAATTTCAAACGATAAACAATACCCAAGCAATATTCAATAACAAGCAATATTCAATATCAAGCAATATTCAAGTCGAATTTATCGACGCCTATAAATCAATAGCTAGTAAGTAAGTTGCCCTAACCTCGAGTTGTTCTGGTCTCGCGGTGCAGGTCTCGCTCACAAGCTTGCTTAGTCAAGCCTAAGGTTTCCACAAACGAACCTTAGAGCAAACAAAGCAAAAATCAATCAAATTAAGTCGATACAGTCGAAACAATCCTAACTAACGTTCGACAAAGCTCAAGAAGCTTCAGAGTACAACATTTAGGCACGAATGGAAGGGTTTTCCCCGAATGGATGAGTTTTGACTCGATTCAAGTTTTGTACAAAAACACTTTATTCGCTAAAACGTGCATAACTCGAGCTACAGAACTCGGAATGACACGAAACCGGTGCCAAAATTTCGACAATTGAAAGAGCTACGCAATGGCTCAGGTCGTAGAGACCCAAAAATTATTTTTGGACACGGTACCCAAGCAAATAGGTTTCGGCTACTATGGAAAATAGGGTTTTCGAACTTTTTCTTCGATCTAAATCAATTCCTAGGTATTCTTAGGCGATATCTAGGCCAGGGAAACTCTCAGAAAAATTATCGGGTCGAAAACTATCGCAGGGGTATTTTAGTCAATATTTTTAGCTCGGAAACTCAAAATCAGAATTTCGAAAAAAAAATTAGATGGGGTCGATCCTAACGACATTTATAACAACTAATTCTACTAAAGCTAAGCTCAGTCGAGAGTTTTTGATCCAAAAAGCGGAACCTCAGCATAAAAACGGGTTTTTGAGCAGAATTGAAACTCGGCGGCAATTCGGTGTGATTCAACAGAAAACAACCGGATATTCATGCTCTAGAGCACGTAGGCAATAAGTTTAGACACTGAAATCAACTTATTTGGACAGTTTTACAAAAAGCTCAAAACTTTGAGCACAGAAAGACATAGAGAAAAGCGATAGAATTTACGATCAGAGGTAGGGAAAAGCATCAGTACCTCGAGGTCTACGCGTAGCAACGAACGGAACGTCGATCGGTCAAGAATTGGAAAAATCACTTTTCTCCTCCTTTCCTTCAATAAGCTCTCGGCCGTGAGTGTGGGTTTGTGATTTTTTTGTTTTTTTTTCATTTTTCAAACTATATATAGGAAATGGAAAATGCGGAAAAATGAAAATTTCGCGATTCCGATTTTTCCTACTGATTCCAACGTATTTTAGACACGATAATCTTCTCGCTGAATCTTCTAATTCTTCAAAGAAATATCAGTATGATTTTTGGTTTTCGAGGCTTGTTTTTAATGTTTACCGGCTTAAAAATGTACTTTATGGTTTTGACCTCGGATGCAGAAACTTCCTTCTGAAGAAAGATTTGGAACGTCGATTAGAGTGGGCATACGCGGATGAAATCTTTATTTGAAGCTCCGAATGGAAAAAGTCTTCATCGTCCGTTGATTTTAGGGTTTATGAACTATCAGGGTTTCGGTTTCGGCAAACTTCCGAGTATTGGAATTTGTCGTTCGTACATTCCAGAGTTTCGTATCGAAACGCTCGTTTATAGACGAATAAGAGAGATTCTAACATTTCTCTGAAGATTTTTGGAATTAGTTTCCATCGTACCTTAAAGAGTAAATTAGCTATTTACTAGCGTTCTTGACCTAGGTTTAAGCGAATACTAATCGTGTTATAACTTCTATCGACTTTGATACAATCCTTAGCTTTTTCCTGAACTTTCTCCTTCACAAATCTATCCCATTCAATAAACACTTGTTCAGGTTTTCCTCCACGTTACCTCGAATTAATCGTGAAAAAGGAATTTTATTCGGTTTATTCCAAACTTAAAAACTTGGGTCTCACAAACGTTGGTGAAGCTTCTGATCATAGTCGGACGGAAGCTTGGATCCTCTGACCTTGCAACTTCTGCTTCTGAACAAGTTCCTCAGAACTTCTGAACGTCAGAGCTAGAATAGCTTTGGTCTTCAGATGCCAACTTCTTTCAGGTCTTCAGAACTTGAGTCTTCTACTTCTGGACCGTTCCGCTGGAACATCTGGTCTTCAGAACTTCTGACTCTGGTTCTTCAGTACCTCTTGAGAGCTTCCATCTTCAGAACTTTTGAAGGATTTGCCACTGTTCTGAACGAACATGATAAGCTTTAGAGCTCTCTTTTTAGTATCCCTTGGTTCTTCTTCTTCTGAATAATTAGGCTTGGGTCAGATACAGAACCTGTTTGTCACAACTAAAAGAGACAAACGTTAGGGTACCACAATTGTTCATCATCACAAACCTTAATTGTAATCATCAAAATATAGAGATGCAACCACTGATCAAACCTTGATCTTACAATCTCCCCCTTTTTGATGATGACAAAACAAGTATTTTGATGATCAATTCTTAACCAATAAACTGAATACACAAGAGGGAAGAGATCAGAGATTAAACTTATCCTTGTGTAACAATTTGTATTGCTCTTTCTGAATCTGGGATAACACCTGATTCTGAGTTGGGGTGTAAGGCCTAAGTTTTTTTAAGCTTATGCTAAGTGAATAAACTTCTTATTCACGATTAGGGTTGATGTAATGTGAAGGGAAACCTGAACGAAAGTTTATTAAATGAAATATATTTATGAAGGAGAAAGTTCAGGAAAAGTTCAAGGATTGCATTATGATCGATAAAAGTTATAGCACGATCGTTACACGCTTAAACCTAGGTCAGAAACCCTAGTATATGGCTAATTTTCACTTTTAGGCACGCTGGCAGTTAATTCCAAAAATCTTCAGAGAAATGTTAGAACTTCTCTTTTTCCATATATCACCATCATTTCGAGGCGAAACTCTAGGATCTACGAACGTCCGATTCCAATCATCGGAAGTTTGCCGAGAACGAAACCCTGGTTTTTCAAAACCCTAGAATTTCTCGACAATGAAGACTTTTTCTATCCAGAGCTTCAAATGAATATTCTACACGCATACACCCATTTCTCTTGATGATTTCAATCTTTCTTCAGAAGGAAGTTTTCTATTCCGACATTCGATGCAAAAAGCAACTTATCGGGTAAAATAGTTTTATACTGACTATGCTTTAGTTGCCAAAAATACAAAGAGACCTCATTGTAGTTTTGGAATTCTTTCGCCAAAACATATCTATTAATTCACGGAGAATGACGCCGGAAAAATCAGATTCGCGAAACTTTCATTTTCCCGCGAATTTCCAACCTTTATATATAGCAAAGAAAGGAAGAAAAACTCAAATTTTCCTCCATTTTCTCTCCTCAAACCCGCGGCCAAGAACAAGGAAGAAGGAAGAAGAATTTTGTTCATCGCTTGCTTGATCGTTGATCCGTTAGTTGCTTCTTCAAGGCTTCGAGGTATAGTCGCTAATCCTTACCTCCGATCGCTTTTTCCATAGCTTTTCTGTAGAGTTTTCTGAGCGGATAGTTTATGGGTTTTTGCAAAACTATCCTGAATCTTTCATTTCTGATTCTAAACCTCTTCCTTATGCGCCCAAGATCACTTCTGCCGGGTTAGATTTTCCGTTATGTCGCCGGAATTCCGCCGGAATCAATTTGAACCTAAAATACCCATTTTTGGAGTTTTTGGTGTTAAGCTTCAACCTTTAGGCTGAAAACTATCGCCTTAGCTTAGTGCTAGTAGGATTAGTTGTCATAAACGTCGTTGGTGACGTCCCTGCAAAATTTTATTTTTGGGATTTCAGTTTTGAAAATCCTAAGTTAAAAATCATGACCAAAATACCCCTGCGACAGTTTTTGATCCGATAATTTTTCCGAGTTCAGAATACCCTTAGTTACGGCTTATGAAAGCATAGGAACCAAGTTTGATCGAAGAAAAATCGAGCCCCATAATTGCACAAAGTGGCCGAGCCCTATTAGGGGGGAGGAGGAAAATTTCCTTTTCCGAAAACTTGTCTTTCGCGCTAGTTTATCGTACCTTAGGGTATAGATTACTTTGAGTAACCTTAGTAAGTATTGATAGTTTAGTTTTCGATAGATTCTGATAGTATTTCTGTGGTTTAGCTTTAAAGGAACTTTTGAGGAATTTCCTGAGGAGCAACGCTTTGCTTGTGAGGAAGAGTTTGAAGTTCACCCTGGAGAATCTACAGGTGAGGGCTTCTCACTGAATCTCTAGTTAATACTTAGGGTCGATGCTTTCGACATTGTTTACTGTTTATGCACTGGATTGTGTGTGATTGGAAAATGTTTTCTGAGGCTTCGGCTGACAATGTAGATGATGAATCTACTGAATGCTTTTGAGATTGAATCTTCATGCTAAGTGCTAATTGGGTAATTTAGGATGTGTGGTGCATGCTTTATATGCTAAGTGCTATGTGTTTATTCTGAGATGTATTGTTATATGACATGTTGTTGACTGTGATGAGTTAATCATGCTTTTGTAATGAAATCTGAGATTCTGATTAGTGAGGATTGCGGGCAGGTCATGCCGATTTTATTTTGAGAGTTTTGAGAAAGTTTGATAGGACGAATGAGATTCGGGCCTTGTTATGATGTGTATGGATCGAGACATTCTCTGGAGTCATTTGGGGATTAGGAGATCCCGAGAACTGATAGGATTTGCGATAAGACTAAAAGGATACTATTTTGTAAAGAAAACTCATAAGACATTAAACAACCTCTAAATCTTTAAGTAATGATAACAAACTCGAAAGGAAGCTTCGGTTGCAAATCTTAGTTTTGGAAAACGAGAAGTGTCGTCGGATCCGAGTGTTGAGAAAATTGAGAGGCGTTGAGTATGTGTTGTTGTTGTGCTGTTGGAGCAGCGGTTGTTGTTGTGCTGTTGGAGCAGCTATGTTGTTGGGCTATCCTGGGGATAAGTCCGGGAAACCGTTAGTTTTCCGAGAGTGTGATACTCTGTGCTCGTTGAGCAGTGGTGACCATCGGATTGAGATGAGTCGGATGATTTGGAGATCATCGTGGATTATGTGTTGTCGTGAAGAAGTGTCTTTTGTCGCAGAATCGACTTTACCTTAGGGTAAGCTTTTAGAGACTTTAATTTACCTAGAACACGTGGCGACGTGTCGAGTGAGATTCGGAGACGTTGTTTGTCTAATCATCCTGCATTCATGCAACATTAATGAGGTATTAACACAGGACGTACTCTGGACCTCGTCGGATTCCAAAATGGTCATAAGACCCGGATTTCCGTGAAAGAGCGTCTGTAGACGTCTCTTGTAGCAGACCGAAATGGCAGACCTACGGGTTACGGCTGATCTGACTACCGCTGTCGTTGGAGTAAGAGGCACGCGGGGCGAAATGGTCCCACCGTGGCTGGTGCTAGGGCTGATCCGTTGATGTCCATCCGTTCCGGATTGCATATTGGTTGACTGGGTTAACCTGCATACATATCATGCACCATGCATACTAATTTAGTTGTTGAGTGTGATTGGTAATTGTTAAACCTATTTGGAACATGCTATCTGCTATTATTGCGTTTATGTTATTATGGAACATGCAACCCTAGGAATAATATCCCTAGCTATAAGCCTAAGTGGCTATTCTATTATCTGTATCTATCGATGTTATTATTTACATAATTCTTTGGAGTTGACCCTCGCGTCTTCTGTGTGTGCTTTGGCGGACAAACGCCCTTTGTCAGATGTCCACGACGGTCTAGATCATGATGGTTCACCCTTCGGGGGGAACTAGAGTTGAGATGCTGGAACAGAAGCGCATCGCGGTAGCGAGAGGAGGACGGATGGTGTACTTAGACTAGGTCGTTCTGAATTCAGATTCGGGCGACGATCATGCTAGCATGTAGGTTTTAGTGCTGGTGTGAGCTCCTCGAGATGGGATTAGTGTAGGAGTAGAGTCTTAGCTCTGAACATCATTTGTTTTCTTTGGGGACAGGGTAGTTTCCCACCTATAGCTTTTTGTGTGGTTTCTTTACGGGAATCACAGAGAGTTGGTTGGACTTAGGAGGTCTTGCTTCAGGCCGATGGGCCAGCTTATTCTCAGTTTTGAGGGATGGTGTTGCGGACACTTGACCTTTCTTGTGGATTGTACCTTTTGCCTTCGGGCGTTACACTTTTCTTTCCGTCACTGGAGGTTTACTCGTGACGAGGTTACTACTACAGCGGGAGCTGTTTATATATTGTATATTAGTTCTGATTATTGTTATTGTTGGGTTTTATTTAATTCAGTCTTGTCTTAGTTATTATCAAAAAAAAAAATTCACGTTTTTCCGCATTAAGTTTATTTTTGGTTACTAAAGTGACGCCACCGAAATCGGGGTGTTACATGGGGTCTCCCCCTGATTCCCCCTGAATCTATGACTTGATGAAGTGATGAAGAGTCTAGATTCGGAGTCTAGTTATGTGATCAGAATATACGCTTAGAGGAATGTGTACTCATCCGAAGTGATGGTTCAGAACTTGCGTAGATCACATGAGAACATAGAATATTGTCCAGGTAAAATTGGAATAAGGCGTTAGAAGCAAATAAGTTCAGAATATGAACAAAATGTATTCCTTATTGAAGACGCTTGACAATATCTATATGCTATAAGTATTTGATACTTATTATCCTCTACTGGGTTTATATAAGATAAGAAAAAGTTTATCAAAACCATTTTATGTACTCCCCTTTTTTGTCATAAGCAAAAAGAGTGAAAAACAAAGCCAATAACAATAACAATCACGTAAATTATGCAAAAAGACACTGTTATTATTACTTAACGAAGAAAGAGTACAGAGGATAGAGAGGAATGATGAAAACTAGTCCTAGATACATAGGAAAGCACGGGAGTTCTTCATGGAGAGAAGCTGAAGATGTAGGGGACGCACGTCCTGATCAATGGAGGCTAACTGGGTAGCCAGTTCTTCCTTCTGAGCCTCATTCTCCTGGATAGCATCCTGATCGGCTTCGTCTTGATCTGCTTCATATTCAGGGAGCATACAAATGCCCTCGAATTGAGCTTCAAGGTCCTTCTGGCGAGAGGCCAGACGAAGGAGGTCGTTCAGAACTTCTTGAAGATTCTGAAGACAGTGAGTCTGATGGGATGTCAGCCAGTAATTCAGAAGATTCTCAATCTTCATAAGAACTTGAGAAATCTGAGAGGTAGATAAATTTACACTCCAAGGAAAGACTTGGTCAAATACCATAGTCTTGAGTTCAGAGATCAATTCGACAATAGTCATTTTGATGTAGAAGAGAGGAGAATTGAGATGAATTGAGTTGAGTGAGATTGAGGTGTGATGAAGAAGAATGTACGCAGAAGATTATAAAGAAGAAAATTAACAGAAAAACATGCATAAAACTCATCAAATCATAAACGCATATGAGTTACTAAGTGGACGGTGCATTGAATAAGAGAATTAGAAATTAACACAGTCAACATGAAATAAATTCACACAAAACAAATAAATGCATGCAGGATAGATGAGAGGGGTTCAAGGCTTTGATGATGAGGGAAGATTCTCGATCAGGTACTTCATCATAGCTTCCATTCCGCTAGAGGATTCCTGAATCTGCTTACTTTGCTCAATCTGAACAAGTCCTTGTTGCTCAACCATCTGAAACAATCTCTGCTGATCATCTTGAATTCTGTCAATCCTGGCAGCAAGAGTAGCAACTTCTGGATGAGGAGAAGGTTTTGGAGCTTGGACAGGGATAGGGACTTCTGCCTCTGGTGGAATTTCAGCATTCACTTGAATTGGTACTTGCTTCTCAACTTCAACATCTGCATCTTCCAAAATAACTATTCCTTCAGAGCTGTCTTCTGCAACCTCTGCCGAAACCATCTCAGCATCTTCTGAGGTACATTCAGAGACAACATAATTTCTTTCAGCCATAGCTCTTCTCAAAGGTTCACAAACTCTGTGCAGCACTCTCTGCCTTTGCTCATAAGCTCTTTCAGACGCGTTATGAACTCTCAGACGTTTCTCACTGCTAAGCTGCTTCTGAAATTCATAAGCTCTGCTTTCTGACCATCTTCCGAAGGCAGACCATAGACCATCAACAAAAGAAGCATCAAACTGATTATCAGTTACCTGATATAACCATTGCAATCTTCTGGTTTCCTCTTCAGAGAACTCCTGAATGAGTTGAATAAGATTTTGGGGTCGGATGGAGGTTGTCAAGGTCAGGACAGGCTGAGGAGTTCTGGTTGCATTTGAGCTTGAAGCATTGGAGCTATCAGTTCTGGGTTGTCCTGAAGGAGTAGAATCAATCTCATGGATCTTCTCAATTCCTGAATGGTCAGATTCATCCATGTGCTCAGCATCAGAGATCGTCACTTGCCTTTGCCTGGAGGTAGCAGTCTTCTCAGGTGAGGTAAAACTCAGATCTCGTGAGTTTACTGCAGAATAGTTGGACAAGGATACATAGGAAGTTTCAGCAACATCTTAGAGTTGATCTTCAAGGATGGAAGCCACTTATTGAAGATGCTTCACATTGAACGGAGGTTCAAGGATCTGAACATCATCATCCTCTTTTTCTTCCTTCTTCCTCAGCAGGGATCTCACCCGTTTGAGTTATTAGGAGGGTTTTTGAGGTAGATGGAGGCTTGGGAGTGAAATGTTGAACCAAATTTCTCAGGGTAGCCTCACTTTGAACGATACCTTGAATGAAAGAATTGAAAGGAGGCAAAGGTTCAGTTGTGGTGGATGTGGAAGTGGTTTGAATTGGGATGGATGAAATGGCAGTGGTAACTGTTTGGATATTTGATTGGGGGGCTTGTGTTTGAGTGGGAGCTGTTTGGGTTGATGTTGGCATGGAAGTAGATATAGGCATGGGTTGTTGAGGAATAACTACTAAAGCAGAATCAGAGTTAATGCTTTCAGTAATTACTTTACTTGATTCTCTGATTCTCTGATAGAGATGGATCTGGTGGGTCTAGCAGTCCTTGCAGGATCTGAAGCTGTCTTTGATCTCCTTTCTCTTTGTACTTCTGAGATCTTTTCAGATGTTTGTTTTAGTCCTGATTCCTTCTTCTGAAGTGGACCCTTCAGAGGCAGTTTCAGCCTCTTGCCTATGGGCTCGACATCTAAATCAGTGGAATCTTCCGCTTCTGCTGATTCCCTTATGACTTGGAGCACATTTTCGATGATCTCACAGTCATCCTGCTCAACTTCTTTTTCAACTTGAGTTGTTTGAATTCTTTGCCTTTTTACCAGAGGAACATCATCTTCGGTTTCCTCATCAGATGATTCTTCAATAATTGCTTTCCTTTTGACATTCTTTCGCGGGAACTTCTTCTTCTTGGGTTCCAGAAGAAGAATCCATAGAGCTCTCAGATTGATATTCCTCAGATGACTCTTCTGGAGTCCTTTCAGTAGAGGATTCTGGAACTTGGTCCTCTCCAGTGACCAATTGTCATAGATCTCCTTATTGACTAAGTTCCTCATTCCAGGAACATTAGCATCAACATTTTTTATCCTTTTTCCTTGCAGGAACTTCATACCCAGCAGTTTTGCAATGGACTCTTCTGAAATCATAATTTTCTTGTCCAGCACATGACAGACGACATAGTAGTCGTTGCAAACTGCATTTTTCCAGAATTCTACAACCAGTTTGTTGTAAATCGGACCACAGAGCCTATCAAAGTAACCAGACCACCCTTGCAAGTTGACTTGATCCCTGATATCAAACCCATGATCAGCCAGGTTGTAACACCCCGAATTCCAGGTGTCACTTTAGTAACCAAAAATATACTTTACGCGGAAAAACAGGTAATTTTTTTTCGTTTGATTCCTTTTAAATCAAGCAATAGAAAATAAAGACATAGCCCAACCACTAAACTAACCAATATACATCAAATATAAGCATGTACAGCCTCAGCTGCACTTCCACGTCACGCGCACTCGCAGTGACTCCAAAGTAGTGTGCCCGTAGGCAAATATTTACAGATCCAGAAGTGTGAGTAAGAAAGTTTATAATTACAACCCACTAGGAGAAAGTCGGCCTCAAAATGGCCTAAGCAAAGACCCCTACAGTCCGACTGACTCACTGTGATCCCTCAATAAGAGAACCACACGAAAAGCCATGCATCGGAAACCTACCCTGTCCCAAAAGTAAGACGAATCAGAGCTCTACACAAAATATGACGCCTGCCTAAACCTACCCTTCCAGTACCAAGTCCACAGCGAACTGAAGTTGGCAACTTGAAGCTCAGCTCCATGCGTCGTAGAACTCCTTTCGTCAGATGTCCACGCTCGTCAGTCCGGTCCTCCATGACCCTTCCCCGATACGTCGCTCGATGACCCACAACATCGATCACCCAAGCGGTGGGGGCATGTCGATCCACCAACTCAAACCTGATCCCCCTCGAGGGAGAGACCGTCGAGACCCAATCCACCGTCGACATCTGGCAGCAGGCCGACCGCCCAAACACAAACATGAAACCAAAGCCCAGGTGCCAGGGTCAACTCACGGAAATAAGTAGATATACACTCAACATGTGATATAGGGTATAGATATATATATGTTATTATATAAACTTATAGGTAATCCTAGCATGTTATGGCTCTAACAATGCTTCAATAAATCAAACAGCACACAATCCCAGTCAGAATGAATGTATGCGTGAAATGCAATCAATATGATCCCGATTGTGACGCGTTCCCGTTTGCCACAAGTGAAGCATTCCCGTTCTTCACTATGGATGAACCATTCCCGTTATTCATCCTGGATGAACCATTCCCGTTATTCATTCTTGGTGAACCATTCCCGTTATTCACCGTATGATGAACCATTCCCGTTATTCATCATTAATGCAGTGGTGAACCATTCCCGTTATTCACCATGAGATGCACAGGCGAACCATTCCCGTTATTCACCCGATTGATGCAATATGGTTAGCCAAACATCGAATCGTCCTCCCACACAAGTGTTTAGCTCAAACCCAAACTCACAACAACTCAAGAGTTAGTGTCGGTCAATACAACACAACTCGGAATAAGTGTCGGTCAATACAACACAACTCCACCAACAAGGGTACACAAGGGTCTAGTGTCGGTCAATACAACACAGCCCAAACAACAAGAGCACTAAGTGTCGGTCAATACAACACAGCTCCAACAACAAGAGAACCCAAGGGATTAGTGTCGGTAAATAAAACACAACTCCAACAACAAGAGTACACAAGGTACTCGGTGACTTTCCATCATCATCGTAGCTCACCTCAGTGGCTTTCCCCAATACCAAAACCCACAACAAAGGTCGACTTTTCCCCATCTCTCGTAAATATTTTCCCCTTCAGTTTCCCTATGCTTAAACGTTAATAAAAATGATTTCAATTCACATTAGTCAGGTTATGAGTTTATTTCTCAAAGTCTAAGTTTCCCAAGTCTTTAGTTTTTCAAAGCTCTATCATTCTAAGTTTTCAAAGATCAACCACCCAAAATACATTTCCCGGGGAAAGACTAAGAATTCCAACATATGGCTAAGTCTCAAACCCCACATTTGGACTTGCCTAGGGTTGTTCATCCAACCCGAAACACCAACTTTAACCAGTTCAGAGGTTCCCCACTCCGAAATCGCGTCAAAACGCACAATCCAACAATATCACAACATCACAAGTTATGGAAAAGCATCATAACATCAACTCATCATCATAATCAACATCAGATAAAACATAAGTCGAATTTATCGACGCCTATCATGCAATCATAGCTAATATGTAAGTTGCCCTAACGTCGAGCTGCTCCAGCCTCGCAAACAAAATCTCCTTCACATAAATGCTTTGAAACTTCCAAAGTTCCTTCAACTGAACCTCGAAGAAAAAAAAGCAGAATCCAAACAATATCGATTAGTTCGATCACAATACAACTCATAAACGATAGACAAAGCATCAAAGCTTCAGAATACAACATTCGAATGCGAAAAGACAAGTTTTCGAAAACGAAAAACTTCCCCTCCATTGATATAGCCCACGACCAGAAAGGAAAAAGGGCTTCGGCTCTTTTTCTTCGATCAAATCAGTTCACAAGGTAGTTTTAGGGTAAAACTAAGGCAAAGAAACTGTCGGAACAATTTTCGGACAATCCGATCAAAATACGGCCGTTCAGGGGCATTTTGGTCCAAAATAACAGCTCAAAACCTCAAAGTTATCAGTTCGGAAAACAAATTTGACAACAATGATCCTAACGACATCCATGACAACAAATCCTAAAGGCACGAAGTCAGATTACGACTTTTCGACAGTAAGGAAATGTGCACAAAAAGGGTTTTGAAACAGTTTTTCAGATCTTGGAGAGCTCGATCACAATCGGCGATTACTGACAGAGGTTTTAGACTCTTGGGAACGTAGGGAAGATAACCCAAGCAAGAAATCAGAGAAAACAGACAGTTTTACAAAAAGTTCAAAACTGTGAGCACAGAAACGACTACAGAAACGCAGTAGAAACAGTAATCAGAGGTAAGAATCATGCTAGTTACCTCAGTACCTCGAAGTAGGGACGAACTGCACGAAGATCGGCCATGTTTTCGCCAAAATCTTTCCTCTCCTCCTCTCTCCTTGCTCGCGGCCTCTAAGGAAGAAAATGAAGAGATATTTTGCTTTTTCGCCTATTTATAGGCGGGTGAAATCGCGGGAAAATGAAAATTTCGCGATTCCGATTTTTGCAGCACGTTCACCGAAGAATTCTAAGAAAGATTCTAGCGTTAGAATTCCAGAACTCAAAACAAATCTCTAACATTAGGGAAAAACGATATCTAAAATCCCAAAAGCGGTGTAAGTTAATCTAACCCGAAAAACTACGTTTTGCCGTGATCGTCAGATGACAAAACTTCCTTCTGAAGAAAGATTGGAAATGTCGAAACAAGTCTGGCATAGCGGACGGAAACTTCGTTAGAAGTCCCGAATAGAAAAAGTCTTCATCCATCGCTTGAAACTAGGGTTTCGAAGCAAAGAAATTAGCGTCGTCGAACTTCCGAAAAGTAAAACCTATCGTGCGTACAGTCCAGAGTTCCGAAATGAAACGCTGGTGGAAGGAAAAATAAAGAGAATCTTTAAATTTTTCAAGGATTCGAAATCTCACTTAATACGTTGCTCTAAAAGCGAATTAGCCTATACTGGACACGCTCACCATAAGGCAGGTGTGCAGACGACTCGCACTAGTTCCTAAAGCGACTACGCAACATTCCTCAAGAAATTCCTGAACTTTCTTCTTCATTAATCTTCCTCAAACATCAAACTCCCGTCACGCTTACACAGATTCTACGCGTGAGTCGGAAATTAACTTGCTCTGTAAATCCAGGTCTTACACAGGTTGTCGAAGTCCACTCTTGCTTCGTTGCATACAACCAGTTCTTCAGCTTTCTTGACGCAGGTAACCACATTGGGTGTGTTCAGAATTTGTTGTGCTGCTTCAAATTTCTGAGTTTCTTGGTCTTCGGCGGTTGGTTTGGAAGAAGTAGTAGCACATGCTCTTGATTTCCTTGATTTACCCATGGTTCTCAAGTAGTGAGATTTAGGGTTCAGAGAAAGAGAGGAATATTGGAGAGAGGAGTGTGAATGAATGCAATGCACACAAAGAGTTTGAAAACCGTCTGTGTAAGTGTGTGGGAGATCGTGTGTGAAGAGTGCGTATAGTGGGTTCGATGGTAACCGTCAAGATTTTAAGAAGTAAAAGGAGTAAAAGCAAAATCAACGGTTCTAAAATAGATAGTCTGAAAATAGCATAGTGGAGGAGAGTAGACATCATCATTATAGCAGATACACCACGCGACTCAAGGAACTATGTCACAAATGAAGTGACACGTGTATTGTTGCCTACCACAGAAGTTTAACCAGTGGGTTAAGTGCTTCTGATCGAATACCTTCTGAAAGGGGTAACATCTGATGACTTCAGAGGTACCAAGGTCAGAAGTTCTGATGAAAACCTTACTCTGGACAAAAGTCCATGTTCAGGTTTTCAAGAATAAATAAAAACCTATCTTCTGCTAAGGGCTTAGTGAAAATATCTGCCCACTAACGTATCAACATACTCTAATGATAGAGTGCCCTTCTGAACATGATCACGAATATAATGATACTTTACCTCTATATGCTTTGCTCTTGAGTGTAGAATGAGATTCTTGCTGAGTGAAATAGCAGCTGTGTTGTCACAGTAAATAGGAACCTTCTTCAGAGACAAACCATAGTCCTCCAGATGATTCTTCATCCATATGGTTTGTGTACAACACGTGGCAGCTGAGACATACTCTGCTTCAGCAGTTGATAGAGCAATTGTGTTCTGTCTCTTGCTTGACCAAGTGACAAGGTTTGCTCCAAGGAAATGGCAGCTTCCAGAGGTGCTTTTTCTTTCCACTCTGTCTCCAGCAAAGTCAGCATCACAAAAACCTGAAAGAGTATACTCCGATGTTTTTCTATACATCAAGCCAAGGTTAGTGGTTCCTTTCAGATATTTGAGGATCCTCTTAACAGCAGTTAAGTGAGTCTCTCTAGGATCTGATTGGAATCTAGCACAGAGATGCACACTAAACAATATATCAGGTCTGGAGGCAGTTAAGTAAAGAAGAGAGCCTATCATTCCACGATAGAGCTTCTGACAAACCTTAGAGGAAACTTCCTCTTTCTCAAGAATGCATGTTGGATGCATTAGAGTCTTAGAGATGTTGCAGTCACTCATGTTGAACTTCTTCAGAAGTTCCAAGGTGTACTTCTTCTGATGGATATAGGTGACTCCTGGTCGTTGATCTATTTGAATTCCCAAGAAGTATTTGAGTTCTCCCATCATGCTCATTTCGAATTCAGCCTGCATCAACTTGGAAAATTCCTTGCACAGAGAAGGATTAGCAGAAAAGAGTATTGTCACCTTTACCCCTTACAAACTCATTCTGTAGAAGAAAGGAGCTAAGCCTTTCGTACCACGCTCTGGGAGCTTGTTTCAGTCCATAGAGTGACTTCTTGAGCTTGTAGACATACACTTCTTCAGAAATGTAGCCATTTAGGAAGGCACTCTTGACATCCATTTGATGGAGAATGATGTTGTGATTCACTGAGAATGAGATCAGTAGCCTTATAGCTTCAAGCCTTGCTATAGGAGCAAAGGTCTCAGTGTAATCAATCCCCTCTTGTTGACTGTAGCCTTGTCTTGTTTCTTGTTACTTCTCCTTTTTCATTCAGCTTGTTTCTGAATACCCACTTGGTTCCTATGACATGGAAACCTTTGGGTTTAGGCATTAAGGTCCATACATAATTCTTGGTGATCTAGCTCTTCTTGCATTGCCAGAATCCAGCATTTGTCTTCAAGAGCTTCATCAACTGATTTGGGCTCAATGAGAGATACAAGTCCCTTCAGACTCAGAAGAGTCTCTTCTGAAGGTTTGAGCATAGACCTGGTTCTGACGGGAGCATCTTTGTTGCCAATAATCAATTCTTCTGGATGAGAGGCAGCTATTCTTTTCTTCTTTTGAAGTTGATCAGAGGTTGTTGGGGCATCTTCAGATGCTTCTGCCTCTGGAGCAACATCCTCTGGGCTGCTCTTTGGTTGATTTACTTCTGAATAATCAATGCTTAAATCTGCAAATCTTTCAAACAGCTTTGACTTTTCTGAGCCAAGCTTATCATCAAATCTAATTTGGATAGATTCCTCAACAGTTTGATGAATAATATTATAAATTCTAAAACCTTTGGATCTTTCAGAATAACCAAGAAAGTAGCATTTTAAAGCTTTAGAATTGAATTTACCCAATTGCTCCTTAGTGTTGATCATGTAGCAAGTACTTCCAAATGGATGGAAGTAAGAGATATCAGGTTTTCTTCCTTTGCATAGCTCATAAGGAGTCTTCTCCAGAATTGGTCTGATGGAGATTCTGTTCTGGATATAGCATGCAGTGTTAATTGCTTCTGCCCAGAAGTGCTTGGCCATACTTGATTCTTGCATCATGGTGCGAGCCATCTCCTGAAGAGTTCTGTTCTTTCTTTCAACAACTCCATTTTGTTGGGGAGTGCGAGGACAGGAGAAGTTGTGAGAGATTCCTTGGGAGTTGAACAATTCTTCAAAATCTTTGTTCTCGAATTCTCCACCATGAGCACTTCTGACAGTAATCACTGAAGTTTGGAACTCCTTCTGAACTTGAGTGATGAAGTTAGTAAACATAGTGTGTGTTTCATCTTTGTGCCTTAGGAACTTTACCCATGTCCACCTGCTGTAGTCATCTACAATGACTAACCCATACTTCTTTCCTCCAATGGATTCAGTTTTCACTGGTCCACATTCTTTGCTTTGAAGGGCTTCTTGGTAAATTTTCCCTTCTGACAAGTTTCACATAGAGCCTCTGATGAATACTTCAGACGAGGCAATCCTCTGACGAGATTTAGCTTGCTGAGTTGAGAGATCTTCCTGAGGCTGGCATGCCCTAGGGGTCTGTTCCAGATCCATTGCTCATCATTAACTGACATGAGACACTTGACCTTCTGAGATAGCAGTTCAGAGGATTTGATTTTGTAAATATCATTTCTTCTCTTCCCAGAAAACAGAACAGATCCATCTGTTTGACTGACAGCTTTGCAGCAGGTTTGATTGAAGATCACATCATAACCTTTGTCAGCAATTTGGCTTATGGAGAGCAAGTTATGCAATAATCCTTCCACCAGAAGTACATCATTGATAACTGGAGTTTTTCCATCTCCTATGGAACCTTTTCCAATGATTTTTCCCTTCTGGTTTCCTCCAAAGCCAACGTCTCCTCCTGACTTAAGCGGTACTAGCTTTTGGAATATAGACTTTATGCCCGTCATGTGTCGCGAGCATCCACTGTCCAGGTACCATGACAGGTGTCTTAACTGAGCTGCATAAGATGTCTCATCGTCATTCTTAGAGTCTGAGTCATCTTCTGAAGCTTCAGCACCTCTGCTGGTGGTAGCCATCAGAGCCTCCCCAGCTTCATCTTCTTCTGACTCAGCTTCATCAGAGTCAGTTACATCGAAGGTCACGAGAGCTTTCTTCTTGAAGACTTTTCTTGGTCTCTTGTCCTTCTTTAGCTTGGGACAGTCACTCTTGTAGTGCCCAGATTCCTTGCACTCGAAGCAAGTTACTTCCTTTCCAGATGATGATTTCTTCTGACCACGTTGCTAGGGTTTTGTCCGTTGGAGTGGCAATCTTGTAAAATCAGACTACTAGGCTGCACGAGGTAGGTGGCGGACAGACTGATGCTTGTACGATTTGTACTATGATAGTGACCTGTCCTTTCACCAGCTGACTTGAGATCTGGAGTGCTTCAGATGAACGTTGGTGAAGCTTCTGATCATAGTCAGACGGAAGCTTGGATCCTCTGACCTTGCAACTTCTGCTTCTGAACAAGTTCCTCAGAACTTCTGAACGTCAGAGCTAGAATAGCTTTGGTCTTCAGATGCCAACTTCTTTCAGGTCTTCAGTACTTGAGTCTTCTACTTCTGGACCGTTCCGCTGGAACATCTGGTCTTCAGAACTTCTGACTCTGGTTCTTCAGTACCTCTTGAGAGCTTCCATCTTCAGAACTTCTGAAGGATTTGCCACTGTTCTGAACGAACATGATAAGCTTTAGAGCTCTCTTTTTAGTATCCCTTGGTTCTTCTTCTTCTGAATAATTAGGCTTGGGTCAGATACAGAACCTGTTTGTCACAACTAAAAGAGACAAACGTTAGGGTACCACAATTGTTCATCATCACAAACCTTAATTGTAATCATCAAAATATAAAGATGCAACCACTGATCAAACCTTGATCTTACAATACTTGGAGTGGGAACTCAAAATAGAGCATGTCTTTGCTTGGAACAACTATGAGGAGGACCAAAAGGTGAAACTTGCAGCAGCACACTTTTCAGACTGTGCTCTTGTTTGGTGGAATAAGTTTGCAAATGAGAGATTGAGAAATGAGGAGCCAGCGGTGGAAACATGGGCTGAAATGAAACGAATCATGAGAAAAAGATATGTCCCTTCAAGCCATGCTAGGGATGTAAAATTTAAACTTCAAAAACTTACCCAAGGCAGCAAGAGTGTTGAGGAGTATTACAAAGAACTTGAGGTGCTTATGTTGCAAGCCAATCTTGAGGAGGATGAAGAGGTAACCATGATTCGATTTATTAATGGTTTATCTAATGATGTTAGAGATGTTGTAGAACTTCAGAAATATGTAGACATGGAGGAGTTGCTGCACAAGGCCACTAAAGTTTAGCAACAACTCAAAAGAAAAGGCTTGGAAAGAAAGAGCTCTTCCATTTCCAACTCCTCTAGTTGGAGGGACAAAAGCAAAGGTGAAGGAGCTTCTGCATCCAGCAAGAACACATCCACACCTCAAGAGAAGGCACCATCAAAGCCTCTTGAGCAACCTCCTAAAAAGAGCAGAGAGGTAAAATGTTTTAAATGCCAAGGCATGGGACATTATGCTTATGAATGTGCCTCCAAAAAGACCATGATTCTTAGGGATGATGGAGACTACACCAGTGAGTCCGAAGGAGAACAAAGTGAAAAAGAGGAGGCAGCCATGAATGGTGAATTGTTGATGATCCGGAGGATGCTTGGTAGCCAACAAAAGCCCAAATCCGAAAGCCAAAGGGAGAACATTTTTCACACAACATGTTCAATCAAAGGACAGGTTTGTATGATGATAATTCATGGAGGGAGCTGCATTAATGTTGCTAGTGAGAGAATGGTAGAGAAGCTGAATTTGGTCACAAAGCCTAATCCTTGGCCATATAAGCTTCAATGGCTCAGTCACTATGGAGAAATTCAAGTAAGTAAACAAGTTGAACTTGACTTTTCCATAGGCAAATACAAGGATAAAGTGCTGTGTGATGTCGTCCCAATGGAAGCTAGTCACATACTCTTGGGGAGGCCATGGCAATATGACACTAAAGATGACCACAATGGCTACTCCAACAAATACTCTTTTGAGCATCAAAGGCCAGAGCATCATACTCAAACCTTTGAATCCTAGTGAGGTGCGTGAGGATCAAAAGAAAATGAGAGAAAAGATTGAACAAGAGAGAAAACAAAAGAGTGAAACACTTGACAGAAATCAAAAAGAAAAGAGTGAAACACTTGAGAGAAAAGAACTTTGTTTGATAAATGAAGTGAGAAAAGAAGTAAATGAGGGTGAAAATAATAGTGATGATCAATTGCTTTCTTGCAAAGAAGTAGATTCGAATTCTAATGATACTTGTTTGTCAAGAGGTGTGGAAATTATTTTGCAGGATCAAGAACCGTGTGATCTCCCATCACTAAGGAGGATTGATAATCACATTGGCCTCATTACAAGTGCACCATTAGCTACTAAGCCAACATTCATGACCAATCCTGAAGAGGTGGAGCAGGAAGTTTTTTATGTGAATCTGACCCACATGGATGATTATTTTAGTATTGGTGATAAAGCTTGCATGCTGAGTGCTTCTTCACATGTTTTTCAGTGTGTCACTAGTTTAAGCAGTTACGCATATTCCCTTGGTGGAGAAATAGAGACAACTGGTTCAAATTAAGCATTCAGAAGAAAATACTTTTTTAAATATCTTGATGAATATGGTTGTTTGCAAAGTGTAGGGCATGCAGATGGGGAGAGCTACTTAACTTTTGAGTTCATTGAACATGAGTGTTTCAGAAGTTGGCTTGCATTCATGAGATTAGTCTTTGATCCCTGAGGCAATCAAGAGCTAAATTCGAGGTCGAATTTTCAATAAATATGCATATGACCAATTGAATAAGTTGGGTCCAAATGCATTATGTTGCTGAATTTTATTTTAGTGTGTTTAATCCACTTCAAGTGGTGTGTGTGTGCATGTGGCGCATGAAGGGCTTAAAGGGAAGGACCCATTCCTTTCTTAAAACTCTTTGAATGTGTTTGAATTTGAATAACTTCTGAATGGAGGAGTTACATCAGCCAAGTCAAAGGATGGAAGAGCTTTCAAAGCCAAGAATGGAGTTACAAAGACAAGGAAATTAAGTGCATAAAGAGCATTGAATGTTATGTTCCCTGGTCATGAATAACAATCAAGAAAGGGAGTTACATGAAGCAATCAACCACCAAATACACGCACAGGGCTGAAGCAAAACACTAACTTCCTCTTTTAATTTGTAACTCCTAGCCTAGGATTTTCCTAGAGAAATTACACCTCATCATTTTTGTAACTAGGCTGAATTTTCTTCTTCTTTATAAGGAAAACTCCTTCATTGTAATTGGGAGATCATGAATGAATTTGAGTAATTTTTCTGAGTTAGTTCATATTGTTTTAGAGGGATTCTCATATCTCTTGAGTGATTCAAGACCTTGACTTATCATAGGTTTGCCACCACCTTTGTGTGACATCTGCACTTCCGTATTCACAAAGTTCCATTCCAATTCTGTCCAACTTTTCCTTGCACAAAATTCTTCCTTATTTTTCCCTTACAACTCTGATTTCTCAAGCCCTAAAATCATCCTAGACGATCCATCAAGCCCTTGCTCCATCTTGGGTCATATCATTTGGTATTCAGAGCTCCGGCTCTAGGATTCTTCATTCTTTTCTTCTCTGGAATTTTGGTTAGAAACTTTTAAATTTGTCTTGTTATTAGTTCTTGTTTTTCCTTTGGCTGAACCATTGCAAATGTTAAGCCTTGTTTAGAAAAAAAAACAGAAGAAAACAGAAGAAAAAAAAAGCAAAAAAAAAGAAGGACGAAAATTCAAAAAATAAATACAAAAAAATATGATGGGTGAATGGTTCTCGTTTAATTAGCCAAAATCAAATTGTCTCAAAGTGATATTGTTGCTAGAATTCCAGTTTTTATTCTTCCTTTCTTTTCTATTCATTTCTATTGTTCTTAAATTTTATTTTATTTTCTTCTTGTGTCCTTTTCTTTGTTCAGTTCTGTTAGTTTTGTTTTGGTTTCTTTTCCTCTTCTATTTTCTAAAATCTATTCTAATCTGTGTGACTCTACACAAATTCAGTGGCATAATTCTTTGTGTGTCTTGACTTTGATTTACTCAAGAGATTGTGAGAATTTTTGAGTGGAAAAAGGAACCCAGGAAGAAACTTTGAAATAGCTTCAGGACCCGTCCAACACGCCTTCGCTGCTTACAGTGGAGCCTTCAACGCCGTCAACAAACCCTTCGCCGTCGTGGTCGCCTTCGCCGCCGTGGTCGCTTTCTTCGTCGCTGTGGTCTGAAACACTCTTAGTTCAGCTCCCTCAATAGATGACATGACAACTCACTTCATTTTCCCTCTCAGAAATTCAAAACCTTGAAATGTGTTAACCATAGTGGGTGGGTTTACCTGAACTAAACTTGGATATAATAATAACTAATAATAAATATGTCTTTATCTTCATTTTTCTGTATATGTTTAAAAATGAAATAAATATTTAAATACGGTGTCAGGTGTCGATCTCTTATTGATCCACGTCAAAACGCGTCGGTCATGTATCATACAATGCGAGTATGGTAGAATTCGCCGATGAAGTAAGACTTGAAGTTCCCTATTTTCCATGATAGGTTGTCATGATTATATTGAGTACACCTGGGGGCTTCTCGCATTTGATCGCCTCCCAGCCTAATAACGATGATAAGCATTGCTTTGCGGGCTTTTACTTGTCTAAGTTCTACCACCATTTGAAAATCATCTCCCATTTATACCATTCGAACCAAAAAACCATCATTCTTGTCTACCAACTTTTGACCGAGTGTTGTGCTTCAATGGTGAAGGTTGCTTTTAAATAATAATAAAAAAATGTAGAAAGATATGTGAAAATTAAAATTGTAAGGCCCTAAGTTCAATTTGGAACAATTTTATGGAAGTTCGAATAAAATTGAAGTTTTAGTTAATGTTTGATAGCTGGCAGATTAGAACTGTCAACTTGTGCGAATTTTTAGAGGGTCTTAACGACTTCATTTGGGAAAACTTCCTTCATGAGAGTTGTAGCCCTTTAAGTCTAGAAAATTCTCGAAGTGGAATCAGGTCATTCCGACCTCTGTAGCTCGAGATATCATCGGTTTAGTGACGATGATCCTGGCTGTACAGTACCAGCGGATTTAATTGATGTGTTTCCTTTCAATTCCGAGTGTGATCGTGATATTACTAAAAAGGACTGAGGTTTTTGATTAGTTTCAGTTCTGAGTAAGTTCTTAAGTGATGGGGTCAAGGGTTTTGACTTGGGTTGGGCTTGAAAGAAAACAAACCCTAGCCCAAGAGAGGGGACGCAGGCTATGAAGGGTCTTGGGAGGGAAAGGGTTTCTTTTCACACTATTCTGAAGAAAGAAACCTGGTGCACTTCTGAAACACGTAAAACAGAGGAGAAAGAGTGAGAGAAACTTTCCCCTTGCACCCTAGCCGTCACCGTCCCAAGCCCCACCACCGTCGACGTGTTCGCACAAGAGGGAGAAGGAGTTCGCGAGCGAGAGGGAGAGAGGAAGGTCACGCGTGGGAGAAGAGGAGAGAAACCAGAACCTTGCTCTTCACTTTCATCTTTTCTTCAAGCCTAAGGACAAAGGTAAGGGCTGGTTCTAGGAATGGGTAGGTTCTTTAGGGAATATGCCATGAATTGCCATGAGAAACAACTTGAGTTTTGGACTGTTTTTGCATGATTTCCTGTACATGCTTGCTTGCTGGAATTTTTCTCTTGAAAAGCCATGAATATGATCCTCAAACGTTGTTTATGATCTGAATCTATGATTTTATGCGAGTTGCCATGGTATTTATTAAGTTTTGTGCTATTTTACACTTGTTATAACATGATCCTTGCTAAATGTTTGGTTCTGAAATTTTGAGTAGATATTTGGGTTGTTGGGGCTGTACCAAGATTGCCATGATCAAAGGGGAAGGAAGGAAAATTATTTTTGAAAACCATAGAGCCATGGGAGTTTCGCTGCCAGTTTCCTGTACTGGACAGCGGACTTCAGAGCCCCTTTTTACCTGTTTATGGTCATCAAATGAAAAAGTGATTAAAATGAAAGTTGTAGATTTTCGAAATATCTTTCCAGACATATAAATATCATAATTTTTGGTTTAGTAATGTGATCTGGGGGTCGTGTTTAGTAACTGTCACACCTGCTGTCTTCCTGTTCCGGACAGTTAGCTTTAAGGCCTAATATCACCTAATTCTGGGACTCAAATGAACAAGTGTGTAACTAGAGAGTTGTAGATATTTAAAATAGCTTTCTAGAAAGGTATCATACGTGATTTTTGGTTGAAAGATGCATTCTGTGGCTCTATTTTTGTGAAAGTTGTTTCTGCTGTCAATATGTTGAAGTTGCGATGATATATTATGCATGAGTGAATGTTCTTGCGTTCCTTTACGTGGATTATATTTATTTTCTGAGTTAATGGTTCAAGGGTCGCTCACCTAGCCGTAATTCCCTTGTAACCCGTGAATGTTGTGTTGTGAAGGTTGTTGTATAAAGAGTATGATAAGACTCTAAGATTGATTTTAGAGACTTAACAAAGAGAAAAGTGTAATAAACTCGCTTGCAAGTAAATGTGAATAATTGGACATAGGTCTGGTGAGGACTATGGACCATGAGAACGATGGTACCTTGCACGCGAGGGTGTTTTGTGGGTTGTACGGTGAGTCCCCACGTGATTGGCTGACTGCGGTCGCCTTGTGATTCTGTGGACGGACGGTGAGTCTGGCGGACGGTGAGTCCCCCCACATGATTGAGGGTTGTACGGTGAGTCCCCTCCGAGATTTGTTCATCTGCGGATGATCGTGATTATGGCCATGGAAGTTTTGGTGGGTTGTGTGAAGTGAGATTCCGTTAGTAACTGACTCTTTCCCATAAAAGACATATAATGTACTTATATTATATATGTTGTTGTTGATTTTGTCATTATCATTCTTTTGTTGGACCTGACCCTGCTTGTTTGCTATGTGTTTGTTTGGGGGGGGGTAGATGGTCGTGAAGATAATGGCGATGACTCATTCTTGGGAGTTGATGCTACGTGACGTGCCAATACTGGAGGACGACTACACTTTAGAGGAAGAGGAAGAGGCTAAAGAATAGGGTTTGGGTTGAGAGTCTTTTGTTTTCTGTTGGGGTTGAGAGTTTCCGAAGTGTTGGTATCGAACAATTTTATTGCTTAAATTCGAATGAACAAGTTTTGATGTAATCTTTATTTTCATTCAGGCCTTTGTTTCGTACTCTTTACAGTTGGTTATTTAAAAAGTTTTACGAAGTTGGTTACTTCCGCGTGTTTTTTGGAAAGGTTATGTTTCAAGAGTTTTTGTAAAATGAAAGGTTTGTCATTAATTGAAGATTAATAAGTGAATCGACGAAAACTCTTTATGAAAATTGGTTAATTAGTTACTGTGTAACACTCGAGAAATCGGGGCGTTACAAAAATAATCTGGGAATGCCATGATAGTAGACTAACTCATCTTCCGGGCAGTTCTCGCAGACTAACTCATCTTCCAAGACATCGCCCATAGACCAACTCATCTTCTAGGGCATTGCCAGTAGACCTGTAAGACCATGATTTGGTTCTGTTGTACATCTCTAGGTTTTTATGATAACAAGCATATATTTGTGGATGAACAATTTTGGTACTCTAACGATTGTCTTTTAAGTGTTTGACAAACAGGTTTTGATTCAGATCAAGAGATAAATTCATCAGAAGTAAAATACCAAACATTGACCATTAATCCGCTTCTGCACTCACTACGTTCTGATGAACGGTAGAATATTCCTTCAGAAGTTATGAAGTTGAATCTCTGATAAAGGGTTATGAAGATGATGACTCTGAAGACTTGAAGATTTGATAAAGGGTTATGAAGATCAAGATGAAGCTCTAAGTGAACGTTCAAAGACTTTGAAGACTTGAAGATTCTGAAGACGCAAAGAAAGTTGGTTCTGAAGACCAGAAGTTCTGAGTGAACGGTCCAGATGCTGAAGACTTGAAGTTCTGAAGATCCAAGCAACCTCGTGACTCTGATTTGAAACTTCACTAGTTCCAATGAGAAGCGCCTCTGAAGATCAGAAGTTAAAAGGAAAAGGCATGTGTCACTATCAAAAGTACAAGCGCAGTGTACTATTATGACCGCCTACCTAACGAGGATCAGCCACAGCAGGTTCTGGAAATTCCAGAAGTGCCCTCCAACGGATAGAATCCTTCTACAGATACACCACGTGAAGCTTGGTGTATATGAAGGCCAAAGGAAGAAATAGCTAAGAGATACCATTGTAATCAAAATACACTCAAGTGAATACCTTATCAATCTATTTCTTCATTGTTATAAAATCTGTTTACAATTGCTTGTTTAGAAGCACTTCATTGTAAACTCAAACTTGTTCAAATCGGTTTGTAATTCCTTAAGGGACAAGTTTAGGTCAAAATAATAAAAAGAAAGTAAAATTGCCAAAAACCTCTCATTCAAACACTGTAGAACAATGTTAGCCTTGAGTCCTTCAATAAAGGTGTGTAGGAGTGGGCATTCATGTCAGGCACCCAATTAAAAAACCTTAAAAAACTCATCTCCACGTTAGAACTACGTAGCATTGATGTCTCCTCACAGAAAATATGTAGGCCAGGATTTAATTCTCGACAAGCACCCTAAAAAAAGAACATTAAGGTTCTTGGGTAAATAATTTTAATAAAAAGAAAAAAAAAAGGAAAAACTATAGAAAATCGAGTAAAATGAATACTTTTCAAAGTTAAGGAATCATAATTGATCTTAGATACAGTCTTAGAACGGGCGTTGTGTGGTGCTAACACCTTCCCCACGCGTAATAGACTTCTGAACTTGATATCTGGTTTGTAGACCATTCTTTTAGGTTTTTCGATGTTCCCATTTAAAAAATTGGTGACGACTCATCTCTTAATAGATTAGCCTCTTAGTGCGACGCGACCCCGATAGCGACAATAAGTTTATCATTCTAAACCCTTGATGTTATTTTTTTATTATTATGATTTTAGTTGAAATATTTTATGTAAAATTGTCATCAAAATGTTTTTTCTCAATTTACATTAACGTCTCTTGTTTTTTTTTAGAAAATAATAATATTTAAAATTCATCAACAATAAAAAAAATTACACTATATATATATATTTTTAACTAACATTTATATATTTAAACAATACAAATTTCTTACAATTTTTTTAAAAAAGGATAACAGTACACAAATTTGACGACAATGTCCTAGTGCGTTGCACGGGTAATTCAACTAGTTCTACTTGAAAAGAGAAGAATGTAGTTGATAGAGAAGAATTATGGTTGGTTAATATGAAACGTGATAAGCGAGGAAAACTTTATTAAATGAAGATATAGGTGAAATAAACTTTGCAAAAAAATGTATTCACTTTCTAAAAGAATAAACTTTTTAGAATATAAAAAAGTACTCAAAACATATATCTTTCTGGAACAAAGGGAATAATTTACATGAACCGCATTGATAAATTAATTCAAAGAAAGGGCACAAATGAGAATATGATTGAAAAAAAAAGCAAATATCTTTCTCTCTCTCTGAGCATAAGACTTCAATGTATTTAGATTTTGGGTTTAGAGTACTCTGCATGTAATTGTGTTAATCGTGAAGAGCAAATTAGCTCTAGATTATACTGAAATTTGCTGGTGAAATGGTTACTTTCAAATCAATAATTCATCCACAGCGGAATTTTTTTTTCCGTGGTTGGTTAAATGATCAAATGTGATTGGATGATGTGTTTAATCCAAACTTTCTCATGGATCATTTAGATAATGATTTGCTTCCCAATTTTTTATTTTATCAATTTCTTTATTTTTAGTTGCAATAAATCAGCCCACAAATTAAGGATCCCTAGTCCCTATAAATGTGTAAAAAGGTATAGGTTATGTGATATCTTCGTCAAAATTACCAATAATATTAAACGAAAGCGGGATCCAAAGACAACAACCACAGGGTCGGTGACACAAAAGCCTGTCCCTTTAGGAAGAAAAGGCTTCCTGCACCATCACCATTCCTTATTCCTTACCTTAGTCGCATTCTAACGTCATCTTAGTAGAATCCTTTAATTCAAGGGACGGCCAAAAAGCAAAGGCTAAGTTTGAAAAAGAATCTTCCATACTAAAAAAAATATATAAAAAAAAGAAAAAGTGGAAAAAATTATTAATTCCTAACATGCAAAAGGAAAAGAAAGTAATCATGGTATTGGACTGTCTGAAGGTGCTTGCAGTCTGCAGATCAAGATAACGCTTTAAGTCTTTAACGCCTTTCTCTTACTCCTGTCCCTTGGATTCCCTTTCATATTTTTTTATATTCTTACAGTACAACTAAGAATTCCACTATGGTATTTCAATTTCATCTTTTATATCAATCACTAGTATGTATACCCGTGCCGATGCACGGGGACATATTTTCAAGTATATAATAATTTGCTTTTAATATATAAAATTATTTATTTTGTATGAATAAACAAAAAATTGAAATACAATTTATTGTGTTTTTAATTTGTTTATGATATAATAATTATGGAAAAGCTTTCATATAATTTAGGAATTGCTCTCTCCCTCTCCCTCTCCTCCTGTTAGAATATAATATAAAACCATTAATGTGACCCTTACCCAACAGCTTAAGCTTTTGAGATAAGTGGTTGTTTGACATGGTATCAGAGCTTCTGTGACCGAGAGGTCTAGAGTTCGATCCTTGCTCCCCTCACTTTCTAATTAAAAGTAGAATTTAATTAAGCACATGGTAGGCGGGCCTGTGCATTTATCCACACTTTAAGCCCAAAGGGCTCTTGCGTGAGGGGGCGTGTTAGAATATAATATAAAACCATTAAAGTAGCCCTTACCCAAAAGCTTAAGCTTTTGGGATTAAGTGGTTGTCTGACATGGTATCAGAGCCTCTGTGACCGAGAGGTCTAGAGTTCGATCCTTGCTCCCCTCACTTTCTAATTAAAAGTGGAATTTAATTAAGCACATGGTAGGTGGGCCTGTGCAATTATCCATGTAACACCCCGATTTCGGTGGCGTCACTTTAGTAACCAAAAGTAAACTTAATGCGGAAATACGTGAATATTTTTTTTTCCGATATAATAACTAAGACAAGACTGAATTAAATAAAACCCAAATGCGAAAAGCAATAAAACTATTACACAATATATATTTACAACCCCCGCTGTAAGTACCCAACCTCGTCACGAGTAACCTCCAGTGACGGAAAGTAGTAGAAAAGGACGCCCGTAGGCAAAAGGTATAATCCAAAAGAAAGGTCAGGTGTCTGCAACACTGTCCCTCAAAATAAGAATAAGTCAGCCCAGATGGCCTAAAACAAGACCTCTTAAGTCCAACCAACTCTCTGTGATTCCCGTAAAGGAACCACACAAAAAGCTATAGGTGGGAAACTACCCTGTCCCCAAAGCAAACAAATGATGTTCAGAGCTAAGACTCTACTCCTACACTAATCCCATCTCGAGGAGCTCACACCAGCACTAAAACCTACATGCTAGCATGATCGTCGTCCGAATTCGAAATCCAGAACGACCTAGTCTATGTACACCATCCGTCCTCCGCTCGCTATCGCGATGCGCTCCTGTTCCAGCATCCCAACTCTAGTTTCCCCCGAAGGGTGAACCGTCGTGAACCAATCCGCCAAAGACATCTGACAAAGGGCGTTTGTCCGCCAAAGCACACACAGAAGACGCGAGGGTCAACTCCAAAGAATTACATAAATAATAGCACCAATAGATATAGATAAGAGAATAGCCACTTAGGCTTATAGCTAGGGATAACATCCTAGGGTTGCATATTCCATAATGAACTTAACAGCAATAATAAAAATTAACATGTTCCAAATAGGATTAACAAATAACAATCACACTCGACAACTAAATCAGTATGCATGAATGCAGGATGATTAGTCAAACAACGTCTCCGACTCTCACTCGACACGTCGCCACGTGTTCTAGGTAAATTAAAGTCTCTAAAAGCTTACCCTAAGGTAAAGTCGATTCTGCGACAAAAGACACTTCTTCACATCAACATAGTAACTCATGATGATCTCCGGATCATCCGACTCATCTCAATCCGATGGTCACAACTGCTCAACAAGCAAAGAGTATCACATACTCGGAAACTACCGGTTTCCCGGACTTATCCCCAGGATAGCCCAACAATTAGGCATGTCAAGTCGATCCAACCCCTTGGGTTGAACATACGGACTCGCACACGCAACTCCCACAATTAGGCATGTCGAGTCGATCCAACCCATCGGGATGGACATACGGATTCGCGCCGCAAAGTCGAAGATACACCCAACAACATAGCTGCTCCAACAGCACAACCACAATAGCTGCTCCAACAGCACAACAACAAACGCTGCTCCAACAGCACCACAACATCTACATACTCGAAGCCCCTCAACTTTCTCAATGCTGGGATCCGACGACACTTCTCGTTTTCCAAAACTATGATTTGCATCCAAAGCTTCCTTCCGAGGTTATTACCATTACTTAAAGATTTAGAGGTTGTTTAATGTCTTATGAGTTTTCTTTACAAAATAATTATCCTTTTAGTCTTATCGCAAATCCTATAAGTTCTCGGGATCTCCTAATCCCCAAATGACTCCAAAGAATGTCTCGATCCATAAACATCATAACAAGGCCCGAATCTCATTCGTCCTTTCAAGCTTCCTGAAAACTCTCAAAATAAAATCGGCATGACCTGCCCGCTTTTCTCACCGTTCAGAAACTCAGATTCCAGTACAGAGCATATTCAATTCATCACAATCAACAACATGTCATATATCGATAAATCGCATCATAAACACTTAGCACTTAGCATATAAAGCATGCACCACACATCCTAGATTACCCACATAACACATAGCATGTAAGTCAATCTCAAAAACATTCAGTAGATGAATCATCTACATTGTCAGCCGAAGCCTCAGAAAACATTTTCCAGTCACACACAATTCCAGTGCATAAACAGTAAACAATGTCGAAACATCGACCCTAAGCATTAACTAGAGATTTAGTGAGAAGCCCTCACCTGTAGATTCTCCAGGACGATCTCCTAACACTTGTTCACAATCAAAGGCTTGCTCCTCTGGGAATTCCTCAAAATCACCTTTAGAGCAAAACCACAGAAATACTATCAGAATCTATCGAAAACTAAGCTATCGATACTTACTAAGGTTACTCGAAGTAATCTATACTCTAAGGTACGATAATCTAGCGCGAAAAGACAAGTTTTCGGAAAAGGAAATTTCCTCCTCCCCCTTTAATAGGTTCGGCCACTTTGTGCAATTATGGGCCTCGATTTTTCTTCGATCAAACTTGGTTCCTATGCTATTATAAGCCGTAACTAAGGGTATTCTGAACTCAGAAAAATTATCGGATCAAAAACTGTCGCAGGGGTATTTTGGTCATGATTTTTAACTTAGAATTTTCAAAACTGAAATCCCAAAAATAAAATTTTGCAGGGACGTCACCAACGACGTTTATGACAACTAATCCTACTAGCACTAAGCTAAGGCGATAGTTTTCAGCCTAAAGGTTGAAGCTTTACACCAAAAACTCCAAAAATGGGTATTTTAGGTTCAAATTGATTCCGGCGGAATTCCGGCGACATAACGGAAAATCTAACCCGGCAAAAGTGATCTTGGGCACATAAGGAAGAGGTTTAGAATCAGAAATGAAAGATTCAGGATAGTTTTGCAAAAACCCATAAACTATCCGCTCAGAAAACTCTACAGAAAAGCTATGGAAAAAGCGATCAGAGGTAAGGATTAGCGACTATACCTCGAAGCCTTGAAGTAGCAACTAACGGATCAACGATCAAGCAAACGATGAAGAAAAACTCTTCTTCCTTCTTCCTTGTTCTTGGCCGCGGTTTTGGGAGAGAAAATGGAGGAGAATTTGTGTTTTTCTTCCTTTCTTTGCTATATATAAAGGTTGGAAATTCGCGGGAAAAAGAAAGTTTCGCGAATCTGATTTTTCCGGCTTCATTCTCCATGAATTAATAGATATGTTTTGGCAAAAGAATTCCAAAACTATAAAGAGGTCTCCTTGTATTTTTGGCAACTAAAACATAGTCGGTATAAAACTATTTTACCCGATAAGTTGCTTTTTGCATCGAATGTCGGAATAGAAAACTTCCTTCTGAAGAAAGATTGAAATCATCAAGAGAAATGGGTGTACGCGTGTAGAATATTCATTTGAAGCTCTGAATAGAAAAAGTCTTCATTGTCGAGAAATTCTAGGGTTTTGAAATACCAGGGATTCGGTTTCGGCAAACTTCCGATGATTGGAATCGGACGTTCGTAGATTCTAGAGTTTCGCCTCGAAACGATTGTGATATATGGAAAAAGAGAAGTTCTAACATTTCTCTGAAGATTTTTGGAATTAACTTCCGTCGTGCCTAAAAGTGAAAATTAGCTATATACTAGGGTTTCTGACCTAAGTTTAAGCGTAAAACGATCGTGCCATAACTTTTATCGACTTCAATACGAACCTCAGACTTTTCCTGAACTTTCTCCTTCATAAATTTATTTCATTTGGTAAACTCTAGTTCAGGTTTCCCTTCACAATACATCAACCCTAATCGTAAATGGAAATCTCTTCCACTGATCCTAAGCTTAAAATCTTGGGTCTTACAATCCACGCTTCAAGCCCAAAGGGCTCTTGCGTGAGGGGGCGTGTTAGAATATAATATAAAACCATTAATGTGACCCTTACCCAATAGCTTAAGCTTTTGAGATAAGTGGTTTTTTGACACCTCCCCCTCCCATTCTCTCTCTCTCTATCTCTCTTACTCAACCCATAAAATTATAATAAAATTTGTTTTTTTGTTATTTGAAGTTGAGCATGCCCATGAAGCAATGAAGAGGCTTAAATTACATTTTTTTGTATTTTCTACTTAAAATAGTTTAATATAAATGTTCTTCCCGTGAGATCTATATTATCACAATCAAATTAAAATGGTTTTGTATATCTACTCTTAAAATTATTTAAAAGTATGGAAAAAGTACTAAAATTTTATTATAACATTTTCTATCAGTTTCAATTTAAACTATTTTCATGCAAAAAGTTTCTAATGTAGGAGTTTTTTACTATATAATTAATAAGTATAGTCTAAATATGTTTATTCTTGTCTAATTCCCCGTGGGAGCCCTATATTCACAATTAAATTATAGTGTTTATATATATCTACTCCTAAATTAATTAAAAAGTTTGGGAAATTACAAAATTAAATTAAACCATATCTTCTATTAATTCCAACTTTAAAGTATTTTCATGTAAAAATTTCCTACCCGTATGAGCTATTTAATAAGTAATTTGATTTCTATGCATCGACGGTGTAAATAAGTTTTACATCATCATTCAATCACATCCCTCCATTTTGTTATCTCACAATTAATTTTGAATATAATAATATCTAAAATAGAAAATGGAAGGTTGTGATTGAATGAGGGTGTACACCGCCAGTGCATATAAATTAATCTCATAAATAAAAGGTATATATGTTCATTTATTTTAATTCCCGTCAAAATTTCATATTTTTATATACATTTAACTTTAAACTTATGAAAAAAATCTAAAATTATATCAAAGTGTATTGTTTGTTATTTTCAAATTGAAAATATTCTAATATAAATGTTCTTCCGCGTGGAATATCTATTTTCACAATCAAATTAAGATGGTTATGTATATCTACTTTTAAAATTAATTAAAACTCTGGAAATATTACTAAAATTGTATTCAAATATTTTCTATAAGTTTCAACTTGAAAGTATTTTCATGCAAAATGTTCATCACGTAGGAGCTTTTTACTATATAATTAATAAATATAGAGTACATATGTTTATTTTTCTCTAATTTCTCATGAATATAATATAATGCTTATGTATATCTAATCTTAAATTATTTAAAAAATGTATGAAAAATTACTAAAATTATATTAAAACATTTTATATTATTTTTAACTTGATAGTATTTTCATGCAAAATAATCTTAATGTAGGAGCTTTATACTATATAAATAATAAATATAGACTAAATATGTTTATTCTACTCTAATTCCTCGTGAGAGTCATATATTCACAATCAAATTATAAAGCTTTTGTATAACTACTCTTAAATTATTTTAAAAGGAATGAAAAATTACTAAAGTTATATTAAAACATTCTCCATTAATTTCATCTTGAAAGTATTATCATGCAAATTGCTCCTCATGTAGGAGTTTTTTACTACATAATTAATAAATATATACTAAATATGTTTATTCTTCTCTAATTTCATGTGGGAGCTCTATATTCACAATCAAATTATAAAGCTTTTGTAAATCTACTGTTAAAATATTTAAAAAGTTTGGGAAAAGTACTAAAAATTAAATTAAAACATATTTTCTATTAATTTCAACTTGAAACTATTTTCATGTAAAATGTCCATCCCTTTATGAGCTTAAAGTAGGTTACCCAAATAAATATAGACCATATTATTTGTTAATTTATTCCACTCTCCTGTGTGACAAAATTTTAATATCAAAATTTCATATTTTTATATATATATACTTATTAAAAAAATCTATAATATTGATAATATTTTTTTTTTGTTAATTTAACACAGAAATATTTTAGTGTTAATGCTCTTCTCCGTGGGATCCCTAATTTGACAATCGAATAGAGTAGACAACAAATAAAATCAATGTAGACAACAAATAAAACCAAATTTACATTAAAAATAAAGTCATAAAACTTAACAATAAGCAATCACAACAAATCATAACTGCCCAACTCACCTAAATTTTGAAAACTAATTAAAATAAAGCGAACACAGCCACTGCCAAATTGAGGAGGTTAGGAGAAATATATGATGAATATGATCAAGAAAGGTTGGAACCCCAAATGCTGCAGTCATATTCTTCAACGACACTTTGTGATGCTGCTTCAATTCAGACTCTTTCCCCCCGGGTCTTTCTCCCTTAGCAGGTTCCACCAAAACAACTACAAAAGAGTTTAATGATCTCTTTCTTCATCTAGAAGAAGGTTCTCTTAAATTTGTGGATTAAGACTCATCATCTCCTGCCAAATATGTCAAAGAAAATCCTATAATTCACATAAAAAATATTCGTGGATGGCTCTTTTAAACGCAGAGAATTAAAATATTTCATCATGTATTCCTGTGTCATAGATAAACATAAACACAACGAAGAGGGCAAAGTTCAGCAGATAATGTACCAAATCATAACTGACCAAGTCACCTAAATTTTGAAAACTAATTAAAATAAAACGAACAGACTGCCAAATAGAAACTGATCAAGTTATATATGAGTTATAATTTTTCATAGAATCTTCCCAACAAAGCTGAATCATTAGCACCAAAGAAAACAGTGGCCGAATAGGAGTGTCCTGAAAATGAAGCCATCCACATAACTAAAACATAGAATTGTGCCATCTCTCCACCCAAAAAGAAACAGCTCTTGAAAAAAATGGTGCAATTGTGCCATGTAGGTTCCAATAAATTACTTACAAAAACAGATGGGAGCAAGAAAAAAGCAACTCAAATGCGTATGGCAGTACCTTTACAATTAGATGCTTCACCTACCTCACTAAAATGTTTTGTAAATACACACCTTCACCTTAAAAACAGGAGCAAGTTAAACAAAAATTAACTAAATCTCAAGCTAATGCACAATATCTTTAATTCATTATTGTCATGAACAAAATCACTTTAATCCCTCAAGAGACATCCAGAGGAAACTTTTCCATGGGGCTCTTCAATAGCTACCCAACCTTCACTAAGTTTAGATTAGAGTATTTTTAGAAATAAACATATATACAAATCAGAAAAGTAAAAGATGTACATAAAGAAAATAAAATACCAACACAAATCTACAAAATAGTAAAAGAAAGATTTGATGGGTGGTGTTATCATTAGAGTAGAACTTGTTCATGAAAGACTCACACATTAGAGTATAACTGGTGCATGAAAGTCCTGCATGTGGCTCAGATTGCTCAATAGTGCAGAGATCGTTTGGCTCATATTCTCCTCTTTCCATTTTCAATGTAGAGATCTAAGTCATAAAGAATTTTTGGTGTTACACTGATTCATAAATTTGTAAACCTGAAATAGACAATTCCATTCGTTTAAGGTTTGTATAAATTGAAAAACATCCAAATCAAATGCGGACATAGTAGTGATTAAAAACAACTCATAGCTCATAAACCACCACCAAACATTTCCATCATGTCCTTAGTACATACTATCTGCTTCATCAAGCTCTTCAATCCACCCATGCCCAATTTAAACTTGAAGTGGAGCAGGTTCCCTTCATTTCAACTCATATTCTGTCATGCAAACTAAACCAATGTCAGCTATGGCTGCAACCCACAAAAAATACATAAGATCAATCCATAAAATAGATCTTAGCCATCTATTCTGTGATAGTAAATGAGAAATCCTATTATTTTGTCACACATCCAACACATGTTACATAAGATGCTGCTCCATTTGTTAAAGAGTAAATCATAACCAATACAAAACGCCTGATCAATTAAAAATTAAAAATATTAAATAGATATAAAGCTAATGCTAAGTGTTTACAATTAAAAAATTATGGCCCTTAAACACACTTAATTCTCCTTAATGCAAAATCACAAATAATCATTCATTTTTGAACTGCGTAACATTAATTTGCATACTCAAGTCATTTTACTTCTAATAGTAACTCCATTTTTATTAATCTGCCACTCCATTCTCTCTCTTTTTAGCACTAAAAGAGAAAACAACCAAGAACAATTCCAAACCCAGTGGAAAATTGTACATTAATAGAGAAGTAAGATGCAAATAATTAAGGGCAATAATTAAAAATCTAAATTTATGCAAATTGAGTTAAAATTTCTTATTTGGCCACCGATTCTTCTGAGTATTTCATTTCAGATCCAGCAAGATTATCTCTCTCAGAAACATATCATATTCCATTGGAAAGAAGTGGAAATGTAAAGTTTAAAAAAAACTTGTCTTTTCTTTTTTACCACAAACACAATCTAGTGTTTTAATCAAATCCATTAGAATCAGCAGATCACTTTACCTACGATTCAACAACTCAAACTTCTTATAAACATTAGTTTTTAATTGTGCAGTTACTTTTCTTCAGGTAGATACATATCAGTGGTACTACTTCCTCTGGAAGACAACATAAGATTATAAAAAGAGAGTATATACCTTGCTTTCAAGGTGTCTCGAATGTCTCCTTCATAAATCTGCCATGGAAAAGCCCTGAAATAAAGATCACTACAGAAATCAATAGGGAAAAATGCTACAAATGATCATCATGATCAATTTATTTCTCCCTTGGTATCCAGCATTTAGCATATTATCAAGAGAAAGAACTGTGCCAAATTAAAATACAGTTATAAATTAGAAGGAAATAGACAAAACCAATCAACCCTACACCAGCAAATTTTTCAGCAAGTACTTCTTTCAATGAAATTTTTAATTTGCAAGCCCCAACTGGGCGAATCAATCCTCTTAATCTGAGACAGAACGAAAGCTCCAAAAACCAATCAGCTGAAAAGTAACTCAGGCTTCTTCATAGTTTGTAAAAAAATCAATAAACTATGGGTTCTACAGAAAGATAGAAAGATGAAAGGGAATCAAATGTAGAAAACTCTAGAAAAGAAAGGGGAGGAGAAGGAAGAGGGGATTACTTGCGAAGAGCCCAGATCATGAGATCGCTAACCTTGGAGAGTAAGTGCTCCAGTGCATTTGAAACGTCAGTCGGAGAGGAAGTCGAAGGGGGCGGTCGCGGTGCGGATCGCAGGTTGTGGCTCGGGTTGGGAGCAGAGGAAGTCGGAGAAGGATGAGACCTGTGAAGCAAAGCAACGGTGGATGAAACCATATTCCAATGGAAGTTCTTATATAGGGGAAAGGGGGGAGGAGAGGCGTGAGTAGGTTTTAAGAGAAAACTGGAAATTGCATTCAGATAGGGAAATACATTGAATGAGAAGTTACAACCATTGGGCAGATAAGCGGCGTATCGAGAGATGGAGTATGGGAATCGAGCAAGGATTAAATGCAAAAGTTGAACTATAAAGATTAAGGGATTAAATGCAACATGGACGATGCCACATAGTAAGTAGTGGATAATTAATGTGAATCATTAGTCAAATTTTGGGTAAAAAATATTTCGAAAATAAAATAAATTGCTGGTGCTATTACATGGCTACCCTTATATAAAAAAAACAATTAGCAAAGATGCCACTCTCAAGTTTCCAAAAGTGGTAATAAGATTTTCTTTTTCATTTTTTTTAATCATGGAAAAATTGCTGAAACCTCCTTCATAACTTGCCACGTGTCAAAAGTTTCCTTCTTATAGGTTCTCTTTTATATTGTATTTAGATGTGTCACTGACGAATATTTTAAGGGGCTGTATAAATCGCTTGCGATAAACCTCTTTTTATTTAAAACATCTTTTTCATTACTTAATCAGTACCCAATACTTTTTTATTGTGGTCCTTGTTTCTCTACTCTTTTTTTAACCCTCTCAGTCGCTTACTCACAGGCCCAGCCAGCAACAAGAATAAACACCAGCATTTTGGCGTAGTTAGTCTCAACCATCAGTATATGCATTGAAACCTGAAACGCACTGTTTCAAGAAAACCATCCGTGGTTGAAGAAAAAGACATCTCAATAAACCGCACCATGGACACGATTCGAAAACTCGTGGTTGAGGTTGTGGACGCTCACAACATCGCTCCCAAAGACGGCCACGGTACCTCAAGCCCCTACGTGGTGGTCCACTTCTATGGCCAGAGGAAGAAGACCCGAACCACAGTTCGCGACCTGAACCCGGTCTGGAACGAAACGTTGTCCTTTAACGTGGGCGCGCACTCTGACATCTTCGGCGATGTGCTGGAGATTGACTTTTGCCACGACCTTAAGTACGGAGTGACCCGCCGGAACAACTCGCTGGGTCGGATCCGCCTTAGTTCTAGCCAGTTCGTGAGAAAAGGTGAGGAGGCTTTGATATACTACGAGTTGAAGAAGAAGAGCTTGTTCAACTTGGTCCAAGGCCAGGTTGGCTTGAAAATCTATTACGTAGACGAGGAGGTTGCACCACCACTTCCACTGAAGCAAAACGAGTTGTCGCTGCAGACTGAGGAAGCGAGTACTGAAGATAATGCACCGCCGGAAGAAACAGAAACAAAGCCACTAGCTGAACCTGAAAAAGATGTAGAACAACCATCGACAGTATCTTCTGAACCACCACAGAAAGGTGAAAATCCATCGGAGAAACAAAACGATGAACTAGAAACGCAACCGTCTCAACTGCCAGAAGATGAAAATAAAAAGCCGCTTGATCCGGAAGTGTTGCAACTGTCTCAACCGCCAAATGAAGGAAGTGATGCAGATAATGTGGATCTGGTACCAGATAAACCTTTTGTGATGGCGGCAACATCTTTGTCGAGGTCCAATTCAAAGATAAGATTCAGCGGAATCAACGTTACACAACCACTAAGCAGGGTGGCTTCAACGACTAGTTTTACATCAGAAGCATCATCTGCGGAAAGCATGTCCATCGAACGGTCCTCGTTCGATCTCATGGAGAAGATGCATTATCTCTTCATTCGTGTGGTGAAAGCCCGGTACCTCCCCACCAACGGTAACCCGATAGTGATGATCGCTATTTCTGGTGGCCACGTCACGTCTAGGCCCGCGCAAAAGACCACGTTATTCGAGTGGAACCAGACCTTCGCTTTCAGGCGTGACCCACATGATTCCTCCCCTATACTCGAGATCACCGTGTGGGACCCATCAATAGGGGACCACGCGTCTGACGTGGACGGTCGTATCCTCCTAGGTGGAGTGTGCTTTGATGTGAATAAAATTCTAGTAAGGGACTCACCGGACAGCCCTTTAGCCCCACAATGGTACAGAATGGAAGGTGGTGGGGCTCATCACGGGGACCTTATCGTAACACCCCGATTTCCAGGTGTCACTTTAGTAACCAAAAATAAACTTTACGCGGAAAACAGGTAATTTTTTTTCGTTTGATTCCTTTAAATAAAAGCGATAAAGAAATAAAGACAAAACCCAACACTAACTAACCGATATACAATATATACACATGTACAACCTCAGCTGCACTCTCCCGTCACGCGCACTCGCAGTGACTCCAAAGTAGTAAGCCTGCAGGAAAATATATACAAACCAGCACTGTAGGTAAAAGTATCAAAATATACAGTTATCCAAGAGAAAGTCGGCACCCAAAAATGGCCTGAACAAAAGACCCCTATACTCTGGCAGACTCTCTGTGATCCTCCTCAAAAGAACCACACAAAAAGCCACACATCGGAACCTACCCTGTCCCAAAAGAAACTGCCGATCAGAGCTCTACACAAAAAAATGGCGCTAGCCTAACCTACCCTCCCAGCTCAGCTCACCAATCCTCCTCCTCCTCATCGCTGCTCGGCGAGTAACTCTCCCCACTGCTCTCGGAGTCAGAGTCGGAATCCACCGTAATCATCTCGGTGTCCAAATCCATGACCTCCCTCCTAACTATCCTGCGCACCGCCCTAGTCGAGCCGGTCTCCACATCCACTTCTCCTGTAAGAACATCCTCCTCCACAACCCTCATCAAGGGGTCCACACGGTAGCCGTGCGGTGAAGAGAAAGATAAGAGACGTGAGGCAGATGGGACAACAGACTCCCTCCTCGGCTGCACGAGCCTAGAGGACGACGCCACGTCGGTAAGGGCAATGGCAGTAGCCGGAGGTGGCGCAACAGGTGCAGCAACAGCAGGCTCGATCTCCGCCGGGTCCTCCTCAACAGAAGGTGAAGTCGGAGGTGGTGCAGGTGGTCCATGACCAGTGCCTGGTCCACAGTGAACTGAGGGCGGCAAGTCAAAACTCAGCTCCATACGCCGTAGCACTCCTCTCGTCAGGCGTCCTCGCTCATCCGTCCGGTCCTCCATGACCCTTCCCCTGTACGTCGCTCAGTGACCAGCAACATCGATCACTCAAGCGGTGGGGGCATCCCGATCCACAAGCTCATATCTGATCCCCCCCGAGGGAGAGACCATCGAGAACCAATCGGCCATCGACATCTGGCAGCAGGCCGACCGCCCAAACACAAACATACAAACAAAGCTAAGGCGCTAGGGTCAACTCACAGAAATAAGTAGATATACACTCAACATGTGATAGGGGGTATAGATATATGTTGATATATACATATATAAACAATCCTAGCATGTTATGGCTCTAACAATGCTTCAATAAACAAACAGCACACAATTCAAGTCAGAATGAATGTATGCGTGAAATGCACAATATGATCCGGATTTGTGACGCGTTCCCGTTCGCCACAAGTGAAGCATTCCCATTATTCATCCTGGATGAACCATTCCCGTTATTCATCCTTGGTGAACCATTCCCGTTATTCACCATATGATGAACCATTCCCGTTATTCATCATTAATGCAGTGGTGAACCATTCTCGTTATTCACCATGAGATGCACAGGTGAACCATTCCCGTTATTTACCCGATTGATGCAACACAGCCCAAACAACAAGAGCGTTAAGTGTCGGTCAATACAACACAACTCCACCCACAAGAGTACACAAGGGTCTAGTGTCGGTCAATACCACACAGCCCAAACAACAAGAGCGCTAAGTGTCGGTCAATACAACACAGCTCCAACAACAAGAGAACCCAAGGAATTAGTGTCGGTCAATACAACAAAACCCCAACAACAAGAGTACGTAAAGAACTCGGTGACTTTCAATCATCACTTTAGCTCACCTCAGTGGCTTTCCCCAATACCAAAACCCACAACAAAAGTCGACTTTTCCCCGTCTTTCGTAAATATTTTCCCCTTCAGTTTCTCCTATGATTATTCGTTAATAAAAATAATTTCGATTCAAATTAGTCAGGTTATGAGTTTATTTCTCAAAGTCTAAGTTTCCCAAGTCTTTAGTTTTTCAAAGCTCTATCATTCTAAGTTTTCAAAGATCAACCACCCAAAATACATTTCCCGGGGAAAGTCTAAGAATTCCAACATATGGCTAAGTCTCAAACCCCACATTTGGACTTGCCTAGGGTTGTTCATCCAACCCGAAACACCAACTTTAACCAGTTCAGAGGTTCCCCACTCCGAAATCGCGGCAAAACGCACAATCCATCAATATCACAACATCACAAGTTATGGAAAAGCATCATAACATCAACTCATCATCATAATCAACATCAGATAATACATAAGTCAAATTTATCGACGCCTATCATGCAATCATAGCTAATATGTAAGTTGCCCTAACCTCGAGCTGATCCAGTCTCGTAATCAAAGTTTTCTTCAAGCAAATGCTCTGAATATTCCAAAGTTCCTTCAACTGAACCTCGGAGAAAACAAAGCAGAATCCAAACGATATCGATTAGTTCGATCACAATACAACTCATAAACGATAGACAAAGCATCAAAGCTTCAGAATACAACATTCGAATGCGAAAAGACAAGTTTTCGAAAACGAAAAACTTCCCCCCCATTGATATAGCCCACGGCCAGAAAGGAAAAAGGGCTTCGGCTCTTTTTCTTCGATCAAATCAGTTTACAAGGTAGTTTTAGGGTAAAACTAAGGCAAAGAAACTGTCGGAACAATTTTCGGACAATCCGATCAAAATACGGCCGTGCAGGGGCATTTTGGTCCAAAAAGGGTTTCGAAATGTGAGACAATAAAGTTTCGAAATGTGAGACAAAAAGGGTTTTGAATCAGTTTTTCAGATCCTTGACAGCTGGATCGCAATCGGCGATTACTGACAGAGGTTTTAGGCTCTTGGGAACATAGGGAACAAACCCCAACCAAGAAATCAGAGAAATCGGACAGTTTTACAAAAAGCTCAAAACTGTGAGCACAGAAACGACTTCAGAAACGTAGAAGAAACAGTAATCAGAGGTAAGAATCATGCTAGTTACCTTAGTACCTCGAAGTAGGGACGAACTGCACGAAGATTGGTCGAGTTTTCGCGAAAAACTTTCCTCCCCCAAGCTCCCTCAAACTCGCGGCCCCAAGAGAGTGAAAATGAAGATATTTTGCTTTTTCGCCTATTTATAGGCGGGCGAAATCGCGGGAAAATGAAAATTTCGCGATTCTGATTTTTGCAGCACGTTCACCGAAGAATTCTAAGAGAGATTCTGGCGTCAGAATTCCAGAACTCAAAACAAATATCTATGATTTGGGAAAAACGATATCTAAAATCCCAAAAGCGGTGTAAGTTAATCTGTCCCGAAAAACTACTTTTTGCTGTGATGCTCAAACGACAAAACTTCCTTCTGAAGAAAGATTGGAAACGTCGAAACAAATCTGGCAACGCGGACGGAAACTTCGTTAGATGTCCCGAATAGAAAAAGTCTTCATCCATCGCTCGAATCTAGGGTTTCGAAGCAAAGAAATTAGCGTCGTCGGACTTCCGAAAAGTGAATACTATCGTGCGTACAGTCCAGAGTTCCGAAATGAAACGCTGGTCGAAGGAAAAATAAAGAGAACCTTTAAATATTCCATGGATTCGAAATCTCACTTAAAACATTACTCTAAAGCGAAATTAGCCTATACTGGACACGCTCGCCATAAGGCAGGTGTGCAGATGACTCGCACTAACTCCGGAAGCAACTACGCAACATTCCTCAAACAATTCTTGAACTTTCTTCTTCATTAATCTTTCTCAAATTGCAAACTCCTGTCACGTTTACACTGATTCTACGCGTGAGTCGGAAATTAACTTGTTCTGAAATTCCAGGTCTTACACTCATGATAGCCACGTGGATCGGCACACAGGCTGACCAATCATTCGGCGACGCAGGGAAAAGCGACACCTCTAGTAATGTTAAGTCAAGAGCCAATGTGTATCAATCACCGAAGCTATGGTACCTTCGTGCCACTATTCTAGAAGTTCAAGATGTTATGCCTTTAACATCGTCGAAGGAGGCATGGTTTCAAGTCAAAGCCCAGATTGGGTTTCAAGTTCTTAAGTCAAAAATGGTCGTCACACTCAACGACACCGTTTCATGGAACGAGGACTTTCTCTTTGTCGTTGCTGAGCCCATCACTGACTACCTTGTTATAACATTAGAGAACCGACAACACAAAGCGCTAGTGAATGTGGGTTTGCTAAGAATACCTCTCACCGCGATTGAAAGGAGAGTCGATGACCGGAGTATCGCCTCGCACTGGTTCACCTTCGAGAGCCCTCGTGAGGAGAAAAGTGGTTACAAGGGAAGGATGCACCTTTGCTTATGCTTTGACGGTGGGTATCATGTGATGGATGAGGCAATTCACATGTAAAAGCGATTACCGCCCCACGGCAAGACAACTCTGGAAACCTCCGGTTGGCACAGTGGAGCTTGGCATCATTGGTTGCAAAAATCTAGTACCGATAAAGAGGGTAGATGCGTACTGCATAGCAAAATACAGTAACAAATGGGTACGTACGAGGACCGTATCTGATAGCTTAGAGCCGAAGTGGAATGAGCAGTACATGTGCACGGTGTACAATCCTTGCACTGTTTTAACCATTGGAGTGTTTGAAAACTGGGATGTGATTGAATTAGACAACCTAATTGAACCAACGAGACCTGATTTTCGTATAGGAAAGGTTCGGATCCGGATATCTACGCTTCAAACGGGTCGGGTGTATAGAAATACATATCGTCTCTTTGTTCTCACACATGCTGGTATGCAGAAGATGGGTGAGATCGAGCTAGCAATAAGGTTCGTTCGCACGACTCAACAGTTGGATTTCCTCCATGTGTATTCGTAGCCGGTGCTACCGTTGATGCACCGCATCAAGCCCTTAGGGGTGGTCCCGCAGGAGCTGCTTCGGAACACCGCCGTGAAATTGGTTGTGGGTCATTTCTCAAGATGTGAACCTCCATTGAGAAATGATGTGATGTTTTACATGCTGGATGCTGACTCTCACAACTTCAGCTCACGAAAGGTGTGTGCCAACTGTGACAGGATTATCAATGTGGTCGCAGGAGTCATTGACATCGTACGATGGGTGGAGGATACTCGCGGGTGGAAGAATACGACGACCACAATTCTTGTCCACGCCCTAATTGTGATGCTTGTGTGGTTCCCAGACTTAATAATGCCTACGTTGTTGTTTTACGTCTTCACGATTGGCGCGTGGAACTACAGGTTTCGGGTGCGGGACCAACTCCAGCATTTCGACCCCAAGATCTTGCTTGCTGATGTGGCAGACAAGGATGAGCTCGATGAGGAGTTTGATGTGGTGCCGAGCGCTCGACCATACGAGGTGGTGCGTGCAAGGTAGGATAAGCTTCGTGTACTTGGGGCGCGTGTACAGGCGGTGCTGGGGGATTTAGCAACTCAGGGGGAGCGCGTGCAGAGTTTGGTGACTTGGCGTGACCCACGTGCGACGGGGATCTTTGTTTCAATGTGCTTGGTGGCTGCATTGATAATGTATTTGGTGCCTTCGAAAATGGTGGCAATATCTTGCGGGTTTTACTATCTACGCCACCCTATCTTCCGTGATCGGTTTCCGTCGCTGGGGGTGAACTTCTTTAGAAGGCTACCTTCATTGTCAGATCGAATTATGTAGTTTTTTTTTTGTTAACAAATTTAAAATTTACATCAAAAAGTTAATTGAATGAGATAGAATATCAAAATCAAAAGTGTTATTATGTCAGCTTTTGTCTTTATAATTATAGTTGAATGTCGTGATTCAAAAAACCATTGAGATTGAGGCTGTTTATTACCGCCACAATATGTTGAAGCATAAAATTTAAACAACTTTTTTGATAGTTTATGCATCATCCTAAAATTACAAGTTTATTTTGAGTTAATTTTTTTACTATCGTTCTTACTTCTCTTCTCTGCAAGTTTTCTATTTATTGTTATGTTCAGCGTAGCACTTGAAGGTGTGCGCTTGTGTCTTGCTTCTTTTTATTTGCGTTGTTGTTTTGTTCCACTTTCTTTGTAACTACTATAAACTAGGTAGCACTAAATATAGATGTTTGTCCTGAGTCCTGACCATTGTAGAGAAGTGATGATGTGAATTTTCCTAAAATTATTATACAATTAGATTTTTATGGCGTCTTTTTTATCTACCAAAAGAAATAGCGTCTTTTTTCGTGAAAACTTGAAAATATCTCTTTGCTTTCTCGAATCGTCTACTGCCACAAGATTGCTTTATCTGAGCTTGTATCAGGTCACTGTAGATATTATCAGGTCACGGTAGATATGACTTGTATAGCTGTGTACTATACCTTGGAATAGACCATTTAGCACTTGAGTCATGTGATCAGGTCACTGTAGATAATTTCCTGTATATTTTAAAACATAAACATTGGAGCCATATTTATATGAATGTTTTTTTCTATATGCCATTTTATTGAATAGAAATGCAAGAGGAGAGAGAAAGAAAAAAAGAATGGCTAAAAAACAGCCAACAAAGAAAAATATCAAACTAGTAAAGAAAAAGAAACAAAACAGGGAACATAGATCATAACCCAACTAGTACAACTTCATGTAGCCTGAAATTTTTATGGATTTGATGGGTATGTGTTGGCACCAAAGTTTAATCTGTTGATACCAAATGTTGCTAAAGTTATCAAAAGTAGTCAGGTATATTTCGATCCAATCTTTACATTGTTGTTTAGCTAGATTGCATCGAAATTATATATATAATGGCAATTGAAGTACTGGTTAGACTTGACAGTGGCACAAGCAATGTTTGTTAAAATTGTTGAATATAACCAAAGCAGTATTTCGACCGAAGAATACAAATAAAACGAGGGGGCTTGGATTTCAAATGAGCATACAAATAAAACGAGGCAGTTATCAATATTAGGGCTGTCCAGATTGATCCGGCCCAACCGAAACCGAATCAACCGAAGTCTTTTTCAGTGTAAACGGTCGAACCAGGATGGTTCTCGGGTCCACCGGTTTAAAATAAACGGTTTTGTATGGTCTGGTTCGGTCGAGTTCGGTTTGGGCTCTGAACCGACCTAATAGGGATAAAAAAGAAAAAAAAATAAAGGACAGCCAGACACTTGCATGCTTCGTTCAGTGTAATGTGTCAGTTATTTACAATAAATCTCTATATGATACATTACAGGAAACGTTAAGAGAGTGGATTGGAAACGTGTCTGTTTTTAGCCTGTCCACAGAAGATCCACGGAGGACGAGCTTATGTGGCATACTCTCAGATTTTCCGTTATATTTTATTCAATGTATATTGGTTTAAAGATCAAGGGTACTAGACCATATGTTGCAACCGATCTTTATTATGCTTCTCTGCTGTCGTTCTTTTCTCTTGGTCCTCTATGTTTTTGATTTTATTCACTTTACATGCATTTTTTATTAGGAACTGTCATACGTTCTTGGTTCTTCTTATTTCTTTTTATCTGTCTGCACTCTGACTATATCTTGGACTTCTGCATGCATTTTTGCAGTTGGTGATGACTTACTCCTTTGCTAGCAGTTTACCATTGGTTTTCACAAACTATCTTTTTCGTTTTCCCTCCTTATTTTGGTTGATTTTGAATTTGAAAGTTGTTTTGTAATGTTGTTTTGAATCCGTCTGTGATCTTGGCTATAAATAGCTGTATTGAGTGGTTCTTCTCATCAGTCATCTTCGTTTGCATCTTAAAGGTTTTCTTAGGTTATTTAGTGTTTGCTATGGCTTCTGTGTTCGATGATCTTGCTAACATTGATAGTTCTAAAGTTTCATGGAAGATATTGGTAAAAGTTGTTCATTTATGGTCTACAAGGCGTTAAATGGTTGTAAGATCGCCCATGCTGTTGAACTGGCTCTTATGGATTCGAAGGTTGTGTTTTTTGTTGATTCAATATTATTAATTTGTATCACCCTTCTCATTTATTTATCTAAGAGGATCTTTGTGTTACTGTTTACAGGGAGCTAAGATTCAAGCTACGATTCGGAAGACTTTGGTTTATAAGTTCCAGCATTTGATTAAGGAACGTGGTGTTGACTCCATTTCTTTCTTGGCTCCTGTGGTTAATAATGGTGACTATAAGACTACAAAGCACCAGTACAAAGTTAATTTTCTCTACAACACTGAAGTTCATCCCATGAACCAGAACCCTATCAATTTTAGTCCATTCTTATTTGTTCCTATCTGTTCCATTTTGAATCACGCTATTGATGTAAATTATTTAGTGGGTATGTTTGAGATTTTTCTTTGCCATTTATCTATTGTATTAACTGCATAATGTTAGGCCTACTGTGCTGTGCTGATCTTTTACTATTCAGATGTTCTTGGAAGTCTTACTGGAGTTGGGAATGAAAAGTCTTGTGAGAGTGATCATGATAGTATTAAGATGAATGTCATTGAGATTGAGTCTTGAGATCCGGTGATATCTGCAACACAGTAGTTGTTATTCAGTTGGCTAAAGTGAAAACTTTTCGAGGTAGTGGTCATGTTTACATTGTTCCTTCGTCCTTATTTTTGTTCAAGTATAGTGACTAATTTTTTTGTTGTTTTTACTTCATCAGGAAAAGTCTGTCTGCAGAATGTTCATGTTGCTACGAAGTTGAATTTTAACCCTGAGATTGAAGAAGCTCGAATCTTGAAACAGTTGTAAGTGAAATACTTATGTCATTTATTCTCTAATATTACACTTCTATATTTGATGAAGTATTTAACAAAAAAATTTGTCTGCTATAGGTATTCTGATACTATTGAAGATGGCTCTCAAGTTTTGACTCAGATTCCTGATAATTGCAAGCTATCATATGAGGATGACTTTTTGGCTGTTACTCCTCGGAAGACTATTCAAGAAATGAAGTTATGCGTTGAGGTTTTATGTTACTTATTTGTTTGCCTTTATTTTTATTTTTTTAGTTTACTTTTAAAATAAACAGTTCACATATTACTCTATTTGAATTTTTTTTGCAGAACTCTATTTGTGTTGTGTCAGGTACTATTAAAGATATTATCGATGTTGGTGATTGGTGGTATATTGCTTGCAAATGCAATAAAAAAGTTTATCCTGATGAGAAGATGTACTTCTGTGAGAACTGTAATCGTCATGTTGTTGTTGTGTTTCAAAGGTATCGTGTCCAAGTCAGAGTCTCAGATGAAGTTGATGATGCTGTGTTTGTTCTTTTTGATAAAGAGTACACCACATTACTTGGAAAACCATGTGATGAGATGATTAATGGTCAGCATAAGGGAGGTTATTCTGGTCCTGTTCCTGCTGAAATTTTGGCTTTGGTTGGAAAAACCTTTCTTTTCAAGGTGGAAATCAAAATTGCTGGCAATCCTAAGTTTGACACATCCTATTGTGTAAAGCATGTTTGTACTAATTCTGAAGTAGTTGTTCAGTTTCATAACAATTTGGTTGAGAATTCTGTGAGTTTTTACAATAATTATAATTTTAGTTCATTCTTTTATTGTTTGCATATTTCATTTAATTTGATATAAATTTTATTTCAGGTTGAGAGTGATTATCCAAGTTCCCTTTCCACTCCTCCATCTCACAACAAAGGCAGTGCAGTTATTGCTGATTTGGCTAAGGTTAAATGTTTTCTATTTTCGTATAGAAATTTTTTTCCTATTTTTTGTATTATATTTTGTTAGAAAATTAACTTTGTGTTTTTGTTTCAAGATCTTGATGATGATTTTATGATTGTGTCTGAGAACAAAGCTTCTGTTGGCTCAACTTCTAATGTTGTCGACCTTGCGACTGATACCGGTGGAGTTACTCCTTCTAAAAGATCTTCTCCTGATTCTTTTGCCTATGGTTCTGCGAACAAAGGGAAGCAGGTTGATGTTGTGGTTAAGAAGGAGAAGAATTTAGACTATGGTTTCAGGAACTATGAAGTTGTTTTAGTTTAAGTCTTATGAGTGGATGTTTTATGTATCTCTTTTTTTGTTTTGTCTAAGAAGTGCTTTAGAGCACATTGTTGTCTTTGGTATTTATTTTGATGTTGTGTTTGTAAGATAATTAGCTTGAAGAGTCTATGATGTACTCTCCTATGTTTGTGATCAGATGTTATGTTCCCCAGTGGTAATGGTATTTTGCTTCTTTTCTGTTCCTTATTTTAGTCCTCATGTTTATCATTTTTTTGGATATAAATTTTTTTACTATACTTTTCTATCATCCTTTAATATTTAACAACCGAAAAGTATTTGAATTCCAATACTGGATAATGTTTAAACGGTTTTATTTAATTCTCTCTATATAAGTATTTTTTTCATAATCTGAATAATGGTGTAATTTAGACCTTTAAGTAATTGATACTTGGTACAGATGAAACAAATTTTATTTGGAGTGTTATAAATTTTTGATTATTCTATGGGTTTTTTTCATTAATTGGGTTGACCCACTGTTTTTATTACTTTATATGACTTTAAACCTGGTAGGTTTCTGGGGAAAGCAGGTTCAGGTACGCGGCTATGTGGAGTTTGACACAGTTTTTGGAGTGGGCGAGGACGCCGAGCTCCTAAGGCTAAGGTATCTGGTCCTACGGGTTGCAGCAGTTTATAACGTAATTATAGGACGAAGCACTTTAAATCGCCTCCATGCAGTGATATCCACGGCCCACCTCGCAACAAAGTATCCACTGCTCTGCGGAAGGATAGGGAAAATAGCGGAAGATCAAGAAGTGGCGAGGAAGTGCTACAACAGTAGCCTTAACTTGAATGGTAAGAGAGGAGCCGGCGACGGACACAGGTGTCATGAGGTTGAGGTAGCTGAAGGCGGGCAAGAGCGTCCGGCTACACAGAGCCAGAGCGACGCGGGCAAACGAGAAAGGCAGGTCGGCAAAAAGGCAAATAGGACGAAGAAAGAGGGAAGTCAGGGCGAGGGAGCCCGGAAGGCAGGGCAAGGCGGATTCTTTACACGTACAGATAGCGATCGGTATGGAGAGAGCTGGGACATGGATGCAACCAGTAGAGGCGTGCTGGCGATTGAGCCTAGGCTCACCCATGAGCAGGAACGGCGCCTGAGTAAGTTGGTAGAGGACAACATTGACCTCTTTAGCTAGAAACAAAAGGAAACTATTTCCAGGGGGCTGTCCACATTTAGCCCGCCTGCGCAGAAGGAAGAAGAGAGGGGAGAAGGGCGGAGTTCAAGGAAGGAAAAAGGGGAATTCGCCGGCGAACTGAGGCTGTGGGAAAGAGAGAGGCAGAATGAAGGGATAGTCAGTGGCAGTGTTGTTAGGATAAGAGGAAACGCCATAGATCATTGAAGCCATTAAGCTTCTGTCTACGCTTTTAGCTAGGAACCTCTGAAAATATTTTTCATATTTGGTTTCATTCTTATCATCAGAAGTACTAGATGCAATAACTTCTTCTAACTTAGAAATTTGATTTTTAAGAACAAAGTTAGAATTAACTAAAGAGAAGTTGTTTTCATTCAAATCAGAAATGGTTTTCTCATTCTTAGCAGTGACTTCAAAAGCAGCGAGAAAATCCTTTTTCAACCGTTTATGCTTAGTCAGAAGAGAATCATTTTTACCCATAATTTCAGCTAAAACTGTTTTAAGTTCTAACAATGAAAAGGATGCGAATACCTCATTTTCATCTCCAGAGTCTGACTCAGCTTTCTGATGCTGATTCAACATCTGACTCAGCTTTTGATTTTACTTCCTTGTCTTTTACAATTCCCATGAGTCCTTCAACAACTTCACCATCAGAATCCACTTCTTTTGAATCTGATTCATCAAAAGTTACCATGAGACCTTTCTAAGCCAAGAATTGCTTCTTAGGCTTCTTGTCTTTCTTCAGCTTAGGACAATCACTCTTGTAATGTCCTGGCTCCTTGCATTCAAAACAGATGACTTCTTTTGATGAGGACTTGCGTTGACTAGATGATTGTTTTCCTTTAGCCTTTGCTGATCCTTTGTACTTGTTCTGCCTGTGCTTCCAGAGGTGGTTGAGCCTTCTGGAAATTAGTGAGAGCTCATCTTCATCAGAATCTTCAGAAGATTCTTCTGATTCTTGTTCAGCTTGAAGCGCCTTGGCCTTTTTAGGTCTGGACTTCAGAGCTATGGACTTTTGCTTCTTCTGAGCTAGATGGTCAGCACGATCTATCTCATGACTCTTTAGGATGCAGATAAGTTCCTCCAAACTTATCTTGTTAATATCCCTTGACAACTTCAAAGAAGTCACCAAGGGCATCCACTTCTCATGAAGGCATCTGAGGATTCTTTTGGCATGATCAGCAGTGGTGTAACCTTTGTTAAGCACTCTAATCCCAGCAATGATCATCTGGAATCTAGATAACATATCTCCTACAGATTCATCAGGTTCTATCATGAAGGCATCATACTTTTTGATTTGAGACAAAGCTTTTGTCTCCTTGACTTCCTCATTTCCTTCATGAGACATCTTCAAAGAATCAAAGATGGCCTTTGCAGAATCACGATCAGTAATTTTCTCATATTCTTCATATGAGATCGCGTTGAGCAAAATGGTTCTTACTCTATCATGATCTTTGTACATCTTCTTTTGGTCTTCATTCATCTTATCTCTTGGATCAACATCAAAACCAAGAAAGAAACTTTTGATTCTATCTTTCTAGTAATCAAACTTTTCTCCATCAAAGACAGATGGTTTAGTACTGTAGTGGTCTTTCTGAGTTTCGTTGGTGGTGGTCGCCATTTGAGTTTTTCACACCGGCCCGGATCTATGAACACTGTTAAGTGTGGTAATCAGAACTTATGCTCTTATACCAATTGAAGGTATGAAAAACACTAGAAAGGCGGGGGGGGGGGGGGTGACTAGGGTTTTACGTTTAAAAACTTTCCCTCTAAGATTTAAACAAATCTTTTCGGTTTCAAGAACACAAAGTGCAAGAGATAAAGAGATGAGAAAAGCACACAAGTGTTTTATCCTGGTTCACTTGATAAATCCCTCAAGCTAATCCAGTCCACCCGTTAAGGTGATTTCTTCCTTCATAGAATGAAGGTAATCCACTATTCAAAGATTGTTACAACTGCACTAGCACACCTTGCTCAGTGACTAACAAATCTAAGAACTAGCAACACTAAGACACACAAGTCTTAGTCTTCTCAACAATACTGACCTCATTGGTCTCTCAAGGAACTACAAACAAATTTGTAAAATGTTTGGGTTCACAAAGAGTTTCTTCTAAGCAAGAAGAAGTAAACACAATAAGAACAATTAAGAAATATTGGTAAGGTGTTTTGCTTGAAGGATTTCACTTGTATTGCACTCATAAAACCTAGCTAGAAAAGGAAAATACTTGCAAAAGACTCATTTTTCCTCCTCCTCATGCCTTGACAGTCAACCACCTTCACCATGCTCAGATTTTCTCAAAGAAATATTTAAAATAGTAATTTAAATAGAAAAAACGAAAATAATTAATGCATTAAATACACAATTTCCCTCCTAAATGCATCAAAACTTGAAATTTTAAATTCAAAACCTTTATCAATGGTTTTGGCTCCAAAATTTCGTGCATCACTCTCATAATAACTCAAAAATATTTTCCAAAATTAATTATTTAATAAACCATAGGTTTAAAAATAATTAAAGACATTTTATTTAAATAAAACCTCCAAAAATAAAACAAAGCAATATTCCCTCATGGAATATTCTTTAAACCATGCCCAGAACATCCCCATAAGTTGTGGCCCATGAAACTGTCCTCGCCGGCTCGATTCGCCAACTCATCGTCGTTATCGGGTCGATTTTAACCTAAAAGTCGTCGGAAAATAACCCTAGCGACATTACAGTCAAAACGATCGTAATGAGGAGTACATCGTCATCTAGATATTATTACAGTCTAATAGTGTCCCTAATAAAATAATTTTCCTTTCTAAAGGCATAATATCACATATAACACAAATAGTTCACAGAATATTACTCAATATTATTATTAAAATAATATGCCCTAAAACCGTGTCTTATAGCAAATATCTCCAACACCCACTTATATGTCTCAATCGACTCATTTGTAATCAAAGCGCAAGCAAAAGCAGTTGTCTGACCATGGTGATTGTAGCCACAGAAAATCACCAGAGGCTTATTATACTTGTTTCTCTTATAGGTGTTGTCAAAGGAAATTACATCACCAAATGCATGGTAATCCACTCTGCTTACTCCACCACTCCAAAATAAGTCCTTCAGATTTTCATCTTCAGTTTTAGTATACTTGGAGAAAAACATTATGTAAGACCTGGATTTACAGAGCAAGTTAATTTCCGACTCACGCGTAGGATCAGTCTAAGCGTGACAAGAGTTTGATGTTTGAGAAAGATTAATCAAGAAGAAAGTTAAGGAATTGCTTGAGGAATGTTGCGTAGTCGCTGTAGGAATTAGTGCGAGTCGTCTGCACATCTGCTTTATGGCGAGAGTGTCCAGAATAGGCTAATTTCGCTTTTAGAGCAACGTATTAAGTGAGATTTTAAAACCTTGGGAAATTTAAAGGTTCTCTTTATTTTTCCTTCGACCAACGTTTCATTTCGGAACCCTGGACTGTACGCACGATAGTATTCACTTTTCGAAAGTCCGACGACGCTAATTTCTTTGCTTCGAAACCCTAAATTCAACCGCTGGATGAAGACTTTTTCTATTCGGGACTTCTAACGAAGTTTCCGTCCGCGGAGCCATATTTTTTTCGATGTTTCCAATCTTTCTTCATAACAAAGTTTTGTCCTCTGACCATCACAGCAAAAAGTAGTTTTTCGGGACAGATTAACTTACACCGCTTTTGGGATTTTAGATATCGTTTTTCCCAAATGTTAGAGATTTGTTTTGAGTTTTGGAAATCTGTCGCCAGAATCTCTCTTAGAATTCATCGGTGAATGTGCTGCAAAAATCGGAATCGCGAAATTTTCATTTTCCCGCGATTTCACCTTCCTATAAATAGCTAAAAAATTCAAAATATCTTCATTTTCTTTCCATTCAAGGCCGCGAGTTGTGTAGAGGAGAGGGAGAAGAATTTTTCGCCGAAACTTGACCGATCTTCACGCAGTTCGTTCCTAATTCAAGGTATCGAGGTAACTAGCTTGATTCTTACCTCTGATCACTGTTTCTACTGCGTTTCTTTAGTCGTTTCTGTGCTCAAAGTTTTGAGCTTTTCGTAAAACTGTCCGTTTTTCTTGATTTTTCACTTGGGGTTTGTTCTCTACGTGCTCAAGAGCCTAAAACCTTCGTCGGTATTTGCCGATATGGATCGAGTTGTCCAGGATCTGAAAAACTGTTTCAAAACCCTTTTTGGCGCACATTTCGAAACTTTAATGTCGAAGAGTCGTAATCTGACTTCGTGCCTTTAGGATTTGTTGTTACGAATGTTGTTAGGATCATTGCTGTCAAATTTGTTTTCCGAAGTGATAACTTTGAGGTTTTGAGCTTTTATTTTGGACCAAAACACCCCTGAACAGCCGTATTTCGATCCGATTGTCCGAAATTTTTTTCGACAGTTTCTTTGCCTTTGTTTTACCCTAAAACTACCTTGTAAACAGATTAGATCGAAGAAAAAGAGCCGGAGCTCTTTTCCTCTCTTGGCCGAGAGCTATTTCAAGGGGGGGGGGGGAGTTTTTCGTTTTCGAAAACTTGTCTTTTCGTATCCGATTGTTGTCTTCTGAAGCTTTAAGGCTTTGTCTATCGTTAATTAGCAGTATTGTAATCGAGCTAATCGATTTTGTTTGGATTTCAGCTTTGTTTTCTCCGAGGTTCAGTTGAAGAGACTTTGGATATTTCAGAGCAATCGTGTGAAGGATATTTGGACCACGAGACTGGAGCAGCTCGAGGTTAGGGCAACTTACTATTAGCCATGATTGCATGATAGGCGTCGATAAATTCGACTTATGCTTTACTTTGATGTTGCTTATGTTGATGAACTGATGTTATGATGTTTTCCATAACTGTTGATGTTGAGATGTTAGTGAATTGTGCGTTTTGACGCGACTTTGGAGTGGGGGTTCATTGAACTGGTGTTATTTGATATTTCGGGTTGGATGAACTACCCTAGGCAAGTTCAAACTTGGGGTTTGAGACTTAGCCATTTGTTCGTATTCTTAGACTTTCCCCGGGAAATTTCTTTTGGGTGGTTGGTCTTTGGAAACTTAGAATGATTTGACTTTCGAAAAATAGAGACTTTGGGAAACTTAGACTTTGAGAAATAAACTCATAACCTGACTAATTCAAATTAAAACGTTTTCATTATTGAATGAACCATAGGGAACCTAAAAGGGAAAATGATTGCGAAAGACGGGGAAAAGTCTTCAAGTCTTGAAGTTACTGGGAATTGGGGAAAGCCACTGAGGTGAGCTACGGTGATGATTGAAAGTCACCGAGTACTCTAGTACTCTTACTATTCAAGTTGTGTTGTATTGACCGACACTAACTCTGGGTTTTGACTTTGAGTTTTGTTATTCGAGTTGTGTTGTATTGACCGACACTAACTCTGGGTTTTGACTTTGAGTTTTGTTATTCGAGTTGTGTTGTATTGACCGACACTAACACTAGGTTTTGGTTGTGGGAGTTGTGTTGTATTGACCGACACTAACTCCGAGTTGTGTTGTATTGACCGACACTAACTCTTGGGTTTTGTTGTTCGAGTTGTGTTGTATTGACCGACACTAACTCTTGGGTCTTGTTATTTGAGTTGTGTTGTATTGACCGACACTAACTCTTGTGTTTTGTTGTTCGAGTTGTGTTGTATTGACCGACACTAACTCTTGGGTTTTGAGTTTTGGGTTTTTGAGCTAAACACTTGTGTTGTGAGGTCGATTCGATGTTTGGCTAACCATATTGCATCATTCATCATGTGGTGAATAACGGGAATGGTTCACCATTGCATCATTTGGTGAATAACGGGAATGGTTCACCATTGCATCATTTGGTGATTAACGGGAATGGTTCACCAATGTATCTTTTGATGAAGAACGGGAATGCTTCATCATGCGGTGAATAACGGGAATGGATCACCAAGAGTAAAGAACGGGAATGCTTCACTAGTGAAGACCGGGAATGCTTCACAATCCGGATCATATTGATTGCATTTCACGCATACATTCACTCTGACTGGAACTGTGTGCTGTTTGATTTATTGAAGCATTGTTAGAGCCAATAGCATGCTAGGATTACTTATATATATATATATCAACATATATATCTATACCCCATATCACATGCTGAGTGTATATCTACTTATTTCCGTGAGTTGACCCTAGCGCCTTGGCTTTGGTTTCATGTTTGTGTTTGGGCGGTCGGCCTGCTGCCAAATGCTGACGGTGGATTGGGTTTCGACGGTCTCTCCCTCGGGGGGGGGGGGGATTAGGTTTGAGCTGGTTGATCGACATGCCCCACCGCTTGGGTGATCTATCTTGTGGGTCATCGGGCGACGTACCGGGGAAGGGTCATGGAGGACCGGACTGACGAGCGTGGACGTCTGACGAAAGGAGTTCTACGACGCATGGAGCTGAGCTTCAACTTGCCAACTTCAGTTCGCTGTGGACTCGGTACTGGAAGGGTAGGTTTAGGCAGGCGTCATATTTTGTGTGGAGTTCTGATTCGTTTTGCTTTTGGGACAGGGTAGGTTCCCGACGCATGACTTTTGTGTGGTTCTCTTACTGAGGGATCACAGTGAGTCATTCGGACCATAGGGGTTTTTGCTTAGGCCATTTTGAGGCCAACTTTCTCCTAGTTGATTGTACTTATAACTTTCTCACTCACACTTCTGGAATCTGTATATATTTGCCTGCGGGCACACTACTTTGGAGTCACTGCGAGTGCGCGTGACATGGGAGTGCAGCTGAGGCTGTACATGTGTATATATTTGTATATCGGTTAGTTTAGTTGTTAGGTTATGTCTTTATTTTCTATCGCTTTAATTTAAAAAGGAATCAATCGGAAAAAAAATTACCTGTTTTCCGCGTAAAGTTTATTTTTGGTTACTAAAGTGACACTCAGAAATCGGGGTGTTACACATTAGATCACCCTCAGCCTTAGCCTGAAAATATGACAAAGCAGCAACCGCATCTCTGTTTCCTACCCTTATCCGCTTCTACTTATCAATGTGATTGAACAAATCCTTCTTGGTGAAACCCAATGCCTCGTGACCACCTTTCTGGCCCAACATCAAACCCATTATATTGCAAGTCCTCACCCCATGTAGCTTAATGTTATTAATATGAGCCTTTTCAGAATCATTCAGGTGCCGATATGAAGAAATCAGATGGACTTTATCCACAGGTGCTAGAACATGGCTGTGAGTCTTGTCAAAGTAAACAACTTGACATGACACCCTGGTAATACTACCCTTTGCAACTCTAACCCGGTCCCTCCGCTCTAAGTATTTTCTATGCCTCACCCCCCTCTTTGCTGCAGACCAGTTGACGAGTAACAATGCAACCTTGCGAACCACGATAGACATTGTCTTACCTCACACCAAAACCATAACACTGACCATATCTTTCATAGATCTTAATTGCATCCTCTTCATAATCGAATTCCATCCCCATTATATTGTCTTCTGTCAAATCTAAAATGTTCTTCTCACACACATCACCATCATCGTCCTCTTCCTCAACTCCAGTGGAACCACCCATTTCCTCATAATGTGCACTATTTTCAGGCGAATCAGGCACATTATTACCTAGACTGACATGGACTTCGTCCTCTCCATTTTCGGCAAATTGTTCCTGATGAGAACCAAAGGGGTCTTTTATTCTTAGTTTATTTTATTTCAATAAATATGCATATGACCAATAGAATAAGTTGGGTCCAAATGCATTATGTTTCTGAATTTTATTTTAGTGTGTTTAATCCACTTCAAGTGGTGTGTGTGTGCATGTGGCGCATGAAGGGCTTAAAGGGAAGGACCCATTCCTTTCTTAAAACTCTTTGAATGTGTTTGAATTTGAATAAGTTATGAATGGAGGAGTTACATCAGCCAAGTCAAAGGATTGAAGAGCTTTCAAAGCCAAGAATGGAGTTACAAAGACAAGGAAATTAAGTGCATAAAGAGCATTGAATGCTATGTTCCCTGGTCATGAATAACAATCAAGAAAGGGAGTAACATGAAGCAATCAACCACCAAATACACGCCCAGGGCTGAAGCAAAACACTAACTTCCTCTTTTAATTTGTAACTCCTAGCCTAGGATTCTCCTAGAGAAATTACACCTCATCATTTTTGTGACTAGGCTGAATTTTCTTCTTCTTTATAAGGAAAACTCCTTCATTGTAATTGGGAGATCATGAATGAATTTGAGTAATTTTTCTGAGTTAGTTCAGATTGTTTGAGAGTGATTCTCATATCTCTTGAGTGATTCAAGACCTTGACTTATCAAAGGTTTGCCACCACCTTTGTGTGACGTTTGCACTTCCGTATTCATAAAGTTCCATTCGAATTCTGTCCAACTTTTCCTTACACGAAATTCTTCCTTATTTTTCCCTTCCAACTCTGATTTCTCAAGTCATATATCATCCTAGACGATCCATCAAGCCCTTGCTCCTTCTTGGGTCATATCATTTGGTATTCAGAGCTCCGGTTCTAGGATTCTTCATTCTTTTCTTCTTTGGAATTTCGGTTAGAAACTTTTAAATTTGTCTTGTCATTAGTTCTTGTTTTTCCTTTGGCTGAACCATTGCAAATGTTAAGCCTTGTTTAGAAAAAAAAAATAGAAAAAACAGAAGAAAAAAAATGCAAAAGAAAAGAAGGACGAAAATTCAAAAACAAAATACAAAAAAATGGCCGATGAATGGTTCTTGTTTAATTAGCCAAAATCAAATTGTCTCAAAGTGATCTTGTTGCTTGAATTCCAGTTTTCATTCTTCCTTTCTTTTCTATTCGTTTCTGTTGTTCTTAAATTTTTTTTATTTTCTTCTTGTGTCCTTTTCTCTGTTCAGTTATGTTAGTTTTGTTTTGGTTTCTTTTCCTCTTCTATTTTCTAAAGTCTATTCTAATCTGTGTGACTCTACACAAATTCAGTGGCATAATTCTTTGTGTGTCTTAACTTTGATTTACTCAAGAGATTGTGAGAATTTTTGAGTGGAAAAAGGCAACAGTGCACATCATAGAAAAGCCAATTTGAGGGAAAACACGAGTGAAGTGAGGTAAACAATAACATTTGTTTGTTCTACGTGAATCTTTTCATTTGTCAAAGATGTCAGGAGAAGAGGAGGAGCAACCAGCAGTGCGACATTAGACCATCGAAATGCGGGCTCTTACACAACATCTGGAAAACTTAATGACGAGGCAAACTGAAGAGATCCAATAAAGGCTTGATCAAGTGGAGAACCGGAACAATAGTGACAGTGAAGGCGGGATGCCACGACGAATTCGTGAAAATCCTAGACCTGCTCGGATTGAAGGAGTCAAATTCCAAATTCCTCCTTTTAAGAGAAAGAGTGATCCAGAGGCATACTTGGAGTGGGAACTCAAAATAGAGCATGTCTTTGCTTGCAACAACTATGAGGAGGACCAAAAGGTGAAACTTGCAGCTTCTCACTTTTCAGACTATGCTCTTGTTTGGTGGAATAAGTTTGCAAAAGAGAGATTGAGAAATGAGGAGCCAGCGGTGGAAACATGGGCTGAAATGAAACGAATCATGAGAAAAAGATATGTCCCTTCAAGCCATGCTAGGGATGTAAAATTTAAACTTCAAAAACTTACCCAAGGCAGCAAGAGTGTTGAGGAGTATTACAAAGAACACGAGGTTCTTATGTTGCAAGCCAATCTTGAGGAGGATGAAGAGGTAACCATGATTCGATTTATTAATGGTTTATCTAATCATGTTAGAGATGTTGTAGAACTTCAGGAATATGTAGAAATGGAGAAGTTGCTGCACAAGGCCACTAAAGTTGTGCAACAACTCAAAAGAAAAGGCTTGGAAAGAAAGAGTTCTTCCATTTTCAACTCCTCTAGTTGAAGGGACAAAAGCAAAGGTTCTGCATCCAGCAAGAACACATCAACACCTCAAGAGAAGGCACCATCAAAGCCTCTTGAGCAACCTCCTAAAAAGAGCAGAGAGGTAAAATGTTTTAAATGCCAAGGCATGGGACATTATGCTTATGAATGTGCCTCCAAAAAGACCATGATTCTTAGGGATGATGGAGACTACACCAGTGAGTCCGAAGGAGAACAAAGTGAAAAAGAGGAGGCAGCCATGAATGGTGAATTGTTGATGATCCGGAGGATGCTTGGTAGCCAACAAAAGCCCAAATCCGAAAGCCAAAGGGAGAACATTTTTCACACAAGATGTTCAATCAAAGGACAGGTTTGTATGATGATAATTGATGGAGGGAGCTGCATCAATGTTGCTAGTGAGAGAATGGTAGAGAAGCTGAATTTGGTCACAAAGCCTCATCCTTGACCATATAAGCTTCAATGGCTCAGTCACTATGGAGAAATTCAAGTAAGTAAACAAGTTGAACTTGACTTTTCCATAGGCAAATACAAGGATAAAGTGTTGTGTGATGTCGTCCCAATGGAAGCTAGTCACATACTCTTGGGGAGGCCATGGCAATATGACCCTAAAGATGACCACAATGGCTACTCCAACAAATACTCTTTTGAGCATCAAGGCCAGAACATCATAGTCAAACCTTTGAATCCTAGTGAGGTGCGTGAGGATCAAAAGAAAATGAGAGAAAAGATTGAACAAGAGAGAAAACAAAAGAGTGAAACACTTGACAGAAAGAAAATAGAAAAGAGTGAAACACTTGAGAGAAAAGAACTTTGTTTGATAAATGAAGTGAGAAAAGAAGTAAATGAGGGTGAAAATAATAGTGATGATCAATTGCTTTCTTGCAAAGAAGTAGATTCGAATTCTAATGATACTTGTTTGTCAAGAGGTGTGGAAATTATTTTGCAGGATCAAGAACCATGTAATCTCCCATCACCAAGGAGGATTGATAATCACATTGGCCTCATTACAAGTGCACCATTAGCTACTAAGCCAGCATTCATGACCAATCCTCAAGAGGTGGAGCAGGAAGTTTTTTATGTGAATCTGACCCACATGGATGATTATTTTAGTATTGCTGATAAAGCTTGCATGCTGAGTGCTTCTTCACATGTTTTTCAGTGTGTCACTAGTTTAAGAAATTACGCATATTCCGTTGGTGGAGAAATAGAGACAACTGGTTTAAATTGTGCATTCAGAAGAAAATACTTTTTTAAATATCTTGATGAATATGGTTGTTTGCAAAGTGTAGGGCATGCAGATGGGGAGAGCTACTTAACTTTTGAGTTCATTGAACATGAGTGTTTCAGAAGTTGGCTTGCATTCATGAGATTAGTCTTTGATCCAGGAGGCAATCAAGAGCTAAATTCAAGGTTGAATTTTCAATAAATATGCATATGACCAATTGAATAAGTTGGGTCCAAATGCATTATATTGCTGAATTTTATTTTAGTGTGTTTAATCCACTTCAAGTGGTGTGTGTGTGCATGTAGCGCATGAAGGGCTTAAAGGGAAGGACCCATTCCTTTCTTAAAACTCTTTGAATGTGTTTGAATTTGAATAAGTTCTGAATGGATTTGAGTAATTTTTCTGAGTTAGTTCAGATTGTTTGAGAGTGATTCTCATATCTCTTGAGTGATTCAAGACCTTGACTTATCAAAGGTTTGCCACCACCTTTGTGTCACGTCTGCACTTCCGTATTCACAAAGTTCCATTCCAATTCTGTCCAACTTTTCCTTGCACGAAATTCTTCCTTATTTTTCCCTTCCAACTCTGATTTCTTAAGTCCTAAAATCATCCTAGACGATCCATCAAGCCCTTGCTCCATCTTGGGTCATATCATTTGGTATTCGAGCTAGGATTGTTCATTCTTTTCTTCTCTGGAATTTTGCTTAGAAACTTTTAAATTTGTCTTATCATTAGTTCTTGTTTGTTCTTTGGCTGAACCATTGCAAATGTTAAGCCTTGTTTAGAAAAAAAAAAAAAAAAAACAGAAGAAAAAAATGCAAAAAAAAAAAGAAGGACGAAAATTCAAAAAAAAAATAACAAAAAAAAATGATGGCTGAATGGTTCTTGTTTAATTAGCCAAAATCAAATTGTCTCAAAGTGATATTGTTTCTAGAATTCCAGTTTTTATTCTTCCTTTCTTTTCTATTCATTTCTGTTGTTCTTAAATTTTTTTTATTTTCTTCTTGTGTCCTTTTCTCTGTTCAGTTATGTTAGTTTTGTTTTGGTTTATTTTCCTCTTCTATTTTCTAAAGTCTATTCTAATCTGTGTGACTCTACACAAATTCAGTGGCATAATTCTTTGTGTGTCTTAACTTTGATTTACTCAGGAGATTGTGAGAATTTTTGAGTGGAAAAAGGAACCCAGGAACAAACTTTGAAATAGCTTCAGTACCCGTCCAACACGCCTTCGCTGCTTATAGTGGAGCCTTCAACGCCGTCAACAAACCCTTCGCCGCCGTGGTCGCTTTCTTCGTCGCTGTGGTCTGAAACACTCTTATTTCAGCTCCCTCCAAAGATGACATGACAACTCTGATAAGCGCATAATTGATGCACTTTAGATGTGTCTTTCTAAGCTTCATTATATACATTTTTGTGCTTAATTTTTAAGACTTAGCCATGTTTTGACCATTAGTGCTTATTTGGATTATTCATGGAAAAGTGCTTAAATCTACTACACTTTTAGTTTTTGTGACTGTTTTGCTAGAACAGATTGAATATGGAGCTAGAAATATCGAAATAAGGCCCATAATATGTCGTTGGAAAGCTAACGCGAAGCCCTACAACTATCATGTTCAGCACATTTTGCGAATCAGCATCAAACTTGGTCATAATGGCCTTGCAAAGTTGCTGTCGCTAATCCTGCGAGTCTGGAACAGTCTGTACTAAAATGATCATATCTTGGGCTACAGAACTCCGAATTAGGATCCGATTGTAGGCCCGCGAAGCTGACTTAAAGAGCTACAACTCTCATGTTTACCTCAATTGAAGATTCAGACTTCTTGTAGGACCCGCGAATGCCTGATTGTTCAGCAGCTTACTCCTTTATGTGGGCCCGATTTTGTGAAGATTTAGATAACAAAGATTGTTACTTGATGAACAAGTTTATTTATTAGCATAAATAAGTGAGTTTAGGCTTTTGTTAGACCTCACCACCTCACCACATCTCACCATCACCTCCTCCACCTTCTCCTAACATCTCTCTCCATCTTTTCTAGTATGAGTTGCTAAACTCCATAGTTAGTCTTAGGATTTTTAATATTCTTGTGTTTGCAAACTTGAGGTTCTGTTCTTAATGCAAATTCTTTCTTTATTAATTCTCTTCATCTCTATTTCTGATCTAGGGTTTGCTTAATTCCGTAGTTTTAGAAATAAGAGTTGATGCATGTTCGCTTAGTTCATGTTAGTTCGTAACTGTTTCTTAATCGCTTTGTTTAGGAAACTGTGAATGAATTTTCGCTTAGTTAATTAGTTCTCACGAATTAGGGAATTGATAAGGAAGAGTTAATCTTTTGTAACTAATGAAGGTTTGTTGCACTTGAATGTTATAATCTGATGACTAACGTTTTCTCTCTTCTGTCTGATCTATTTAATCATTTCTTTGTTACCTTCTATCAAATCAATAAAAACCCCCTTTTTTATTTGATTTTATTTTACTTTATTATCAATTAATAATTCACCGAGTCCTTGTGAGATCGATCCTGGTGTTCAACACTTTGTACTGCATTCAAAGCAAAAATACGTTGACACGCACCCGCGACAGTGCAATCGTCAAACTCACTTCATTTTCCCTCTCAGAAATTCAAAACCTCGAAATGTGTTAACCATAGTGGGTGGGTTAACCTGAACTAAACTTGGATATAATAATAACTAATAATAAATATGTCTTTATCTTCTTTTTTCTGTATATGTTTAAAAATGAAACAAATATTTAAATACAGTGTCAGGTGTCGGTCTCTTATTGGTCCACGTCAAAACGCGTCAGTCATGTATCATACAATGCGGGTATGGTAGAATTCGCCGATGAAGTAAGACTTGAAGTTCCCTATTTTCCATGATAGGTTGTCATGATGATATTGAGTACACCTGGGGGCTTCTCGCATTTGATCGCCTCCCAGCCTAATAACGATGATAAGCATTGCTTTGCGGGCTTTTACTAGTCTAATTTCTACCACCATTTGAAAATCATCTTCCATTTATACCATTCGAACCAAAAAACCATCATTCTTGTCTACCAACTTTTGACCGAGTGTTGTGCTTCAATGGTGAAGGTTGCTTTTAAATAATAATAAAAAAAATGTAGAAAGATATGTGAAAATTAAAATAATCTGGGATTGCCATGATAGTAGACTAACTCATCTTCCGGGCAGTTCTCGCAAACTAACTCATCTTCCAAGACATCGCCCATAGACCAACTCATCTTCTAGGGCATTGCACGTAGACTAACTCATCTTCCAGGGCATTGCCAGTAGACCTGTAAGACCATGATTTGGTTCTGTTGTACATCTCTAGGTTTTTATGATAACAAGCATATATTTGTGGATGAACAATTTTGGTACTCTAACGATTGTCTTTTAAGTGTTTGACAAATAGGTTTTAATTCAGATCAAGAGATAAATTCATCAGAAGTAAAAGACCAAACATTGACCATTAATCCGCTTCTGCACTCACTACGTTCTGATAAACGGTAGAATATTCCTTCAGAAGTTATGAAGATGAAGCTCTGATAAAGGGTTATGAAGATGAAGACTCTGAAGACTTGAAGATTTGATCAAGGGTTATGAAGATCAAGATGAAGCTCTAAGTGAAGAGTCAAAGAATTTGAAGACTTGAAGATTCCGAAGACGCAAAGAAAGTTGGTTCTGAAGACCAGAAGTTCTGAGTGAACGGTCCAGATGCTGAAGACTTGAAGTTCTGTGTAACACCCCGATTTACGGGTGCCACTTTAGTAACCAAAAATAAACTCTACGCGGAAAACATGTAATTTTTTTTTTCGTTTGATTCCTTTTAAATCAAGCAATAGAAAATAAAGACATGGCCCAACCACTAAACTAACCAATATACATCAAATATAAACATGTAAGCCTCAGCTGCACTTCCACGTCACGCGCACTCGCAGGCAAATATTTACAGATCCAGAAGTGTGAGTGAGAAAATTATAATTACAATCCATTAGGAGAAAGTCAGCCTCAAACTGGCCTAAGCAAAGACCCCTATGGTCCGACTGACTCACTGTGATCCCTCAGTAAGAGAACCACACAAAAAGTCATGCGTCGGGAACCTACCCTGTCCCAAAAGCAAAACAAATCAGAGCTCTACACAAAATATGACGCCTGCCTAAACCTACCCTTCCAGTACCGAGTCCACAGCGAACTGAAGTCGGCAAGTTGAAGCTCAGCTCCATGCGTCGTAGAACTCCTTTCGACAGACGTCCACGCTCGTCAGTCCGGTCCTCCATGACCCTTCCCCAGTACGTCGCCCGATGACCCACAAGATAGATCACCCAAGCGGTGGGGGCACGTCGATCAACCAGCTCAAACCTGATCCCCCCCGAGGGAGAGACCATCGAAACCCAATCCACCGTCAACATCTGACAGCAGGCCGACCTCCCAAACACAAACATGAAACCAAAGCCAAGGCGCTAGGGTCAACTCACGGAATAGAGTAGATATACAACCAACATGTGATAAGGGGATATATATACATATGTCATTATATATATATGATAATCCTAGCATGTTATTGGCTCTAACAATGCTTCAATAAATCAAACAGCACACAATTCCAGTCAGAATGAATGTATGCGTGAAATGCAATCAATATGATCCGGATATATGTGACGCGTTCCCGTTCGCCACAAGTGAAGCATTCCCGTTCTTCACTATGGATGAACCATTCCCGTTATTCATCCTTGGTGAACCATTCCCGTTATTCATCGTATGATGAACCATTCCCGTTATTCATCATTAATGCATTGGTGAACCATTCCCATTATTCACCATGAGATGCACAGGTGAACCATTCCCGTTATTCACCCGATTGATGCAATATGGTTAGCCAAACATCGAATCGTCCTCACCACATAAGTGTTTAGCTCAAACCCAAACTCAAAACAAACCCAAGAGTTAGTGTCGGTCAATACAACACAACTCGGAGTTAGTGTCGGTCAATACAACACAACTCTCACAACAAAACCCAAAATCTAAGCCAGAGTCAGTGTCGGTCAATACAACACGACTCGGAGTTAGTGTCGGTCAATACAACACAACCCCAACACCCAAAACCCAGAGTTAGTGTCGGTCAATACAACACAACCCCAACACCCAAAACCCAGAGTTAGTGTCGGTCAATACAACACAACTCGAACAACAAAACCCAAGAGTACTAGAGTACTCGGTGACTTTCAATCATCACCATAGCTCACCTCAGTGGTTTTCCCCAATTCCAAAACCCACAACAAAAGTCGACTTTTCCCCGTCTTTCGCAATTATTTTCTCCTTTAGGTTCCCTATATTTATTTGTTTAGTAAAAACGTTTCGAATTGGATTAGTCAAGTTATGAGTTTATTTCTCAAAGTCTAAGTCTCCCAAAGTCTCTAGTTTTCGAAAGTCTAATCATTCTAAGTTTCCAAAGACCAACCACCCAAAAGAAATTTCTCTGGGAAAGTCTAAGAATACGAACAAATGGCTAAGTCTCAAAACTCAAGTTTGAACTTGCCTAGGGTTGTACATCCAACCCGAAATATCAAAGATCACAAGATCAATGAATCCCCACTCCGAAGTCGCGTCAAAACGCACAATTCACTAACATCTCAACATCAACAGTTATGGAAAACATCATAACATCAGTTCATCAACATAAGCAACATCAAAGTAAAGCATAAGTCGAATTTATCGACGCCTATCATGCAATCATAGCTAATAGTAAGTTGCCCTAACCTCGAGCTGCTCCAGTCTCGTGATCAAAGGTTCCTTCACTTAAATGCTCTGAAACTTCCAAAGTTCCTTCAACTGAACCTCGGAGAAAAAAAGCAGAATCCAAACAAAATCGATTAGTTCGATCGCAATACAACACATAAACGATAGACAAAGCATTAAAGCATCAGAATACGACAATCGGGTACGTAAAGACAAGTTTTCGAAAACGAAAACTCCCCCCCCCCCCTCACTACATAGCTCACGGCCATAAGAGAAAAAGGGCTCCAGCTCTTTTTCTTCGATTAAATCTGTTTACAAGGTAGTTTTAGGGTAAAACTAAGGCAAAGAAACTGTCGGAACAATTTTCGGACGATCGGATCAAAATACGGTCGTTCAGGGGCGTTTTGGTCCAAAATAAAAGCTCAAAACCTCAAAGTTATCAGTTTGGAAAACAAATTTGACAGCAATGATCCTAACTACATCCGTGACAACTAATCCTAAAGGCACGAAGTCAGATTACGACTTTTCGACAGTAAAGTTTCGAAATGTGCGACAAAAGAGTTTTGAATCAGTTTTTCAGATCCTGGACAACTCGATCACAATCGGCGAATACTGTCGGAGGTTTTAGGCTCTTGGGCACGTAGGGAAGATAACCCAACAGAGAAATCAGGAAAAACGGACCGTTTTACAAAAACTCAAAACTTTGAGCACAGAAACGACTAAAGAAACGCAGTAGAAACAGTAATCAGAGGTAAGAATCAAGCTAGTTACCTCGGTACCTTGAAGTAGAGACGAACTGCGCGAAGATCGGTCGAGTTTCGGCGAAAAATCTCCTCTCCCTCTCTCTCCTCAATCCACGGCCAACAATGGGAAGAAATGGAAGATATTTTGCTTTTTCGACTATTTATAGGCAGGTGAAATCGGAAAATGAAAATTTCGCGATTTCGATTTTTGCAGCACGTTCACCGATGAATTCTAAGAGAGATTCTGGCGACAAATTTCCAGAACTCAAAACAAATCTCTAACTTTTGGGAAAAACGATATCCAAAATCCCAAAAGCGGTGTAAGTTAATCTGTCCCGAAAAACTACTTTTTGCTGTGATTGTCAGACGACAAAATTTCCTTCTGAAGAAAGATTGGAAACGTTGAAACAAATCTGGCAACGCGGAAAGAAACTTCGTTAGAAGTCCCGAATAGAAAAAGTCTTCATTTAGTGATTGAATTTAGGGTTTCGAAGCAAAGAAATTAGCGTCGTCGGACTTCCGAAAAGTGAATACTATCGTGCGTACAGTTCAGGGTTCCGAAATGAAACGATGGTCGAAGGAAAAATAAGGAGAACCTTTAAATTTCCCAAGGATTTGAAATATCGCCTAAACATTGCTTTAAAAGCGAAATTAGCTTATTCTGGAAACGCTCGCCATAAGACAGGTGTGCAGACGACTCGCACTAATTCCTACAGCGACTACTCAACATTCCTCAAGCAATTCCTGAACTTTCTTCTTCATTAATCTTCCTCAAGCATCAAACTCCTGTCACGCTTACCCTGATTCTACGCGTGAGTGAGAAATTAACTTGTTCGGCAAATCCAGGTCGTACAATACTCCCCTCCAAAATGAAAGTTTCGTCCTCGAAACTCAGAGTTCTGCGAAAAGTCCGGAATACAGTTCCTTGATCTTGTCTTCCAATTCCTATGTAGTATTGCCCGTCTCATTGTTCCTCATAACCTTTACTTAAGCAATCTGTTTTCCCCCTTAACTGTTTCACTCTTCTATCCCCACTGCTAACTGTCGGCGTCTCAAAAGACAAACCATCATTCAACTTCATGTCGTATGGCTCGATCACTTGCGTCGGATCTCTGCTTGAAATGATACCGGTTGGCACTCCGTGCAGTCGCACAATCTTAGCCACTTACTTCTTTACTTTCGGTCGTCCGAAATTCTTCTTAAACTCGGTGCCTCTCTGTCATATCAAAGTAAATACTCAACTCGTCCTCGTGATCCTCATCTACAGTCCAAAACTCCACTTGTCCGTTCGATAACTCCTAGACGATTCATCCCCTTGGAAACTGCTAGTCCATTAAAACACCTCCAACTTCGTAACTATCTTTACACACACCAAGAAATCAAACTTCTACTTAGTCTCTATTCGAATTCAAACTCGACTTATGTCCTTATTTCTTGTCCTTCACTAATCTTATCCCCTTCAACATCAATTTATCCACAACTTATAAGATAATCCTCCTCTTAATATCTAACAATCCATTATTATCGTCTTCTTCCTCAAAACTTCCCTCACTCAAACCTATTTACACTTACTGAAGTCCCAACCACTTCGCACGAATCGAGACTTATCCTCTAAAATATTAAATCATAACTATACCTCAAGGGACTTAACTAGCCATTTTATCATCCGATCCTTCAACATTCTGAGATTTAACTGTTATCGTAACCGCTAACACCACTAAATCTCTTATGTGTACATGAATCTCAGCTCACTAGGTCAACCTTAGCCCTAGGATTCTCATTCAAATTTAGTAAAATTCACTTGTTAACCGTAATATGCATCATCAAAATCCATAACAAAGTTTCATTGACTCTTAAACTCTATGAAACTCGTCCAAATATAACAACCTCAGGTATTCATCTTAATACTAACATTTTCCTTTCTGTAACTTGATCATCCTCCAATCAATCTAACACTTAGCCTCTCGATCAAAACCTGACAAGACTTCATGTCTCACGCGTTTGGGATAAAATCGATTGGCTTAAAATCTAAACCTTCACTAAGTTTGGACCACCAATATCCTTTAACTCTCCAACACTTCTTAAATACATATTCATTTCTTAAAGCTACAATTCCTTCCCAAGGAAAATCAATTACTTAACACGAACTTTCCTCTCAAATCCGACTAATCCTCGATCAATTCAAATTCATCTTACACCTCCTTCTATCAAAGTCCATAACCAGCTGTGATTCCGAATATCACCCCCTCAATATTAGGTTGATTAGGCCTAATACATCGAAGGTGGAAATTTAGAAAAACCCACTGGAACAGTCAATGAGTTCCTAACATCCAGTAACCACAAATATCCTGATATCAAGTCCCTAACGATTCCGCTACGGAACCACACACCCTCAGTCCATGTAAAAGGTTAATCCTTCCTCGTCAGTTCAGTCAAAGGTCCAACAATCTTGGCAAATCCCTCAATGAAGCGTCTATAATATCCAACTAAACCCACAAAACTTCTGATCTCTGTCACCGTCTTCGGTTGCTCCCAAGCCAAAACAGTCTCCACTTTCTCTGGGTCCACAACTATGCCCTCCTTCGAGATAACATGGCCTAAGAAATTGACTTCCTCCAGCCAGAATTCACACTTGGAAGGGTTCGCATACAGCTTTTTCTCTCTCAACGCTTGTAAAACTTGGCGCAAATGTCCTTCATGTTCCTTCGCGTCCTTCGAGTAGATCAATATGTCATCAATAAACACCACCACAAACCGATCTAAGAACTCATGAAAGATACGGTTCATGTAATCCATGAAAACAGCAGGTGCATTTGTCACTCCAAACGGCATCACTAGGTACTCATAGTGTCCGTAGCATGTTCTGAAAGCAGTCTTCGGTATATCCTCAGTCTTCACCCTGATCTGATGATAGCCTGACTTCAAGTCTATCTTGGATAATACGGCAACCCCTCGTAATTGATCCATCAAATCATCTATCCTCGGCAACGGGTATCGGTTCTTGATCGTCGCCTTGTTCAGTTGTCGATAATCCACACACAATCTCGACCTTCCGTCTTTCTTCTTAACTAAAAGCACTGACGCTCCCCACTGTGAAGCACTTGATCGAATGAATCCCTTTTGCCGAAAGATCCTCCAACGATTCCGCTTCAAAACTAAACGCCCTAAAATCCTACGTATCGTACCCATAAGGAATTTCCCTGAGATCCAAGCTTCCTTATCAACGCGTCGGTAAAACAACTTCCTAGCTCAGCGTGCTATCCTAGGCCCCGTGTAACTTCTATAGTTAAATCACGAGCAACCTCGAATAAGGTCCTACTGGGAATAATAATCATAAGATCATAGTCTAAGTAGTAAATACAAGTTAGGCGTGTCACACTCGTTTCGAAGATAAAGGAGTAATTTATTCTAGAATAAGAGGACAGTTAAAATATTACCATCGTCCCCACGTTCTTCCTCGTTCAACTCCTCAGCTCTTGTCCCCTCCTTGGTATGAATCCTTTCCTCTGTAGCAAGTTGTTTTCCTTTCCCAACATTCCCTGATGATTCGCCCTTCGGTGCCTTACAATCTCTGGAGAAATGTCCCGGTTGGTTGCAATTGAAGCATAGACTTTCCTTGATCTTGCACCTACTGGCATAGTGCCTGCTTTCCCCACAGTTGAAGCATAGAGATCCCCCGTCTGGACACTTGTTACTGTAGTGCCCCACTTTCCTGCACCTGTAACACGTCACTGTTTTCCCCGAAATCTCGTTTCCTGTCCCTCCAGTAGAATCATTCCCTTTCATCTTACTGTCAGACGTTCCCTCCTGAAGTGTCTTGCAGTTCACAGCTAGATGCCCCTCTCGGTTACACTTGAAGCATCTCCGTCCAATCACTGAGCACTTGTTAGCAAAATGCCCAAACTTTCCGCAACGAAACATGTCACACCTTTGTCACCAACTGGCTTCCTTCCAGTATTAGCAGTTGTTGGTTTGTACACTCTTGAGATAAGATTTCTTCCCTCGGAACGCTGATATGGTCCCCACTGATGGTAGCTCTCCCTTCCGTTGTAGCCTTGGAACCTGACCTCATTGGTCCCCCAGCTCCTGTTCGGTTCATTCCTCTTTGTTGATACATTGTTGTAGCCATCAGTCGTTGATGATGCTCACGTGCAGCCTCTTCAGCGCGTATGTAAGCGTCTTCCGCAGCCTGGTTCATCATTGCCTCGATCAGTGTAGCTATTGCCTCCGCCATCCGGTTAAGGTCCACCATCCTATATCCTATCATACGTCCAATTAGTACTAACCATAAGGTAGCACTAGACAAACCACTCAATCCGATTAAGTAGTAACGCAAGCAATTAGAGCGAAAATCGCTCTGCAGACAATCAATTTTCACTCCTTGCAGAGTCACACAACCTAGCACAGAAGACCTATTCCCCAAAGACTCCCAAAAGACTCGACTAAGCTCTGATACCACAATGTAACACCCCGATTTCCGGGTGCCACTTTAGTAACCAAAAATAAACTCTACGCGGAAAACAGGTAATAAAGACATAGCCCAACCACTAAACTAACCAATATACATCAAATATAAACATGTACAGCCTCAGCTGCACTTCCACGTCACGCGCACTAGCAGTGACTCCAAAGTAGTGTGCCCGTAGGCAAATATTTACAGATCCAGAAGTGTGAGTGAGAAAATTATAATTACAATCCATTAGGAGAAAGTCGGCCTCAAAATGGCCTAAGCAAAGACCCCTATGGTCCGACTGACTCACTGTGATCCCTCAGTAAGAGAACCACACAAAAAGTCATGCGTCGGGAACCTACCCTGTCCCAAAAGCAAAACGAATCAGAGCTCTACACAAAATATGACGCCTGCCTAAACCTACCCTTCCAGTACCGAGTCCACAGCGAACTGAAGTCGGCAAGTTGAAGCTCAGCTCCATGCGCCGTAGAACTCCTTTCGACAGACGTTCACGCTCGTCAGTCTGGTCCTCCATGACCCTTCCCCGGTACGTCGCCCGATGACCCACAAGATAGATCACCCAAGCGGTGGGGGCACGTCGATCAACCAGCTCAAACCTGATCCCCCCCGAGGGAGAGACCATCGAAACCCAATCCACCGTCAACATCTGGCAGCTGGCCTACCGCCCAAACACAAACATGAAACCAAAGCCAAGGCGCTAGGGTGAACTCACGGAATAGAGTAGATATACAACCAACATGTGATAAGGGGATATATATATATATATATGTCATTATATATATATATGAATAATCCTAGCATGTTATTGGCTCTAACAATGCTTCAATAAATCAAACAGCACACAATTCCAGTCAGAATGAATGTATGCGTGAAATGCAATCAATATGATCCGGATTGTGACGCGTTCCCGTTCGCCAAAAGTGAAGCATTCTCGTTCTTCACTATGGATGAACCTTTCCCGTTATTCATCCTTGGTGAACCATTCCCGTTATTCTCCGTATGATGAACCATTCCCGTTAGTCATCATTAATGCATTGGTGAACCATTCCCGTTATTCACCAAAAGATGCACAGGTGAACCATTCCCGTTATTCACCCGATTGATACAATATGGTTAGCCAAACATCGAATCGTCCTCACCACATAAGTAATTAGCTCAAACCCAAACTCAAAACAAAACCAAGAGTTAGTGTCGGTCAATACAACACAACTCGGAGTTAATGTCGGTCAATACAACACAACTCCCACAACAAAACCCAAAATCAAAGCCAGAGTCAGTGTCGGTCAATACAACACGACTCAGAGTTAGTGTCGGTCAATACAACACAACCCCAACACCCAAAACGCAGAGTTAGTGTCGGTCAGTACAACACAACCCCAACACCCAAAACCCAGAGTTAGTGTCGGTCAATACAACACAACTCGAACAACAAAACCCAAGAGTACTAGAGTACTCGGTGACTTTCAATCATCACCATAGCTCACCTTAGTGGCTTTCCCCAATTCCAAAACCCACAACAAAAGTCGACTTTTCCCCGTCTTTCGCAATTATTTTCTCCTTTAGGTTCCCTATATTTATTCGTTTAGTAAAAACGTTTTGACTTTGATTAGTCAAGTTATGAGTTTATTTCTCAAAGTCTAAGTCTCCCAAAGTCTCTAGTTTTCGAAAGTCTAATCATTCTAAGTTTCCAAAGACCAACCACCCAAAAGAAATTTCCCGGGGAAAGTCTAAGAATACGAACAAATGGCTAAGTCTCAAAACTCAAGTTTGAACTTGCCTAGGGTTGTACATCCAACCCGAAATATCAAAGATCACCAGATCAATGAATCCCCACTCCGAAGTCGCATCAAAACGCACAATTCACTAACATCTCAACATCAACAGTTATGAAAAACATCATAACAACAGTTCATCAACATATGCAACATCAAAGTAAAGCATAAGTCGAATTTATCAACGCCTATCATGCAATCATAGCTAATAGTAAGTTGCCCTAACCTCGAGCTGCTCCAGTCTCGTGATCAAAGGTTCCTTCACTTAAATGCTCTGAAACTTCCAAAGTTCCTTCAACTGAACCTCGGAGAAAACAAAGCAGAATCCAAACAAAATCGATTAGTTCGATCGCAATACAACACATAAACGATAGACAAAGCATTAAAGCTTCAGACTACGACAATCGGGTATGTAAAGACAAGTTTTCGAAAACGAAAACTCCCCCCCCCTCACTACATAGCTCACGGCCATAAGAGAAAAAGGGCTCCGGCTCTTTTTCTTCGAACAAATCTGTTTACAAGGTAGTTTTAGGGTAAAACTAAGGCAAAGAAACTGTCGGAACTATTTTCGGACGATCGGATCAAAATACGGCCGTTCAGGGGCGTTTTGGTCCAAAATAAAAGCTCAAAACCTCAAAGTTATCAGTTCGGAAAACAAATTTGACAGCAATGATCTTCACTACATCCGTGACAACTAATCCTAAAGGCACGAAGTCAGATTACGACTTTTCGACAGTAAAGTTTCGAAATGTGCGACAAAAGAGTTTTGAATCAGTTTTTCAGATCCTGGACAACTCGATCACAATCGGCGAATACTGACGGAGGTTTTAGGCTCTTGGGCACGTAGGGAAGATAACCCAACAGAGAAATCAGGAAAAACGAACAGTTTTACAAAAACTCAAAACTTTGAGCACAGAAACGACTAAAGAAACGCAGTAGAAACAGTAATCAGAGGTAAGAATCAAGCTAGTTACCTCGGTACCTTGAAGTAGAGACGAACTGCGCGAAGATCGGTCGAGTTTCGGCGAAAAATCTCCTCTCCCTCTCTCTCCTCAATCCACGGCCAACAATGGGAAGAAATGGAAGATATTTTGCTTTTTCGACTATTTATAGGCAGGTGAAATCGCGAGAAAATGAAAATTTCGCGATTCCGATTTTTGCAGCACGTTCACCGATTAATTCTAAGAGATATTCTGGCGACAGATTTCCAGAACTCAAAACAAATCTCTAACTTTTTGGAAAAACGATATCCAAAATCCCAAAAGCGGTGTAAGTTAATCTGTCCCGAAAAACTACTTTTTGCGCGGACGGAAACTTCGTTAGAAGTCCCGAATAGAAAAAGTCTTCATTCAGTGATTGAATTTAGGGTTTCGAAGCAAAGAAATTAGCGTCGTCGGACTTCCGAAAAGTGAATACTATCGTGCGTATAGTCCAGGGTTCCGAAATGAAACGTTGGTCGAAGGAAAAATAAGGAGCACCTTTAAATTTCCCAAGGATTTGAAATATCGCCTAAACATTGCTTTAAAAGCGAAATTAGCCTATTCTGGACACGCTCGCCCTAAGGCAGGTGTGCAGACGACTTGCACTAATTCCTACAGCGACTATGCAACATTCCTCAAGCAATTCCTGAACTTTCTTCTCCATTAATCTTCCTCAAACATCGAACTCCTGTCACGCTTACCCTGATTCTACGCGTGAGTCGGAAATTAACTTGTTCGGCAAATCCAGGTCTTACATTCTGAAGATCCAAGCAACCTCGTGACTCTGATTTGAAACTTCACTAGTTCCAATGAGAAGCTCCTTTGAAGATCAGAAGTTAAAAGGATAAGGCATGGGTCATTATCAAAAGTACAAGCGCAGTGTACTATTATGACCGCCTACCTAACGAGGATCAGCCACAGTAGGTTCTGGAAATTCCAGAAGTGCCCTCCAACGGATAGAATCCTTCTACAGATACACCACGTGAAGCTTGGTGTATATGAAGGCCAAAGGAAGAAATAGCTAAGAGATACCATTGCAATCAAAATACACTCAAATGAATACCTTATCAATCTATTTCTTCATTGTTCTAAAATCTGTTTACAATTGCTTGTTTAGAAGCACTTCATTGTAAACCCAAACTTGTTCAAATCGGTTTGTAATTCCTTAAGGGACAAGTTTAGGTCAAAATAATAAAAAGAAAGTAAAATTGCCAAAAACCTCTCATTCAAACACTGTAGAACAATGTTAGCCTTGAGTCCTTCAATAAAGGTGTGTAGGAGTGGGCATTCATGTCAGGCACCCAATTAAAAAACCTTAAAAAACTCATCTGCACGTTAGAATTACGTAGCCTTGATGTCTCCTCACAGAAAATATGTAGGTCAGCATTTAATTCTCGACAAGCACCCTAAAAAAAGAACATTAAGGTTCTTGTGTAAATAATTTTAATAAAAAGAAAAAAAAAGGAAAAACTATAGAAAATCGGGTAAAATGAATACTTTTCAAAGTTAAGGAATCATAATTGATCTTAGATACAGTCTTAGAACGGGCGTTGTGTGGTGCTAACACCTTCCCCACACGTAATAGACTTCTGAACTCGATATCTGGTTTGTAGACCATTCTTTTAGGTTTTTCGATGTTCCCATTTAAAAAATTGGCGACGACTCATCTCTTTATAGATTAGCCTTTTGTGCGACGCGACCCCGATTGCGACATTATGTTTATCATTCTAAACTCTTGATGTTATTTTTTTATTATTATGATTTTAGTTGAAATATCTTATGTAAAATTATCATCAAAATGTTTTTTCTCAATTAACATTAACGTCTCTTGTTTTTTTAGAAAATAATAATATTTAATCGTGAAGAGCAAATTAGCTCTAGATTATACTAAAATTTGCTGGTGAAATGGTTACTTTCAAAGCAATAATTCATCCACAGCGGAAATTTTTTTTCCGTGGTTGATTAAATGATCAAATGTGATTGGATGATGTGTTTAATCCAAACTTTCTCATAGATCATTTAGATAACCCTTTTCTTCCTAATTTTTTATTTTATCAATTTCTTTATTTTTAGTTGCAATAAATCAGCCCACAAATTAAGGATCCCTAGTCCCTAGAAATGTGTAAAAAGGTATAGGTTATGTGATATCTTCGTCAAAATTACCAATAATATTAAACGAAAGCGTATCCAAAGACAACAACCACAGGGTCGGTGACACAAAAGCCTGTCCCTTTAGGAACAAAAGGCTTCCTGCACCATCACCATTCCTTATTCCTTACCTTAGTCGCATTCTAGCGTCATCTTATTAGAATCCTATAATCAAGGGACGGCCAAAAAGCAAAGGCTAAGTTTGAAAAAGAATCTTCCATACTAAAAAGAAATATATAAAAAAAAGAAAAAGTGGAAAAAATTATTAATTCCTAACATGCAAAAGGAAAAGAAAGTAATCATGGTATTGGACTGTCTGAAGGTGCTTGCAGTCTGCAGATCAAGATAACGCTTTAAGTCTCTAACGTCTTTCTCTTACTCCTGTCCCTTGGATTCCCTTTCATATTTTTTTATATTCTTACAGTACAACTAAGAATTCCACTATGGTATTTCAATTTCATCTTTTATATCAATAATGTGTCACTGACGAATATTTTAAGGGGCTGTATAAATCGCTTGCGATAAACCTCTTTTTATTTAAAACATCTTTTTCATTACTTAACCAGTACCCAATACTTTTTTATTGTGGTCCTTGTTTCTCTACTCTTTTTTAACCCTCTCAGTCGCTTACTCAATGGCCCAGCCAGCAACAAGAATAAACACCAGCATTTTGGCGTAGTTAGTCTCAAACATCAGTATATGCATTGAAACCTGAAACGCACTGTTTCAAGAAAACCATCCGTGGTTGAAGAAAAAGACATCTCCCTAAACCGCACCATGGGCACGATTCGAAAACTCGTGGTTGAGGTTGTGGACGCTCACGACATCGCTCCCAAAGACGGCCATGGTACCTCAAGCCCCTACGTGGTGGTCGACTTCTATGGCCAGAGGAAGAAGACCCGAACCACAGTTCGCGACCTGAACCCGGTCTGGAACGAAACGTTGTCCTTTAACGTGGGCGCGCACTCTGACATCTTCGGCGATGTGCTGGAGATTGACGTTTACCACGACCTTAAGTACGGAGTGACCCGCCGGAACAACTCGCTGGGTCGGATCCGCCTTAGTTCCAGCCAGTTCGTGAGAAAAGGTGAGGAGGCTTTGATATACTACGAGTTGAAGAAGAAGAGCTTGTTCAACATGGTCCAAGGCCAGGTTGGCTTGAAAATCTATTACGTAGACGAGGAGGTTGCACCACCACTTCCACTGAAGCAAAAGGAGTTGTTGCTGCAGACTGAGGAAGCGAGTACTGAAGATAAAGCACCGCCGGAAGAAACAGAAACAAAGCCACCAGCTGAACCTGAAAAAGATGTAGAACAACCATCGACAGTATCTTCTGAACCACCACAGGAAGGTGAAAATCCATCGGAGAAACAAAACGATGAACTAGAAACGCAACCGTCTCAACTGCCAGAAGTTGAAAACAAAAAGCAGCTTGATCCGGAAGTGCTGCAACTGTCTCAACCGCCAAATGAAGGAAGTGATGCAGATAATGTGGATCCGGTACCAGATAAACCTTTTGTGATGGCGGCAACATCTTTGTCGAGGTCCAATTCAAAGATAAGATTCAGCGGAATCAACGTTCCACAACCACTAAGCAGGGCGGCTTCAACGACTAGTTTTACATCAGAAGCATCATCTGCGGAAAGCATGTCCATCGAACGGTCCTCGTTCGATCTCGTGGAGAAGATGCATTATCTCTTCATTCGTGCGGTGAAAGCCCGGAACCTCCCCACCAACGGTAACCCGATAGTGATGATCGCTATTTCTGGAGGCCACGTCACGTCTAGGCCCGCGCAAAAGACCACGTTATTCGAGTGGAACCAGACCTTCGCTTTTAGGCGTGACCCACATGATTCCTCCCCCATACTCGAGATCACCGTGTGGGACCCATCAATAGGGGACCACGCGTCTGACGTGGACGGTCGTATCCTCCTGGGTGGAGTGTGCTTTGATGTGAATGAGATTCTAGTAAGGGACTCACCGGACAGCCCTTTAGCCCCACAATGGTACAGAATGGAAGGTGGTGGGGCTCATCACGGGGACCTCATGATAGCCACGTGGATCGGCACACAGGCTGACCAATCATTCGGCGACGCGTGGAAAAGTGACACCTCTAGTAATGTCAAGTCAAGAGCCAAGGTGTATCAATCACCGAAGCTATGGTACCTTCGTGCCACTATTCTAGAAGTTCAAGACGTTATGCCTTTAACATCGTCGAAGGAGGCATGGTTTCAAGTCAAAGCCCAGATTGGGTTTCAAGTTCTTAAGTCAAAATTGGTCGTCACACGCAACGATACCGTTTCATGGAACGAGGACTTTCTCTTTGTTGTTGCTGAGCCCATCACTGACTACCTTGTTATTACATTGGAGAACCGACAACACAAAGCGCTAGTGAATGTGGGTTTGCTAAGAATACCTCTCACCGAGATTGAAAGGAGAGTCGATGACCGGAGTATCGCGTCGCACTGGTTCACCTTCGAGAGCCCTCGTGAGGAGAAAAGTGGTTACAAGGGAAGGGTGCACCTTCGCTTATGCTTTGACGGTGGGTATCATGTGATGGATGAGGTAGTTCACATGTGTAGCGACTACCGCCCCACGGCAAGACAACTCTGGAAACCTCCAGTAGGCACAGTGGAGCTCGGCATCATTGGTTGCAAAAATCTAGTACCGATAAAGACGGTAAATGATAAAAGCTCAACAGATGCGTACTGCATAGCAAAATACAGTAACAAATGGGTACGTACGAGGACCGTATCTGATAGCTTGGAGCCGAATTGGAATGAGCAGTACATGTGGAAGGTGTACGATCCTTGCACTGTTTTAACCATTGGAGTATTTGACAACTGGGATGTGATTGAATTGGACAACCTAATTGAACCAACGAGACCTGATTTTCGTATAGGAAAGGTTCGGATCCGGATATCTACGCTTCAAACGGGTCGGGTGTATAGAAATACATATCCTCTCTTTGTTCTCACACATGCTGGTATGCAGAAGATGGGTGAGATCGAGCTAGCAATAAGGTTCGTTCGCACGACGCAACGGTTGGATTTCCTCCACATCTATTCGCAGCCGGTGCTACCGTTGATGCACCACATCAAGCCCTTAGGGATGGTCCCGCAGGAGCTGCTCCGGAACACCGCCGTGAAATTGGTTGTGGGTCATTTCTCAAGATGTGAACCTCCATTGAGAAATGAGGTGGTGTTTTACATGCTGGATGCTGACTCTCACAACTTCAGCGCACGAAAGGTGCGTGCCAACTGGTACAGGATTATCAATGTGGTCGCAGGAGTCATTGACATCGTACGATGGGTGGAGGATACTCGCGGGTGGAAGAATACGACGACCACAATTCTTGTCCACGCTCTAATTGTGATGCTTGTGTGGTTCCCAGACTTAATAATGCCTACGTTGTTGTTTTACGTCTTCACGATTGGCGCGTGGAACTACAGGTTTCGGGTGCGGGACCCACTCCCGCATTTCGACCCCAAGATCTTGCTTGCTGATGTGGCAGACAAGGATGATCTCGATGAGGAATTTGATGTGGTGCCAAGCGCTCGACCATACGAGGTGGTGCGTGCAAGGTACGATAAGCTTCGTGTACTCGGGGCTCGTGTACAGGCGGTGCTGGGGGATTTAGCAACTCAGGGGGAGCGCGTGCAGAGTTTGGTGACTTGGCGTGACCCACGTGCGACGGGGATCTTTGTTTCAATGTGCTTGGTGGCTGCGTTGATAATGTATTTGGTGCCTTCGAAAATTGTGGCAATATCTTGCGGGTTTTACTATCTACGCCACCCTATCTTCCGTGATCGATTCCCGTCGCCGGGGGTGAACTTCTTTAGAAGGCTACCTTCATTGTCAGATCGAATTATGTAGTTTTTTTTTTGTTAACAAATTTAAAATTTACATCAAAAAGTTAATTGAATGAGATAGAAGATCAAAATCAAAAGTGTTATTATGTCAGCTTTTGTCTTTATAAACATTGGAGCCATATTTATATGAATGTCTTTTCTATATGCCATTTTATTGAATAGAAATACAAGAGGAGAGAGAGAAAGAAAAAAAGAATGGCTAAAAAACAGCCAACAAAGAAAAATATAAAACTAGTAAAGAAAAAGAAACAAAACAGGGAATATAGATCATAACCCAACTAGTACAACTTCATGTAGCCTGAAATTTTTATGGATTTGATGGGTATGTGTTGGCACCAAAGTTTAATCTGTTGATACCAAATGTTGCTAAAGTTATCAAAAGTAGTCAGGTACATTTCGATCCAATCTTTACATTGTTTCTTAGCTAGATTGCATCAAAATTATATATATAATGGCAATTGAAGTACTGGTTAGACTTGACAGTGGCACAAGCAATGTTTGAAAAATTGTTGAATATAACCAAAGTAATATTTCGACCAAAGAATACAAATAAAACGAGGGGGCTTGGATTTCAAATGAGCATACAAATAAAACGAGGCAGCTAACAATATTAGGGCTGTCCAGATTGCCCCGGCCCGACCGAAACCGAGTCAACCGAAGTCTTTTTCAGTGTAAACGGTTGAACCGGGTCGGTTCTCAGGTCCACCGGTTTAAAATAAACGGTTTTGTATGGTCTGGTTCGGTCGAGTTCTGTTTGGGATCCGAACCGACCGAATATGGATAGAAAAGAAAAGAAAAAAAAGGACAGCCAGACATATGCATGCTTCGTTCAGTGTAATGTGTTAGTTATTTACAATAAATCTCTATATGATACAATACGGGAAACGCTGAGAGAGTGGATTGGAAACGTGTCTGTTTTTGAGCCTGTCCACAGAAGATCCACAGAGGACGAGCTTATGTGGCATACTCTCAGATTTTCCACTATTTTTTATTCAATGTATCTTGGTTTAAAGATCAAGGGTCTTGAGGTCACATGTTATTGTTACTAGACCATATGTTGCAACCGATCTTTATTATGCTTCTCTGCTGTCGTTCTTTTCTCTTGGTCCTCTATGTTTTTGACGTTATTCACTTTACATGCATTTTTTATTAGGAACTGTCATACGTTCTTGGTTCTTCTTATCTCTTTTTATCTGTCTGCACTCTAACTATATCTTGGACTTCTGCATGCATTTTTTCAGTTGGTGATGACTTACTCCTTTGCTTCCAGTTTACCATTGGTTTTCACCAACTATCTTCTTCCTTTTCCCTCCTTATTTCAATTGATTTTGAATTTGAAAGTTGTTTTGTAATGTTGTTTTGAATCCATCTGTGATCTTGGCTATAAATAGCTGTATTGAGTGGTTCTTATCATCAGTCATCTTCGTTTGCATCTTAAAGGTTTTCTTAGGTTATTTAGTGTTTGTTATGGCTTCTGTGTTCGATGATCTTGCTAACATTGATAGTTCTAAAGATTCATGGAAGATATTGGTAAAAGTTGTTCATTTATGGTCTACAAGGCGTTTCAATGGTTGTAAGATCCCCCATGTTGTTGAACTGGCTCTTATGGATTCGAAGGTTGTGTTTTTTGTTGATTCAATATTATTAATTTGTATCATCCTTCTCATTTATTTATCTAAGAGGATCTTTGGGTTACTGTTTACTGGGAGCTAGGATTCAGGCTACGATTTAGAAGACTTTGGTCTATAAGTTCCAGCATTTGATTAAGGAAGGTGGTGTTTACTCCATATCTTTCTTGGCTCCTGTGGTTAATAGTGGTGACTATAAGACTACAAAGCACCAGTACAAAGTTAATTTTCTCTCCAACACTGAAGCTCATCCCATGAACCAGAACTCTATCAATTTTAGTCCTTTCTTATTTGTTCCTGTCCGTTCCATTTTGAATCTCGCTATTGATGTAAATTATTTAGAGGGTATGTTTGAGATTTTTCTTTGCCCTTTATCTGTTGTATTAACTGCATAATGTTAGGCCTACTATGCTGTGCTGATCTTTTACTATTCAGATGTTCTTGGAAGTCTTATTGGAGTTGGGAATGAAAAGTCTTATGAGAGTGATCATGATAGTATTAAGATGAATGTCATTGAGATTGATTCAGATGGGTAAATAGTCACATATTTTCTTTTGAATATTTGTAGTTGGTGATTATTCCTATTAATGGTGTATATTTTTCTTCAGTGCTAAGATCGAATGTGCATTATTTGGAGAGTATGTGGATGAACTGAATCGTTATTTAAGATTCGGTGATATCTGCAACACAACTGTTGTTATTCAGTTGGCTAAAGTGAAAACTTTTCGAGGTAGTGGTCATGTTTACATTGTTCCTTCGTCCTTATTTTTGTTCAAGTATAGTGACTAAATTTTATTTTGTTTTTACTTCATCAGGAAAAGTCTGTCTGCAGAATGTTCATGCTGCTACGAAGTTGAATTTTAACCCTGAGATTGAAGAAGCTCGAATCTTGAAACAGTTGTAAGTGAAATACTTATGTCATTTATTCTATAATATTACACTTCTATATTTGATGAAGTATTTAACAAAAAAAATTGTCTGCTCTAGGTATTCTGATACTATTGAAGATGGCTTTCAAGTTTTGACTCAGATTCCTGATAATTGCAAGCTATCATATGAGGATGACTTTTTGGTTGTTACTCCTCGGAAGACTATTCAAGAAATGAAGTTATGCGTTGAGGTTTCATGTTACTTATTTGTTTGTCTTTATTTTATTTTTTTTAGTTTACTTATAAAATAAACAGTTCACATATTACTCGATTTGAATTTTTTTTTGCAGAACTCTGTTTGTGTTGTGTCTGGTACTATTAAAGATATTATCGATGTTGATGATTGGTGGTATATTGCTTGCAAATGCAATAAAAAAGTTTATCCTGATGAGAAGATGTACTTCTGTGAGAACTGTAATCGTCATGTTGTTGTTGTGTTTCAAAGGTATCGTGTCGAAGTTAGAGTCTCAGATGAAGTTGATGATGCTGTGTTTGTTCTTTTTGATAAAGAGTGCACCACATTACTTGGAAAACCATGTGATGAGATGATTAATGTAAGACCTGGATTTTGATTAATTTCCGACTCACGCGTGAATCAGTGTAAGCGTGAAAAGAGTTTGATGTTTGAGAAAGATTAATGAAGAAGAAAGTTCAGGAATTGCTTGAGGAATGTTGCGTAGTCGCTGTAGGAATTAGTACGAGTCGTTTGCACACCTGCCTTATGGCTAGCGTGTCCAGAATAGGCTAATTTCGCCTTTAGAGCAACGTTTTAAGTGAGATTTCGAATCCTTGGAAAATTTAAAGATTCTCTTTATTTTTCCTTCGACCAGCGTTTCATTTCGGAACTCTGGACTGTACGCACGATAGTATTCACTTTTCGGAAGTCCGACGATGCTAATTTCTTTGCTTCAAAACCCTAGATTCGAGCGATGGATGAAGACTCTTTCTATTCGGAACTTCTAACGAAGTTTCCGTTCGTGATGCCAGATTTTTTTCGACGTTTCCAATCTTTCTTCAGAAGAAAGTTTTGTCGTCTGACCATCACAGCAAAAAGTAGTTTTTCGGGACAGATTAACTTACACCGCTTTTGGGATTTTAGATATCGTTTTTCCCAAATGTCAGGGACATGTTTTGAGTTCTGGAATTCTGTCGCCAGAATCTCTCTTAGAATTCTTCGGTGAACGTGCTGCAAAAATCGGAATCGCGAAATTTTCATTTTCCCGCGATTTCACCTGCCTATAAATAGCCAAAGTTTCAAAATATCTCTCCATTTTCTTTCTTCAAAGCCGCGAGTTTCAAGGGGAGAGGAGGAGAAGAATTTTTCGCCAAAACTCGACCGATCTTCGTGCAGTTCGTCCCTACTTCAAGGTACCGAGGTAACTAGCTTGATTCTTACCTCTGGTTACTGTTTCTACTGCGTTTCTGTAGTCTTTTCTGTGCTCAAAGTTTTGAGCTTTTTGTAAAACTGTCCGTTTTTCCTGATTTCTCGCTTGGGTTATCTTCCCTACGTGCCCAAGAGCCTAAAACCTCCGTCAGTATTCGCCGATTGCGATCGAGTTGTCAAGGATCTAAAAAACTAATTCAAAACCCTTTTTGTCGCACATTTCAAAACTTTACTGTCGAAAAGTTGTAATCTGACTTCGTGCCTTTAAGATTAGTTGTCACGGATGTCGTTAGGATCATTGCTGTCAAATTTGTTTCCCGATCTGATAACTTTGAGGTTTTGAGCTTTTATTTTGGACCAAAACGCCCCTGAACGGCCGTATTTTGATCCGATTGTCCGAAAATTGTTCCGACAGTTTCTTTGCCTTGGTTTTACCCTAAAACTACCTTGTAAACAGATTTGATCGAAGAAAAAGAGTCGGAGCCATTTTTCTCTTAGGGCCGTGAGCTATGTAGTGAGGGGGGGGGGAGTTTTAGTTTTCGAAAACTTGTCTTTTCGTATCCGATTGTCGTATTCTGAAGCTTTAATGCTTTGTCTATCGTTTATGTATTGTATTGCGATCGAACTAATCGATTTTTTTTGGATTCTGCTTTGTTTTTCTCCGAGGTTCTGTTGAAGGAACTTTGGGAGTTTCAAAGCATTCCTGTGAAGGAGACTTTGATTGCGAGGCTGGAGCAGCTCGAGGTTAGGGAAACTTACTAATAGCTATGATTGCATGATAGGCGTCGATAAATTCGACTTATGCTTTATCTGATGTTGATTATGATGATGAGTTGATGTTATGATGTTTTTCCATAACTTGTGATATTGTGATATTGTTGGATTGTGCGTTTTGACGCGACTTCGAAGTGGAGATTCATTGATCTGGTGATCTTTGATATTTCGGGTTGGATGAACAACCCTAGGCAAGTTCGAACAAGGGGTTTGAGACTTAGCCATTCGTTGGGATTCGTTGGAATACTTAGACTTTCCCCGGAAAACTTCTTTTGGAGGGTTTTGAAGAAAATTAGAAAGATTAGAATTTCGAAAACTAGAGACTTTGGGAAACTTAGACTTTGAGAAATAAACTCATAACTTGACTAATCCAATTCGAAACGTTTTTACTAAACGAATAAATATAGGGAACCTAAAGGAGAAAATGATTGCGAAAGACGGGGAAAAGTCGACTCTTGTTGTGGGTTTTGGAATTGGGGAAAGCCACTGAGGTGAGCTACGGTGATGATTGAAAGTCACCGAGTACTCTAGTACTCTGGGTTTGGGTGTTGGAGTTGTGTTGTATTGACCGACACTAACTCCGAGTCGTGTTGTATTGACCGACACTGACTCTCGCTTTGATTTTGGGTTTTGTGGTTGGAGTTGTGTTGTATTGACCGACACTAACTCTGAGTTGTGTTGTATTGACCGACACTAACTCTTGGGTTGTTTTGAGTTTGGGTTTGAGCTAAACACTTATGTGGTGAGGACGATTCGATGTTTGGCTAACCATATTGCATTAATCGGGTGAATAACGGGAATGGTTCACCTGTGCATCTTTTGGTGAATAACGGGAATGGTTCACCAATGCATTAATGATGAATAACGGGAATGGTTCATCATACGGTGAATAACGGGAATGGTTCACCAAGGATGAATAACGGGAATGGTTCATCCATAGTGAAGAACGGGAATGCTTCACTTGTGGCGAACGGGAACGCGTCACAATCCGGATCACATTCATTGCATTTCACGCATACATTCATTCTGACTGGAATTGTGTGCTGTTTGATTTATTGAAGCATTGTTAGAGCCAATAACATGTTAGGATTGCTTATATATATGTATATCAACATATATTTATACCCCATATCACATGCTGAGTGTATATCTACTTATTTCCGTGAGTTGACTCTAGCACCTTGGCTTTGGTTGCATGTTTGTGTTTGGGCGGTCGGCCTGCTGCCAGATGTCGATGGCCGACTGGTTTTCGATGGTCTCTCCCTCGGGGGGGATCAGGTATGAGTTGGTGGATCGTGATGCCCCCACCGCTTGGGTGATCGATGTTGCTGGTCACCGAGCGACGTACAGGGGAAGGGTCATGGAGGACCGGACGGATGAGCGAGGACGCTTGACGAGAGGAGTGCTACGGCGTATGGAGCTGAGTTTTGACTTGCCGCCCTCAGTTCACTATGGACCACCTGCACCACCTCCTGCTTCATCTTCTGATGACGAGGACCCAGCGGAGATCGAGTCTGTTGTTGCTGCACCTGTTGCGCCACCTCCTGCTACTGCCATTGATCCTACCGACGTGGCGTCGTCCTCTAGGCTTGTGCGGCCAAAAAGGGAGTCCGTCGTCCCATCTGCCTCACGTCTCTAATCTTTCTCTTCACCGCACGGCTACCGTGTGGATCCCTTGCTTAGGGTGGTGGAGGAGGATGTTCTTTCAGGAGAGGTGGATGTGGAGACCGGCTCGACTAGGACGGTGCGCAGGACAGTTAGGAGGGAGGTCGTGGACTTGGACACCGAGATGATTACGGTGGATTCCGACTCTGACTCTGAGAGCAGTGGGGAGAGCTACTCGCCGAGCAGCGATGAGGAGGAGGAGGAGCTATGAGCTGAGCTGGGAGGGTAGGTTCGGCTAGCGTCATTTTTTGTGTAGAGCTCTGATCGTCTTACTTTTTGGGACAGGGTAGGTTCCCGATGTGTGGCTTTTTGTGTGGTTCTTTTGAGGAGGATCACAGAGAGTCTGTCGGAGTATAGGGGTCTTTTGCTCAGGCCATTTTTGGGTGCCGACTTTCTCTCGGATGACTATATATTTGATACTTTTACTTACAGTGCTGGTTTGTATATATTTGCCTGCGGGCACACTACTTTAGAGTCACTGCGAGTGCGCGTGACGGGGGAGTGCAGCTGAGGTTGTACATGTGTATATAGTTGTATATTGGCTAGTTAGTGTTGGGTTATGTCTTTACTTCCTATCGCTTTATTTAAAAAGGAATCAATCGAAAAAAAATTACCTGTTTTCCGCGTAAAGTTTATTTTTGGTTACTAAAGTGACACCTGGAAATCGGGGTGTTACAATTAATGGTCAGCATAAGGGAGGTTATTCTGGTCATGTTCCTGCTGAAATTTTGGCTTTGGTTGGAAAAACCTTTCTTTTCAAGGTGGAAATTAAATTTGCTGGCAATCCTAAGTTTGACACATCCTATCGTGTAAAGCATGTTTGTACTGATTCTGAAGTAGTTGTTCAGTTTCAGAACAATTTGGTTGAGAATTCTGTGAGTTTTTACAATAATTATAATTTTAGTTCATTCTTTTATTGTTTGCATATTTCATTTAATTTGATATAAATTCTATTTCTGTTTGAGAGTGATTATCCAAGTTCCCTTTCCACTCCTCCATCTCACAACAAAGGCAGTGCAGTTATTGCTTATTTGGCTAAGGTTAAATGTTATCTATTTTCGTATAGAATTTTTTTTTCTATTTTTTGTATTATACTTTGTTAGAAAATTAACTTTGTGTTTTTGTTTCAAGATCTTGATGATGATTTTATGATTGTGTCTGAGAACAAAGCTTCTGTTGGTTCAACTTCTAATGTTGTGGACCTTGCGACTGATACCGGTGGAGTTACTCATTCTAAAAGATCTTCTCCTGATTCTTTTGCCTATGGTTTTGCGAACAAAGGGAAGCAGGTTGATGTTGTGGTTAAGAAGGAGAAGAAGTGGGACTATATTTTCAGGAACTATGAAGTTGTTTTAGTTTAAGTCTTATGAGTGGATGTTTTATGTATCTCTTTTTTTGTTTTGTCTAAGAAGTGCTTTAGAGCACACTGTTGTCTTTGGTATTTATTTTGATGTTGTGTTTGTAAGATAATTAGCTTGAAGAGTCTATGATGTACTCTCCTATGTTTGTGATCAAATGTTATGTTCCCCAGTGGTAATGGTATTTTGCTTCTTTTCTGTTCCTTATTTTAGTCCTCATGTTTATCATTTTTTTGGATATAATTTTTTTTACTATACTTTTCTATCATCCTTTAATATTTAACAACCGAAAAGTATTTGAATTCCAATACTGGATAATGTTTAAACGGTTTTATTTAATTCTCTCTATATAAGTAGTTTTTTCATAATCTGAATAATGGTGTAATTTAGACCTTTAAGTAATTGATACTTGGTACAGATGAAACAAATTTTATTTGGAGTGTTATAAATTTTTGATTATTCTATGGGTGTTTTCATTAATTGGGTTGACCCACTGTTTTTATTACTTTATATGACTTTAAACCAGGTAGGTTTCTCGGGAAAGCAGGTTCAGGTACGCGGCTATGTGGAGTTGGACACAGTTTTTGGAGTGGGCGAGGACGCCGAGCTCCGAAGGATAAGGTATCTGGTCCTACGGGTTGTAGCAGTTTATAACGTAATCATAGGACGAAACACTTTAAATCGCCTCCATGCAGTGATATCCACGACCCACCTCGCAACAAAGTATCCACTACTCTGCGGAAGGATAAGGAAAATAGTGGAAGATCAAGAAGTGGCGAGGAAGTGCTACAGTAGTAGCCTTAACTTGAATGGTAAGAGAGGAGCCGGCGAAGGACACAGGTGTCATGAGGTTGAGGTAGCTGAAGGCGGGCAAGAGCGTCCGGCTACATAGAGCCAGAGCGACGCAGGCAAACGAGAAAGGCAGGTCGGCAAAAAGGCGAATAGGACCAAGAAAAAGGGAAGTCAGGGCGAGGGAGCCTGGAAGACAGGGCAAGGCGGGTCCTTTACTCGTACAGATAGCGAGCGGTATGGAGAGAACTGGGACATGGATGCAACCAATAGAGGCGTGCTGGCGATTGAGCCTATGCTCACCCATGAGCAGGAACGGCGCCTGAGTAAGTTGGTAGAGGACAACATTGACCTCTTTAGCTAGAAATGTAAGACCTGGATTTTCAGAACAAGCTAATTTCCGACTTACGCGTAGAATCAGTGTAAGCGTGACAAGAGTTTGATATTTGAGAAAGATTAATGAAGAAGAAAGTCCAGGAATTGCTTGAGGAATGTTGCGTAGTCGTTTTCGGAGTTAGTGCGAGTCGTCTGCACACCTGCCTTATGGCGAGCGTGTCCAGTATAGGCTATATCGCTTTTAGAGCAACGTTTTAAGTGAGATTTCGAACTCTTGGAAAATTTAAAGATTCTCTTTATTTTTCCTTCATACAGCGTTTCATTTCAGAACTCTGGACTGTACGCACGATAGGTTTCACTTTTCGGAAGTCCGACGACGCTTATTTCTTTGCTCCAAAACCCTAGATTCGAGCGATGGATGAAGACTTTTTCTATTCGGGACTTCTAACAAAGATTCCGTCCGAGTTGCCAGATTTGTTTCGACATTTACAATCTTTCTCCAGTACAAAGTTTTGTCGTTTGAGCATCACAGCAAAAAGTAGTTTTTCGGGACAGATTAACTTACACCGCCTTTGGGATTTTGGATATCGTTTTTCCCAAATCATAGATATTTGTTTGGAGTTCTGGAATTCAGATGCCACAATCTCTCTTAGAATATCTCGGTGAACGTGCTGCAAAAATCGGAATCGCGAAATTTTCATTTTCCCGCGATTTCACCCGCCTATAAATAGCTCGAAAAAGCAAAATCTCTCCATTCCACACCCATTAGAGCCGCGAGTTTGAGGAGCTTGGGGGGAGAAGAGTTTTTCGTGAAAACTTGACCAATCTTCGTGCAGTTCGTCCCTACTTCTAGGTATCGAGGTAACTAGCATGAATCCTACCTCTGATTACTGTTTCTGTTGCGTTTCTGAAGTCGTTTCTGTGCCCACAGTTTTGAGCTTTTTCTAAAATTGTCCGATTTCTTCGATTTCTGGGTTGGGTTATGTTCTCTAGGTTCCCAAGAGCCTAAAACCTCTGTCAGTAATCGCCGATTGTAATCGAGCTGTCCAGGATCTGAAAAACTGATTCAACACCCTTTTTGTCTCACATTTCGAAACTTTATTGTCGAAAAGTCATAATCTGACTTCGTGCCTTTAGGATTTGTTGTCACGGATGTCGTTAGGATCATTGCTGTCAAATTTGTTTTCAGAACTGATAACTTTGAGGTTTTGAGCTTTTATTTTGGACCAAAATGCCTCTGGATAGCCGTATTTCGACCCGATTGTCCGAAAATTGTTCCGACAGTTTCTTTACCCTAGTTTTACCCTAAAACTACCTTGTAAACAGATTTGATCAAAGAAAAAGAGCCAAAGCCCTTTTTCGTTAATGGCCGTGGGCTATTCCTCTAGGGGGGGAGTTTTTCGTTTTCGAAAACTTGTCTCTTCGTACCCGATGGTGGTATTCTGAAGCTTTAATGCTTTTTCTATCGTTTATGTATTGGATTGCGATTGAACTTATCGATTTGATTTGGATTCTGCTTTGTTTTTCTCTGAGGTTCAGTTGAAGGAACTTTGGGAGTTTCAGAGCATTTGTGTGAAGGAGATTTTGATTACGAGGCTGGAGCAGCTCGAGGTTAGGGCAACTTACTATATTAGCTATGATTGCATGATAGGCGTCGATAAATTCGACTTATGCTTTATCTGATGTTGTTTATGATGATGAGTTGATGTTATGATGCTTTTCCATAACTTGTGATGTTGTGCTTTTGTTGGATTGTGCGTTTTGACACAGTTTCGGAGTGGAGATTCATTGATCTGGTGATCTTTGATATTTCGGGTTGGATGAACAACCCTAGGCAAGTTCAAATGTGGGGTTTGAGACTTAGCCATTTGTTGGGATTCGTTTGAATACTTAGACTTTCCCCGGGAAACTTCTTTTGGAGGGTTTTTGGAAAACTTAGAATGATTAGAATTTCGAAAAACTAGACACTTTGGGAGACCTAGACTTTGAGAAATAAACTCATAACCTGACTAATGTGAATTGAAATTATTTTTATTAACGAATAATCATAGGAGAAACTAAAGGGGAAAATATTTACGAAAGACGGGGAAAAGTCGACTTTGTTGTGGGTTTGGAGAGTTATTGGAATTGGGAAAGCCACTAAGGTGAGCTATGGTGATGATTGAAAGTCACCGAGTACCCTAGTACTCTTGGGAGTGTTGTTCGAGTCGTGCTGTATTGACCGGCACAGACTCTGGGCTTTGTTGTGGGTTTTGTGGTGGGAGTTGTGTTGTATTGACCGACACTAACTCCGAGTCGTGTTGTATTGACCGACACTGACTCTGGCTTTGATTTTGGGTTTTGTGGTGGGAGTTGTGTTGTATTGACCGACACTAACTCCGAGTTGTGTTGTATTGACCGACACTAACTCTTGGGTTTGTTTTGAGTTTGGGTTTGAGCTAAACACTTATGTGGTGAGGACGATTCGATGTTTGGCTAACCATATTGCATCAATCGGGTGAATAACGGGAATGGTTCACCTGTGCATCTTTTGGTGAATAACGGGAATGGTTCACCAATGCATTAATGATGAATAACGGGAATGGTTCATCATACGGTGAATAACGGGAATGGTTCACCAAGGATGAATAACGGGAATGGTTCATCCATAGTGAAGAACGAGAATGCTTCACTTGTGGCGAACGGGGACGCGTCACAAATCCGGATCATATTGTGCATTTCACGCATACATTCATTCTGACTTGAATTGTGTGCTGTTTGTTCATTGAAGCATTGTTAGAGCCATAACATGCTAGGATTGTTTATATATGTATATATATCAACATATATCTATACCCCCTATCACATGTTGAGTGTATACCTACTTATTTCCGTGAGTTGACCCTAGCGCCTTGGCTTTGGTTGCATGTTTGTGTTTGGGCGGTCGGCCTGCTGCCAGATAACGATGGCCGACTGGTGTTCGATGGTCTCTCCTTCGGGGGGGGGGGATCAGGTATGAGATTGTGGATCGTGCTGCCCCCACCGCTTGGGTGATCTATCTTGTGGGTCATCGGGCGACGTACCGGGGAAGGGTCATGGAGGACCGAACTGACGAGCGTGAACATCTGACGAAAGGAGTTCTACGACGCATGGAGCTGAGCTTCAACTTGCCAACTTCAGTTCGCAGTGGACTTGGTACTTGGAGGGTAGGTTTAGGCATGAGTCATATCTTGTGTAGAGCTCTGATTCGTTTTGCTTTTGGGACAGGGTAGGTTCCCGACGCATGACTTTTTGTGTGATTCTCTTACTGAGGAATCACAGTGAGTCAGTCGGACCATAGGGGTCTTTGCTTAGGCCATTTTGAGGCCGACTTTCTCCTAGTGGATTGTGATTATAACTTTCTCACTCACACTTCTGGATCTGTAACTATTTGCCTACGGGCACACTACTTTGGAGTCACTGCGAGTGCGCATGACGTGGGAGTGCAGCTGAGGCTGTACATGTTTATATTTGATGTATATTGGTTAGTTTAGTGGTTGGGTTATGTCTTTACTTTCTATTGCTTTATTTAAAAGGAATCAAACGAAAAAAAAAATTTAATTACCTGTTTTCCGCGTAGAGTTTATTTTTGGTTACTAAGGTGACACCCGGAAATCGGGGTGTTACATTGTGGTATCAGAGCTTAGTCGAGTCTTTCGGGAGTCTTTGGGGAATAGGTCTTCTGTGCTAGGTTGTGTGACTCTGCAAAGAGTGAAAATTGATTGTCTGCTGTAAGGCCCAAGTTTTAACGCTTTGGATAAGTGAATAAAATAAAAGAGTTATTTGATTAAGATAAATTTGGGAAGGAAAGAGGTTCAGGAAAAGTCCAAGAATGTATCGAAAAACCGAAAGAGTTATAGCACGACTAACATACGCTTAATCCTAGGTCGAAGGTATTAGTGAATAGTTAATTTACGCTTTAGGACACGATGGAAACTAATTCCAAAAATCCTCAGAGAAATGTTAGAACTTCTCTTTTCCGTCCTTAAACAACCATTTCGATGCGAAATCCTGGAAAGTACGAACGTCAAATTCCAATTCTCGGAAGTTTGCCGAAACGGAATCCCTGATAGTTCGAAAAACCTAAGATCGACAGACGATGAAGACTTTTTCTATCCGGAAACTCAAATGAAGATTCCACCCGCGTTCTCCTACTTCTCTCATCATTCCTAATCTTTCTTCAGAAGGAAGTTTTCTCATCCGACGATCACTGCAAAAAGTAGTTTTTCGGGATAAACCGACTTACACCGACTTATGCCGATTTTGGATCTTTTGGTTTAATTCCAAGAATTCTATTTTGAGTTCTGGAATTCTGTCGCCAGAACCTATCTTAGAATGCGCAGAGGAACGCGCAGGAAAAATCGGAATCGCAAAAAAATCATTTTTCCGTTTTTTTCCAAAACCTATAAATAGCTTGAAAATTTGATTTTTTGAGAAAAAACCCATTTTCCCCCACCCCCAAAACCGCGAGTTCCTAGAGAGAGAGAGATTCGGATCTTCGTCGTTTCTTGCCCGTTTGCTTCACCGATCGTCACTAATCGAAGACCTCGAGGTAGGTAATCTATACTCTCCTTCGAATCGTCGTTTCTGTCCATTTCTCCTGCGACTTTCTGAGTTCAAAATTTTGAGGTTTTTGAAAAACTGTTCAAATCAGCTGATTTCAGCGTCTAAACTTCTTCCCTGCATGCTCCTGAGCGTGTTCTGCGGATTAGATTTTGTCAAATGTCGACGAAATGCCGCCGGGATCAATTTCTACCCTAAATACCCATTTTTCGGCAAAGTCGCAACCTTTACGCTCTAATCTATCGACTTGGCTTAGTGCTAGTAGGATTTGTCGTCATAAACGTCGTTGTGGACGTCCCCATCCAATTTGTTTTTCAAAAATCCAATTTTGAAATTCTGAGCTAAAAATAATGACCAAACTGCCCCTATATCAGTTTTCGATCCGAAAATTTTTCCGAGCCTAGAACTGTCTTAGTTACGGCTTATGTTAACCTAGGAACCAAGTTTGATCGAAGAAAAATCGACCCTCCCAATTAAGGAAAGTGGCCGAGAGCTATATCAAGGGGGGAGGAGAATCCGATTTTTCGAAAAACTTGTCTTAACGCGTTAGATTGTCGTACCAAGGAGGTAGTAGTGTACTGTGTAACCCTAGGACTCTTTGATTGCTGAGTTTCTGACTCTTGGTGTTGATTTCTGTGATTTTTGCTTAAGGTTCGTTTGAGGAGATTCCAAGAAATCAAGGAGAAGAGTTTGGAGAACATATTGAGGAAGAAGCTGGAAGACCCACCGGTGAGGGCTACTCTCTGAATTACTAGATAATGCTTTAGGTGTCGACAAGTTCGACTTGATCTATGTGTTATGCACTTAATTGCTAAATGTCTGAATTGTTCTCTGAGGCTTCGGCCGACCTTGTTGAGTATTTGAGGCCATGATATTGTGTGCTAAATGATTCACATGCTATGTGCTACATGGTTAACTTAGGATGTGTTGGAATATGCTGTTTATGCTTTTGACTGAGCTGTTTTATTTATGCTATTCCACTTGTACCTGAGATTCTGAAGAGTGAGGTTTACGGGCAGGTCATGCCGAATTTTTATGAGATTTTGAGAGAGTTTTAAAAGGACGAACGGAGTTCGGACCTTGTCATGCTCCAATGGATCGAGACCTTCTCAGGGAATTACTTGGGTTTATGGGAACTTTGAAACTCATAGGAAATACGATAAGACTAAAAAGAGCTATTTTTATAAAGAAAATTCATAAGATATTAAACAACCTCTAAACCTTTAAATAAAGATAACAATCTCGGATGCAAGCTTTGGATTGAAGTTTAGTTTTGGAAAACGAGAAGTGTCGTCGGATCCAAGTGTTGAGAAGATTTCGAGTTCTGGGTATGTTGATACTCATTCGCTCTGGGAGCAGTTTGTTTAGCCATCCAAGGGATGAGCCGAGAAGCTTCACGGAGGTGTGAGACCTTGTGAATGCGTGATACTCCACTGAGGCGTGAGACCTTGTGGAAAGCATGGATCTTCACTGAGGCGTGAGACCTCGTGAACAGCATGAAACTTCATTGAAGCGTGAGACTTCGTGCAAGTGTGTAAATTCACTGAGGCGTGAGACCTTGTGAAAGCATAAAACTTCACTGAAGCGTGAGACCTTGTGAAAGCATAAAACTTCACTGAAGCGTGAGACTTTGTGAATGTGTGAGACTCCACAGAAGCGAGAGACTTCGTGAGAGCATTGATGACTCGAAGAGTTGTCGTGAGTGGTTGCACTCTTTTGTTTATGATTAATTGTATTTTGTCGCAGAATCGACATTTACCTTAGGGTATTCTTTTAGAGACTTTAAGTTATCTAGAACACGTGGCGACGTGTCGGGTGAGGTCGGAGACGTTGTTTGGCTAATCACTTGCATTCATGCACTCATTTTGAGGTTAATACACGGCGTGATACCGGACCTCGGTGGATTCCAAAATGGTCATAAGACCCGGATTTCCATATTTAGGACACTACGGTGGTCCTCAGTAGCAGACGGAATGGCAGACCTACGGGTTCACTGCTGATCTGACTACTTTTGTGTGGTGTAAGAGACACGCGAGCAGGAAGGTACCCACCGTGGCTGGTGTTAGGGCCGCCTCGTTGATGTCCATCCTTCTTCCGGAATGCATTTTGTTACCCAGCATTGCATTTCATGCAACATACATGCTGACTTAGTTGCTGAGTGTGATTGGTAACTGTTTATCCTATTTTTGAGGCATGCTACTTGTTTTTATGGCTCTTTATATTCATTGTGATACATACAACCCTAGGAAGCTATCCCAAAACTCATAAGCCTGAGAGGCGAGTATTTATTATCCTATAAATATATCTGGTTTTATTAATTATATAATTCTTTGGAGTTGACCCTCGCGTCTGCTGTGTGTGTTTGGGCGGACTACGCCATTTGTCAGATGAGTATGGGGGATTGGTTTACCATGGTCAGCCCGTCGGGGGGGACCAGGTACGAGATGCTTGACCAAGACGACCCAGGTGCATGGGTGGTCGATTCCGAGGGCCACCGTGCGACCTACACCGGTCGGATCATGGAGGACCGTGTCGACCGATTTGGACGCTTGACGGAGGGAGTGATGAGGAGGCACATAGTGAGCTTCAACCTGCCTCCAGGAGTACACTGTGGACCCGGCTTGGGAGTACCTCCACCGCCACCATCCCCTTCAGATGATGAGGACCCTTCTGAGGAGGTGCCAGTAGGTGGGGCTTCGACGGAGTCTAGTCCGTCTACTGCTGCTGCTGTCGTCGCGGATCTCGTTCCGGGCCCCGAGCCCGAGAGTCCAGTGCAGGAGCGCATTAGGGTGGACAGAGAGGGCAGTGTTGAGTACGTCGACCTAGTCGTCCTGGATGCAGATTCGGATGACGACCGCGCTAGCGTGTAGGATCGAGTGCTAGTGTGGGCTCCTCGGGTAGGGATAGTGTAGGAGTAGTGTCGATGCTCTGACCGTCATGCTTCCGTTTTTGGGGACAGGGTAGTTTTCCTACCGGTAGCTTTTGTGTGGTTTCCTATGGAGATCACAGAGAGCTGGTTGGATTTAGGGGGTCTTTTCTTAGGCCGCTGGGCCAACTTGCTCTCAGATTTTGTAGTTTAGTGTTGCGGACACAGTATCTTTATCTTGGACTGTACATATTGCCTTCGGGCGTTACTCTTTTCTGTCACCCGTCACTGGAGGTTACTCGTGACGTGGTAGTGTTTAGCGAGGCATGTATATATAGTTGTATAGTAGTTCCTTTTATCTTTTGTTGGGAAGTTTTATTGCTTTCTGTCTTTAGTTATATTGTCGAAAAAAAAATAATTCACGTTTTTCCGCTTAAAGTATTTTCTTTTGGTTACTAAAGTGACGCCACCGAAATCGGGGTGTTACATTTGTGGTATCAGAGCTTGTCGAGTCCTTCGGGAGTCTTTGGGGAATAGGTCTTCTGTGCTAGGTTGTGTGACTCTGCAAAGAGTAAAAATTGATTGTCTGCCAAGCGATTTTTCGCTTAGAATTGTTTGAAGTTATTGCTTAATCATATTGTATAGTTATATTGGATGCTATCTTATGATGAGCACTAACTGTTTGTTAATTAGCAGAACATGGTGAACGCTAACCAACTAGCTGAGATGATGGCCACTATGGCCCAAGCTGTGACTGCACAGGCAAACGATAATGCTATGAGGCGTGCTGCTGAGGAGGCACGTGATCAGCACCAACGCCAGAGGGAAATAACTCTGGATCAGAATAAGGGATTAAATGATTTCAGGATACAAGATCCTCCTAAGTTCTCGGGGGGTACTGACCCGGACAAAGCGGATCTCTGGATCCAGGAGATTGAAAAGATCTTCGGTGTATTGCAGACTGCTGAGGGGGCCAAGGTGGGAATGGCAACCTTTCTACTGTTGGGTGATGCTGAGTACTGGTGGAGAGGCGCCAGAGGAATGATGGAAGCAAACAACTTGGAAGTGAACTGGGTTTCGTTTCGTGCTGCTTTTCTGGAAAAGTATTTTCCAGATAGTGCTCGGGACGAGCGTGAGTCGCAATTCCTGACACTTCGTCAGGGTAGCATGTCCATCCCGGAATATGCTGCCAAGCTGGAATCGTTGGCCAAGCACTTTCGATTCTTCCGCAATGGGGTCGATGAACCCTACATGTGCAAGCGCTTTGTGAATGGGCTGAGGCCCGATATTGAAGACTCGGTGAAACCGTTGGGAATCACTCGTTTTCAGACTTTGGTTGAGAAAGCCACTGAGGTGGAGATAATGAAGAACAGGAGACTGAACCGTGTTGGGACAGGAGGGCCGATGAGGTCGGGCTCTCAAAATTTTCAAGGCAGAGGGAGATTTCAGAGTAGGAGGCCGTATCAACGTCCTGCAGGTAGAGGGATTGCTTCAGGATCTTATAGGCCCACGGTGGGTACTGCTGGAGGTTCTGGAGGTCAGACTGTGAACAGGGAGATGACCTGTTACAGATGTGGGCAGCCTGGGCACTATGCCAATGCTTGTACTGACATGAGGCCCAAATGCTTTAACTGTAACAAGTTGGGGCATACTGCTGCTCAATGCAGAGCACCCAAGACAGAACCGGCTGTTAACACTGCTCGTGGGAAGCGTCCTGCTGCCAAGGCAAGAGTCTACACCATGGATGGTGAAGAAGCTGAAGGGGTTGATGGTCTGATCAGGGGAGATTGCGAGATTGACGGTAATCTCCTAACTGTACTTTTCGATTCCGGAGCAACGCACTCTTTTATCTCTAGGGAATGTGCTACTAGATTAAAACTTCCCGTTACTGCTTTGAGTTTCGATCTTATAGTTACCACACCTGCCAAAACTCTGCTTGCCGACACTGCATGCATGTATTGCCCAGTAACCTATAGAGATCGAGTTTACCATGCTAACCTAGTGTGCCTAACTCTCAAGAACCTAGATGTTATCCTAGGGATGGACTGGTTGTCCCACTACCATTGTCTTCTGGACTGTAGCCGAAAGAGAGTGGTATTTCCTGACTCGGACCTTTCCGAGTATCTATCCGCCAATCATATTAATGTCTCTCTGAATGAAGGATCTCAAGAGTATTCAGTTTTGTTGAGCTTGGAGAGTAAAGGGAATTCGGAAGTGAGTAATATTCCAGTTGTGAGGGACTTCGCGGATGTTTTTCCTGGCGATGTACCTGGTTTGCCGCCTGTACGCGACATTGAGTTTGCTATTGACATCGTACCGGGAACAGGACCGATTTCGATTGCACCATATCGGATGGCACCTGCGGAATTGGTGGAGTTGAAGTCTCAACTTGAGGATCTCCTGTCGAAGGGATTCATCCGACCAAGCGTTTCACCTTGGGGAGCACCCGTCTTATTGGTGAAAAAGAAGGATGGGAAATCTAGACTTTGTGTCGACTATCGACAACTGAACAAAGTAACCGTCAAGAATAGGTATCCGCTACCCAGAATTGATGATTTGATGGATCAACTACGAGGAGCTGCGATATTCTCAAAGATAGACCTGAAGTCGGGTTACCATCAGATCAGAGTAAAGACTGAGGATATCCAGAAGACGGCATTCCGGACTCGTTATGGACACTATGAGTACCTAGTGATGCCATTTGGGGTGACAAACGCACCTGCTATCTTCATGGATTACATGAACAGGACATTCCATCCGTTCTTGGATCGATTCGTCGTGGTGTTTATCGACGACATTCTGATCTACTCAAAGAACGCTGAAGATCATGAAGGGCACTTGCGTCAGGTTTTACAAGTGTTGAGAGAGACAAAGTTGTACGCCAACCCTTCTAAGTGTGAATTTTGGCTCGAAGAGGTAAAATTCTTGGGCCATGTGATCTCTAAAGAAGGTATAGCTGTGGATCCAGCAAAGGTAGAGACGGTGTTGTCATGGGAACGGCCAAAGACCGTGACTGAGATCAGGAGTTTTGTCGGTTTGGCGGGGTACTATCGTCGCTTCATTGAGAATTTCGCCAAGATCGTTGGACCCTTGACTCAACTTACGAGAAAGGATCAACCTTTTGCATGGACCGAAGCGTGCGAAACTAGCTTTCAGACAATGAAGGAACGTTTGACGACGTCACCTGTGCTCGTCTTACCGCAACCAGAGGAACCGTATGAAGTGTACTTTGATGCTTCGCATCAAGGGTTGGGATGTGTGCTGATGCAGCATCGGAAGGTGGTAGCTTATGCTTCACGACAACTGAAGACTCATGAGAAGAACTATCCGACTCATGACTTAGAACTTGCTGCCATTGTGTTTTCGTTGAAGATCTGGAGACATCACTTATATGGATGCAATTTCACCATATTTAGCGATCACAAGAGCTTGAAGTACTTGTTTGACCAGAAGGAGTTGAACATGAGACAACGACGTTGGATGGAGTTTCTCAAGGATTACGATTTTACCTTACAATACCATCCTGGAAAAGCTAATGTTGTTGCTGATGCATTGAGCAGGAAAATGCATATCTCGTCAATGATGGTGAAGGAGCTACAACTGCTGGAACAATTCCGAGATTTGAGTTTGGACGTAAGAGTATCCGAGGGAGAACTGAGGTTCGGGATGATCAGGATTACCAATGGATTGATGGAAGAAATCCGAGACCAACAGTTACAAGATGAATTTTTACTCGGAAAAAGGAATTTGGTAATTCAGGGTAAGGACCCGGAATTCAAGGTAGGAAGTGACAATATCCTACGGTGTAAGGGTAGAGTTTGCGTACCCAACAACCCTGACTTAAGGAGGTTGATACTGGACGAAGGTCACAAAGTAAGCTGAGCATTCACCCTGGAATGAAAAAGATGCACCAGGACTTGAAGGTGAATTTTTGGTGGCCAGGAATGAAAAGACAAGTGGCAGAATATGTAGCTGCATGTTTAACCTGTCAAAAGGCGAAGGTGGAACATCAGAAATCTGCGGGTATGCTACAAAGCTTGGATGTACCTCAATGGAAATGGGATAGCATATCGATGGATTTTGTCGTGGCATTACCAAGAACTCAAAGAGGATATGACTCGATTTGGGTAATCGTGGATCGACTGACTAAGTCGGCTCATTTCATACCTGTGAGAACTACGTACAACGTGGATAAGCTATCAGAGATTTATATAGCTGAGATTGTGCGACTTCATGGAGTGCCAACAAGTATCGTTTCCGATAGAGACCCGAAGTTTACTTCACATCTGTGGGGAGCTCTTCATGAGGCTTTGGGAACGAGGCTGAGATTAAGCTCTGCTTATCATCCACAGACTGATGGGCAAACTGAGAGAACTATCCAATCATTGGAGGATTTGCTACGAGCTTGCGTGTTAGACAATAAGGGCAGTTGGGACACCCTATTGCCACTGATTGAATTCACATATAACAACAGTTTTCATACGACCATAGGTATGGCACCGTATGAGGCATTGTATGGCCGCAAGTGTAGAACACCTTTATGTTGGTATCAAGATGGAGAGAATTTGTTAGTAGGACCGGAACTTCTGCAACAGACAACTGAGAAGATTAAACAGATCAGGGAGAAGATGAAGGCTTCTCAGAGTAGACAGAAGAGCTATGCAGATCAAAGGCGCAGAACCCTGGAATTCGAAGAAGGAGATCATGTGTTCCTGCGAGTTACCCAGACTACAGGAGTTGGTCGAGCAATCAAGTCAAGAAAGCTGACGCCAAAGTTCATTGGACCTTATCAGATTACTCGTCGTGTAGGACCGGTAGCTTACCAGATCGCACTACCGCCTTTTCTATCAAACGTTCACGATGTATTCCATGTGTCACAACTGCGGAAGTATATTGCTGATCCGACGCACGTCATCGAGCTGGATGACATTGAGTTGAAGGATAACTTGTCTTTCGAGACACCGCCAATCAGCATTGGTGACACAAGGGTAAAGCAGTTGAGGGGTAAAGAGATCGAGTTAGTGAAGGTTATTTGGAACAAGGACACCGGCGATGCAACGTGGGAGCTGAAGGAAAAGATCAAGGAACAGTATCCAGAACTTTTTACTGACCCTTAAGTTTCGAGGTCGAAACTTTCTTTTTGGAGGGTAGTAATGTAAGGCCCAAGTTTTAACGCTTTGGATAAGTGAATAAAATAAAAGAGTTATTTGATTAAGATAAATTTGGGAAGGAAAGAGGTTCAGGAAAGTCCAAGAATGTATCGAAAAACCGAAAGAGTTATAGCACGACTAACATACGCTTAATCCTAGGTCGAAGGTATTAGTGAATAGTTAATTTACGCTTTAGGACACGATGGAAACTAATTCCAAAAATCCTCAGAGAAATGTTAGAACTTCTCTTTTCCGTCCTTAAACAACCATTTCGATGCGAAATCCTGGAAAGTACGAACGTCAAATTCCAATTCTCGGAAGTTTGCCGAAACGGAATCCCTGATAGTTCGAAAAACCTAAGATCGACAGACGATGAAGACTTTTTCTATCCGGAAACTCAAATGAAGATTCCACCCGCGTTCTCCTACTTCTCTCATCATTCCTAATCTTTCTTCAGAAGGAAGTTTTTCTCATCCGACGATCACTGCAAAAGTAGTTTTTCGGGATAAACCGACTACACGACTTATGCCGATTTTGGATCTTTTGGTTTAATTCCAAGAATTCTATTTTGAGTTCTGGAATTCTGTCGCCAGAACCTATCTTAGAATGCGCAGAGGAACGCGCAGGAAAAATCGGAATCGCAAAAAAATCATTTTTCCGTTTTTTTCCAAAACCTATAAATAGCTTGAAAATTTGATTTTTTGAGAAAAAACCCATTTTCCCCCACCCCCAAAACCGCGAGTTCCTAGAGAGAGAGAGAGATTCGGATCTTCGTCGTTTCTTGCCCGTTTGCTTCACCGATCGTCACTAATCGAAGACCTCGAGGTAGGTAATCTATACTCTCCTTCGAATCGTCGTTTCTGTCCATTTCTCCTGCGACTTTCTGAGTTCAAAATTTTGAGGTTTTTGAAAAAACTGTTCAAATCAGCTGATTTCAGCGTCTAAACTTCTTCCCTGCATGCTCCTGAGCGTGTTCTGCGGATTAGATTTTGTCAAATGTCGACGAAATGCCGCCGGATCAATTTCTACCCTAAATACCCATTTTTCGGCAAAGTCGCAACCTTTACGCTCTAATCTATCGACTTGGCTTAGTGCTAGTAGGATTTGTCGTCATAAACGTCGTTGTGGACGTCCCCATCCAATTTGTTTTTCAAAAATCCAATTTTGAAATTCTGAGCTAAAAATAATGACCAAACTGCCCCTATATCAGTTTTCGATCCGAAAATTTTTCCGAGCCTAGAACCGTCTTAGTTACGGCTTATGTTAACCTAGGAACCAAGTTTGATCGAAGAAAAATCGACCCTCCCAATTAAGGAAAGT